>NC_041391.1:88507114-88574037 GCF_002162155.2 Triticum dicoccoides | reverse complement strand
GGGATAAGGAGAGGGAGTGGTGGCCGGTTGGGCCGGCGGGTTGGCCCAATAGGGTTTTGGCCTGCTGGGCCGGAGCCCAGTGGGGGGGGTTGCTTTCTCTTTTTTTTGGTTAGTTTTTTTTTTGTTTTTGTATTTTCTTTCTTTTATTTTTTACTCTTTATTTATTTTTCCTTTCTGTTTTATTTCTAGTTTCTCTTTCATTTAGTTTTTATCTAATATTAAAATGATCCCGAATTTAGTAATACATTAAAACCCACTATAACAATGGGTCTTACCCCAAAACAAATTAGTTTAGTATTTTGTTAATTATAAAAGCATTTAAATATTGGTTTTTGCTACTGTTTTATTCACCTAAGGGCATTTAAACATTTTATAAAAATGTGGTTTCTCCACCATAATTACCTATGCATTAGTTGGATCACTCCGAACATTTTAGTGTTAATATTTGAAAACTTTTATTGTTTCATTGATTTTTTTGAATTTGAATTTGAATCGGTTTCGAACTAACGCGAGATTAGCAACAGTAACCGTGGTGACGTGGCATCATTAACGGAGGTTTACTGTAGCTTAATTACCCGGGCGTCACAGGCAGGTCGCTTGCTTCGAACTGCTTCTTGTTCCTCTAGCTTCCGTGCCCTTGTGTGCAGCACCTGCAGTTCGCTCTGCTCCTGTTTCCTCCTCCTCTCCTGGGTTTTGTAACCGCCTGCGTCCGGAAACCCAACCTTCTACAGAACGGAGCCTGGCGTGCCTCGTGTCCGTCAAGGGTGCTCAGGATTCCCGAGGGCCATTGTGAGCTCGTCCTTCTGTCTATCTAGAACGAACCTCCCTTCCTGCGCTGCGGCGATATAGTCCCGAAGCTTCGTGACGGGTATTCGCAATTGCTCGCTCGTCTAAACGCACTTCTCTGTTACAGGGTCCAAGGTTCCGCCAACCCCGAAGAACCAAGTCCTTGGACAGTCTCACCAGTTCAATGTCTCTGGTTCGTCCCCTTTAGCAAGCAGGTCGTTCCCAGCCTTGGCCCACAACGGTCGGGCTTTGAGGTAGCCACCTGACCCCGTGCGATGGTGATGCTGCTTCTTCACAACATTTATGTTGTTTGTTGCTGACATC
Organism: Triticum dicoccoides; assembly: GCF_002162155.2. Taxonomy (NCBI): domain Eukaryota; kingdom Viridiplantae; phylum Streptophyta; class Magnoliopsida; order Poales; family Poaceae; genus Triticum; species Triticum dicoccoides. Next base: position 88,572,927 of record NC_041391.1, on the reverse strand, counting down.
TTCTAACTCCTCTCCGATATCTTGTTGGCCACAAATGCGTCCCATTGATCTCTGATCTTCTCATACCGGCCGGTGAATTCTGGTGTCTTCTTTTTGTCGACAAACTTTGCTTTCAGATCATTCTTCCACCTCCTGAATAGATTTGCCATCTTCTTGAGAGCACAAGACTTGATCAATGGCTCTATAACTGGATTCTCCGAATCCGCCTCTTCCGGTAGGGTGAAATTTATCTTTAGCGCATTCCAAAGATCCTCTTTCTATGCATCTTCGACAAAAGAAACTTGAAGCTCTTCCTTCTTAGGGTGATTCCATAACTTGACCCTGATCGGGATCATGTCCCTAACAAGAACCCCGCACTGAGCAGTAAATGCCTCCTTGGTCTGAAGGGGTTCAATCGGTAGGCCATCGGGCGCGATTGCTGTGGTCGTGATCCTTTCATCCGGGCGCAACTTTTTCTTCGGGCCTCATTTCTTTACCGAAGTTGAGCTCGATCCAGAGGGCTAGAAAAAAGAAGAAAGACGAGAGTTAATATGTGTATATACCAAAACAATGGATGCATCAATTAGCTAGTCAGCACAGGCTTAATTAATATATATACCTGGCCGGACTTTGTTTGGTCACCGGAGCCGTCATCACGGTCTCCTTATTGCACCAGCATTCGGTCACCGGAGCCATCATAATCATGTCCTTCCTCCTCCGTTGTTCGATAACCATAGCCTTCTTCACCCTCTCCTTCCAGACCATCGCTTTTGTTGAGAAACGACATGACATCACCTCCATTTGTGATTATGTCCCCCAACACCTGTTCTGCTTCCTCGTCTCGGCCGTGCTCCATAGTTTCTGCAAATATTACAACATGGAAATTATTATACAAACATGAAAGATGGATATATTAGTGACAAACGTAGACCTAGCTAGCTAATCACAACAAGGAATTACATTAATTAGTGGCCTCGACGCTTCTCTAGGTTTTAGGGTGGCCTCGGAAGCGCTTCGATGCCCCTCAACAACCCTCGACCCTCGAACCCTCGGCCCCTCGACGACCTTCGACCCTCGAACCCTCGAACCTCGACCCCTAGAACCCTCGACCCTCGAACCCTCGACCCCTCAACCCCCTCCGCTCTCCTCATATCGAAGTTATCGGGGAGGGGGTATATCGACCCCCCCTCATGTCGAAGTTACCGGGGCGGTGGTATATCGACAATGACATACCTGATAAAAAATAAGAAGAGGAAAAAAAGAGGATAAGAAGAAAGGAATAGAGGAGAAGATCGAAGAGAAAAAAGAAGAAAAAAAAAGAGGGGAAGAAGAAAGGAATAGAGGAGAAGAAGAAAAAAAATAGAAATTACTCTATTTTTTTCTTCTTCTCTTCTATTCCTTTCTTCTTCTCCTCTTTTTTCTTTATTTTTTCTCTTCTTATTTATTTCTCCTCTTCTTCCTCTCCTCTTCTTCTCCTTTCTTCTTCTCCTTCTTCCTCTTCTTATTTTTCTTTTTCCACTCCTTCTTTTTCTTCTTCTTCCTCTTTTCTTCCTTTTCCTTATTTTACTTTTTCCTCTACACTAACCTAAAATAGATATCTACTAATTAACAACCTAAATAAAAAAAATACATATATGAAAAAAACATCATATGAAAAAATCATCATATGCAAAAAAACATCATATGAAACCCCACCCCCCGTCATGTCGAAGTTATCGGGGAGGGGGTATATCGACCCCCACCCCCCACCCCCTCATGTCGAAGTTATCATCATCATCATTATCATCATCATCTACTACAAAAACATCTAACAACATCTATATACAAAAACATCTAAACAACATCTATATACAAAAACATCTAACAACATATATATATATATAATACAAAAAATTAACTGCAGAAAATTGACCAAGTACATCTAAAAAACATCTCACAATCATCATCTAAAAATCGGGGAGGGGCACGGCGGTGGCGCTGGCGCGACAGGGCAGGGGCGCAGGGGCGCGGGACAGGGGAGGGGCGCGGGAGCAGGCTGGTGCTCACTAGGGGCGGCAGGGCACGATGGGCGGCGCGTCAGGGCGGGCAGGGGCGCGAGGATCGCCGAGGTCGTTGGGGCAGAGGGTGTCAGCGGCGGCGGCGATGACGTTGAGCAGCCTGACAACGTCGGTGGCGGCGGCGACGACGACATTGAGCAGCCTGACGACGTCCGTGGCGGCGGCGACGACGATGTGGAGCAGGGGCGTCGGGCGGTGACGGCGACGAGGAGGAGCAGGGGCGTCGGGGAGAAGAAGTGATGGATTTCATCGAAACTGCTAAGTGCTTTCTTATATACCCAGGGCATTGGTATCGGTTCGTGGCACCAACCGGTACCAATGCCCACCTTTAGTCCCAGTTGGTGCCACCAACCGGGACCAAAGGTCTCTTTTCAGCAGCCCAAAGGGCGGGAAGCAGAGGCCTTTGGTCCCGGTTGGTGGCACCAACTGGGACTTAAGGTGGGGCGTTAGTTCTGGTTGGTGCTAGGAACTGGGACAAAAGGGTGGCATTGGTCCCGGTTCGTGCCACCAGCCGGGACCAGTAGGCCTTGCACAGCGGCATGGTGGTGGGAGTTTAGTCCCACCTCGCTAGCTAAGAGAGAGCCGCACCTGTTTATAAGTTGCGATGCCCCTGAGCTGTTGAGCTCCTCTCTAAAGCAGGCTTACGGGCCTAACCTCTCTGCACATGCCTGTGGGCCTACTGGGCCCTCTGCGGGCCTGAATCCGGGCCCACCTGGTTGGTTGGGTTTCTAGTCGTATTTAGGCCGTGGTGGCCCAGTAGGTGGCATTTTTTTATTTTTCCCGTTTTTTGATTTGTTTTTTTGCATTATTTATTTTATTTTGTTTTTTGCTTTATTTTTTAATTCTTTTTTACTTTTAGGTAATAAAAACTATAAACTTTCTGTTAGTGCCATTTGTTTTCCAATTTGAATAGTTTAAATTTGAATTTTTTGAAATTTGTGTGGATCACTAGTTTTTGAATAACTTTACTATAAAAATAAATTTTTGAGTGATTCGTTTTCCTGCTATTTAATATTATTGTGTTTTATCATTATATTCAAAAACAGATTTTGTTATTTTAGTTTCTAACAAAAAATTCTTTATGATAATTCCTTTTGCTATTAAAGTTTCTAACAAAAAGAATTCTTTATGAAAATTCTTTTTGCTTTTAATGTTTTGAAAATTCTTTGTTTTTACTTATTTACTAAAGTTTATTTTGTTTGTACTTATTTATTTCCTTTCCTTTTTTGATTTTTTTATTTATTTTATGAAAATTCTTTCTTTTTTGCTTTTTTATTTTATTTTGTTTCTACTTACTCTTGCTATTTTTATTTATTTTATTAAAGTTTGTTAATTTTACTTTATTAAAGTTTATTTTGTTTCTACTTATTTATTTTCTATTCTGCTTTTTTATTTGATTTATGAAAATTCCTTTTGCTTTTAATGTTTTACACAAAAAAGCCCTCTTGGTCCTGGTACGTGACCTGAACCGGTTCTAAAGACCACCCTTTGGACCCGGTTCAGGGCACCAACCGGGGCCAATGGTGGTGGGCCAGGAGCGAGGCCCATTGGTCCCGGTTCGTCCCACCAACCGGGACCAATGCCCCCACGAGTCCCGGCAGGCCCCCTGGCCTCACGAACCGGCACCAATGGGCCCATGGGTCCTAGTTCGTGACCGAACCGGGACTAATGGGCTAACATGGCCCGGACGTATGCCCTGTTTTCTACTAGTGAACCATCTCATATTAAAAGAAAATGACTTGATTGATCCTAGTACTAAACCGTAGGATGAGGAACTAGAGAGGCAAACCTTCTGGCAGGTGTATGTTCACCGAATCTTAGCAATACCACTTCCAAATTATGGTATGGTTGAGTTTGTTGTATGGTGTATGACAAAAAAATTAGGCTTTCTGTGAAATCATCATATTATGTTGAGTGAGATCACAAATTCGGGGGTAACCTATGTCAACCAAATGGACAAGAAAAAATGCAGGTAGGAAGTGTGTGGCAATTAATTTGGAGTTTGTACTTTCCAGCAAAGGTAAATAATATTTGTCTGGAAAACTCTTCATGGAACTATACCTTATGGCATTAATCTTTCAAAAAGACATGTTAAGGTATGATGCGTCTCCAACGTATATATAATTTATGAAGTATTCATGTTGTTATATTATAATTCTTGGATGTTTTACAATCATTTTATAGCAACTTTATATCATTTTTTGGGACTAACCTATTGACCCAGTGCCCAGTGCCAGTTGCTGTTTTTGATTGTTTTTACATCACAGGAAATCGATATCAAACGGAGTCCAAACACCGCGAATTTTTTGTGTATTTTTTGTGGACCAAAAGACATCCAATGGGCCGGAGCAGCACCTGGGGGTGCCTTGAGGGGGGAACAACCCACCAGGGCGTGCCTGGGGCCCCAGGCGCGCCCCGATGGGTTGTGCCCACCTCGGTGGCCTCCCGCACCCCTTCTTCACCTTATAAATCATCAACTATTCAAAAAACCCTTGCGGAGACCCTAGATCAGAAGTTCCACTGCCGTAAGCCTATGTAGCCACGAGAAACCAATCTAGACCCCGTTCGGGCACCCTGCCGGAGGGGGGAATCATCACCAGTGGCCATCTTCATCATCCCGGCGGCCACCGTGACGAGGGGGGAGTAGTCCACCCTCGGGGATGAGGGTTTGTACCAGTAACTATGTGTTTAATTTCTCTCTCTCTCTCTCTCGTGTTCTTGAGATGTCACGATCTTGATGTATCGCGGGCTTTGTTAATATAGTCGGATCCTATGGTGTTTTCCCTCTCTATCTTATGATGAATTGAGTTTTCCCTTTGAAATTTTGTTTTATCGATATAATACTTTTATGGATTTGAGAACACTTGATGTATGTCTTGCTATGAATAGCCGTGGTGATAATGGGGTACCATATTGATTCACTTTATATATGTTTTGGCACTCAACTCGCGGATTCCCGAGGTGACATTGGGGTAATCTATGCATAGGGGTTGATGCACATTCTTGTCTTCGTTTCTCTGGTAGAAATCCCGGGGCACTCTTTGAGATTCTTTGTGTTGGATTGAGTATTATGAATCTGAATTTGCTTTGGTGTTATCTTAGTACGAACTCTTGGATAGATCGATCGGAAAGAATAGCTTTGAGGTGGTTTCATACCCTACAAACATTTTCTTATTATATTCTCCGCCAGATAGGATATTTGGAGTGATTCTTCATCGCACTTTGATGAATGGTTATATGATCCAATTATATTAGCATTGTTGAGAGATTGCACTAGCGAAAGTATAGACCCTAGGCCTTGTTTCTAAGCATTGCAATACTGTTTGTGCTCACTTTTATCATTCGCTATCTTGCTGTTTTTATTTATTCAGATTATAAAAATATATTTCTACCATCCATATTACACTTTTATCACCATATCTTTGCCGAACTAGTGCACCTATACAATTTGCCTTGTATTGGGACTCCATCATATCTACTTTTACAAACACTTTTGCCCTTGTTTTGGACTCTAACTTGCATGATTTGAATGGAACTAACCCCCTGCCTCAGCAGAACTACCATGGTGTTATTTTTGTGCAGAAATAAAAGTTCTCGGAATGACCTGAAAATCCACGGAGCAACTTTTTGGAATTAATAAAAAATACTAGCGAAAGAATAAAGACCAGGGGGCCCACACCCTGTCCACGAGGGTGGGCCCCCACTAGGGCGCACCCCCTGCCTCGTGGGCCCCCTGGAGCTCCACCGACCTCAACTCCAACTCCATATATTCACGTTCGGGGAGAAAAAAAATAGGAGAGAAGGATTCATCATGTTTTACGATACGGAGCCGCCGCCAAGCCCTAAACTCTCTCGGGAGGGCTGATCTGGAGCCTGTTCAGGGCTCCAGAGAGGGGAATCCGTCGCTGTCTTCATCGTCGACCATCCTCCATCACCAATTTCATGATGCTCACCGCCATGCCTGAGTAATCCCATCATAGGCTTGCTAGACTGTGATGGGTTGGATGAGATTACCATGTAATCAAGTTAGTTTTGTTAGGGTTTGATCCCTAGTATCCACAATGTTCTGAGATTGATGTTGCTATGACTTTGCTATGCTTAATGCTTGTCACTAGGGCCCGAGTGCCATGATTTCAGATCTGAACCTATTATGTTTTCATGAATATATGTGAGTTCTTGATCCTATCTTGCAAGTCTGTAGTCACCTATTATGTGTTATGATCCGTTAACCCCGAAGTGACAATAATCGGGATACTTACCGGTGATGACCGTAGTTTGAGGAGTTCATGTATTCACTAAGTGTTAATGCTTTGGTCCGGTACTCTATTAAAAGGAGGCCTTAATATCCCTTAGTTTCCAATAGGACCCCGCTGCCACGGGAGGGTAGGACAAAAGATGTCATGCAAGTTCTTTTCCATAAGCACGTATGACTATATTTGGAATACATGCCTACATTACATTGATGAACTGGAGCTAGTTCTATGTCACCCTATGTTCTAACTATTACATGAGGAATCGCATATGACATAATTATCCATCACTGATCCAATGCCTACGAGCTTTTCACATATTGATCTTTGCTTAGTTACTTTACCATTGTCACTGTTACAATTACTACAAAATTGCTACTGTTACTTTTGCCACTGTTACCATTACTTCCATACTACTTTGCTACTAAATACTTTGCTGCAGATATTAAGTTATCCAGGTGTGGTTGAATTGACAACTGAACTGCTAATGCTTGAGAATATTCTTTGGCTCCCCTTGTGTCGAATCAATAAATTTGGGTTGAATACTCTACCCTTGAAAACTGTTGCGATCCCCTATACTTTTGGGTTATCAAGACTATTTTCTGGCACCGTTGTCGGGGAGCATAGCTCTATTCTTTGAGTCACTTGGGATTTATATCTGCTGATCACTATGAGGAACTTGAAAGATGAAAGAACTAAGATTTTTCCCTCAACTACGAAGGGAGGTAAGGAACTGCCATCTAGCTCTGCACTTGATTTACCTTCTGTTTTGAATAAGCTTGCGACACCTAAACCTGCTTCTGCTATTAATTCTGATATGTCGCATGTTATTGATGATGCCACTTCTGCTATGCATGATACTTATGATGAAACTACTTCTATGCTTGATACTACTGTGCCATTAGGTGAATTTCTTGATGAACAACTTGCTAGGGCTAGAGAGAATGAAATTATTGAAACTGATAATATTGATGAAAGTGATGATGAAGATTCACCCCCTAAATATGAATTGCATGTTGTGCCTGAGGGCTATGTTATGGATGAAGAAACTGCTAGAGATTTTCTTGCTTGCAATGATAGATCTAATCATAAGAAGTTACTAGCTAAGCTTAAAGAAAAATCTCTGAATGCTAGAATGAAATATGGCCCTGCTTTTGCTACTTCACCTATCTGTGTTACTGATAAGGATTATGATTTCTCGGTCGATCCTGAGATAATTACTTTGGTTGAATCTGATCCTTTTTATGGCTATGAATCTGAAACTGTTTTGGCACATCTTACTAAACTGAATGATATAGCCACCCTATTCACTAATGATGAGAAAACTCGTTACTACTATATCCTTAAGCTATTTACTTTCTCATTAAAGGGTGATGCTAAAACGTGGTTTAATTCTCTTGATCCTGGTTGTGTGCGTATTCCCCAGGATATGATTTATTACTTCTCTGCTAAATATTTCCCCGCTCATAAGAAACAAGCTGCTTTAAGGGAAATATATAATTTTGTGCAAATTTAAGAAGAGAGTCTCCCACAAGCTTGGGGGAGGCTTCTCCGATTACTTAATGCTTTGCCTGATCATCCTCTTAAGAAAAATGAAATACTTGATATCTTTTATAATGGGCTAACCGATGCTTCCAAAGACCACCTGGATAGTTGTGATGGTTGTGTTTTCAGGGAATGAAGAGTTGATCAAGCTGAATTTCTATTGAATAATATGTTGACTAATGAAAACAATTGGACACTTCCTGAGCCAACTCCGAAGAAAAGAGGTGTTATATTTCTCAGTCCCGAAGATATGCAAGAGGAAAAGAAATATATGAAATAAAAAGGTATTAAAGCTGAAGTTGTTAAGAATTTACCTCCTGTTGAAGAAATACATGGCCTTAATTTACCACCTATTGAAGAAATACATGGTCTTGATAACCCGACACAGGTAGTGAAGGTAAATTCTCTCTATAGATATGATAAAGTTGAAATCCCGTCTACTAAGTTTGCTAGTCAATGCTTGGATGAGTTTGATGACTTTATGGCTAAACAAGAAAACTTTAATGCTTATGTTGGTATAAAATTGAAAAGTAATGCTTATATGATTGGACACTTGAGTGATTATATGTCTGGAGTTAAGGGTGAACTTAAACTCATTAGTAAACATGCTTCTATGGTTACCACTCAAGTAGAACAAGTGCTTAAAGCTCAAAATGATTTGCTCAATGAATTAAATGATAAGAGAAATGATAATGCTGTTAGAGTTATGACTAGAGGTGGTAGAATGACTCAGGAACCTTTGTATCCTGAGGGCCACCCTAAGATAATTGAGCAAGATTCTCAGGGAAATAATGTTGATGCACCTAGTCCTTCTAAAAAGAAGAAGAAGAAAAATGATAGGACTTTGCATGCTTCTAGTGAACCTGTTGTAGACACACCTAAGAATCCTAATGATATTTCTATCTCTGATGCTGAAACACAATCTGATGATGAACATGAACCTAGTGATAATGTTAATGATAATGTTCATGTTAATGCTCAACCTAGCAATAATAATGAAGTAGAGATTGAACCTGCTGTTGATCTTGATAACCCACAATCAAAGAATCAATGTTATGATAAGAGAGACTTCGTTGCTAGGAAGCATGGTAGAGAAAGAGAACCATGGGTTCAGAAACCCATGCCTTTTCCTCCTAAACCGTCCAAGAAAAAGGATGATGCGGATTTTGAGCGCTTTGCTGAAATGATTAGACCTATCTTTTTGTGTATGCGTTTGACTTTTATTCTTAAGATGAATCCTTATAATAAGTACATGAAAGATATTGTCACTAATAAAAGAAAGATACCGGACGCCAAAATTTCCACGATGCTTGCTAATTATACCTTTAAGGGTGGAATACCAAAGAAACTAGGAGATCCAGGAATACCAACTATACCATGCTCCATTAAAAGAAACTATGTCAAAACTGCTTTATGTGACCTTGGAGCCGGTGTTAGTGTTATGCCTCTCTCTATATATAGAAGACTTGAATTGAATAAGTTGACACCTACTGAAATATCTTTGCAAATGGCTGATAAATCAACCACTATACCTGTCAGTATTTGTGAGGACGTGTCTGTTGTTGTTGCAAACGTTACTATCTTAACAGGCTTTGTTATTCTTGATATTCCCGAGGACGGTAGTATGTCGATTATCCTTGGTAGACCCTTTTTGAATACTGCAGGGGCTGTTATTGACTGCAACAAGGGCAATGTCACTTTTCATGTTAATGGTAATGAGCAGACGTTACACTTTCCGAGGAAACAACCTCAAGTTCACAATATCAATTTTATTGGAAAAATTCCATCGATTATTATTGGAGGTTTTGAATTTTCTTTTCCTACTGTCAAGAAGAAATATGATATTCTTATTATTGGGGATGTACATATCCCCGTTGAGGTAACCTAGGGTTGTTCGAAATTTCTCCGGTTCCATGTTATTCGGAATGAGTTTGTTAAGAAGACTTGATCAATCTTGTTAGTGGATTCCTTTTGATGAGCATGAAATGGATGAAGCTAGAAAGCACAACCTTCTGTATCCTCCTTTTACTTTCTGTTATTTAGAATAAATAAAGCAAAAATAGTATTTTTTGTCTGCTTTATGATTTATCCATGCAATAAAAAATACCCCGAAAATAAAAGTTCTCCAAATGCCTTGAAAATGAAATATGATTTTTTCTAGAATATTTAAGAATATTTGGCACTGAGAACATAGCAGGGGGGAAAGCACCTGTCCTCGAGGGTCCAGGGTGCGCCCACCCCCTGGGGCGCGCCCCCTGCCTCGTGGCCCCCTGGTGACCCCCTCCACTCATTCCTGCACCCACACACTTCTTCTTCCTCCCGAAAAAATCACAAACCAGCTCAAGCTCGAGTTCTAGCTCATCTTGCTGCCATTTTCGATCTACTTGCTCAAAGCTCCATTCAGAAAACTGCTTTGGGGGATTGTTCTTTGGTATGTGACTCCTCCAATGGTTCAATTAGTTTTTGTTCTAGTGCTTTATTCATTGCAAATTTTTGCTGCTGAGGTGACCTTGTTCTTGAGCTTGCATGTCAAATCTATTTGGTCCCAAATAGTTCTAATGCATGATATAGTCTCTAGGCACTTGTGGGAGTAGTTGCTATCAATTTTGGTGAGTTTGGTTCACTTTTATCTTGAGTTACTAAAAATTTCAGAATTTTTAGAAAATGATGAATAGGTTTTTGAGGGGATCTTCGAGCGCGCGAAGAGAACAAAAAGACCAAATTTAATCTCCCTCGCACAGCGGAGTTTCGATCGTGTGAATGGCCTTGTGATGAGTTCTTGAGGGCAGCCGAGATTCATGATGATTTTTATCATTTGGCTAAGAAGGCAGGCCTCACCGACTTCCTCCACGACCAGCTCGATCAGTATCTCCTACTCACTAATACTTTCATGCAATTTTTTTTACTTTCATGCTAAGAAATCACCACCTTCGGTGGAGTTTCCTTTATATGATGAGGTAAGGAAGATGTCGCTATTTGATTTTTGTGGGGTTTGCAAGATACCCTTTGAGGGCAGCATAGAGGAACCACATCGTAGTGATGTGGATGGATTTATTAATATGATCGCTATAGGGAAAACGAGGAAGGTTTCTGATGCAAGAATTACTAGCATACATTTTCTTATTCTACGTTACTTTGCAATATTTCCTAGTAGATGCTTAATTGTCGTGGGAACTGTGGAAACCTTAGTGCCCCTGATATTGTTATTTTGTGCCATGCTTTGTTTCGCTATAACACTATTAGTTTAGGCGCTATTATTGGTAAACGATTAAGCCTGAACCGTACAAAGGGTCCTATCTTTTGAGGCATCTATGCTTCACGCCTTGCTAAACACTTTAGGGTACCTATTAGGCATTATGAGAAAGAAGAAAAGTTGGTGCCCCCTGCTACCTCTTGAGCATGCGTCGTTTCTTCCCTTGAAGAGGAAAGGGTGATGCAGCAAAGTAGCGTAAGTATTTCCCTTAGTTTTGAGAACCAAGGTATCAATCCAGTAGGAGCCTCCTCAAAAGTCCCACGCACCTACACAAACAAACAAGAACCTCGCAACCAACACGATAAAGGGGTTGTCAATCCTTTCACGGTAACTTGCAAAAGTAAGATCTGATAGAGATAGTATGATAAGATAAATATTTTTGGTATTTTTATGATATAGATTGGAAAGTAAAAGATGCATATAAAAGTAGATGGAAAACTTATATGATAAAAGATAGACCCGGGGCCCATAGGTTTCACTAGTGGCTTCTCTCAAGATAGCATAATTATTACGGTGGGTGAACAAATTACTGTCGAGCAATTGATAGAAAAGTGCATAGTTATGAGAATATCTAGGCATGATCATGTATATAGGCATCACGTCCGTAACAAGTAGACCGACTCATGCCTGCATCTACTACTATTACTCCACACATCGACCGACTCCTGCCTGCATCTAGAGTATTAAGTTCATAAGAACAGAGTAACGCATTAAGCAAGATGACATGATGTAGAGGGATAAACTCATGCAATATGATATAAACCCATCTTTTTATCCTCGATGGCAACAATACAATACGTGTCGTTTCCCCTACTGTCACTGGGATCGAGCACCACAAGATTGAACCCAAAGCTAAGGACTTCTCCCATGGCAAGAAAGATCAATCTAGTAGGCCAAACCAAACTGATAATTCGAAGAGACTTGCAAAGATAACCAATCATACATAAAAGAATTCAGAGGAGATTTAAATACTTCTCATAGATAAACTTGATCATAAACCCACAATTCATTGGATCTCGACAAACACACCGCAAAAAGAGTTACATCGAATAGATCTCCAAGAAGTGGAAGGATAACTTTGTAGTGAGAATCAAAGAGAGAGAAGAAGCCATCTAGCTAATAACTATGGACCCGAAGGTCTATGGTAGACTACTCACAACTCATCGGAGAGGCCTTGGTGGTGATGGAGAGGCCCTTCATGGTTGATTCCCCCTCCAGCGAAGCGCCCACGAAGGCTCCAAGATGGGATCTCGCGGATACAGAAGGTTGCGGTGGTGGAAATAATTTCTCGTGGTTGATGTTTTCGGGGTATGTGGATATATATAGGTGAAGGAAGTTGGTCAGGGGACCCACGAGGGGCCCACGAGGCAGGGGGCATGCCCACCCTTACTGGGCACGCCGTCCACCCTCGTGGCCGCCTCGGCTGCTTCTTGACGTCCACTCCAAGTCTCCTGGATTGCGTTTGTTCCAAAAAGATCGCTCCCGAAGGTTTTGATTCTGTTTGGACTCCGTTTGATATTCCTTTCCTTCGATATACTGAAATAGGCAAAAAAACAGCAATTCGGGCTGGGCCTCCAGTTAGTAGGTTAGTCCCAAAAATGATATAAAAGTGTAAAGTAAAGCCCATAAACATCCAAAACAGGTAATATAATATCATGGAAAAATCAAAAATTATAGATATGTTGGAGACGTATCAAGCATCCCCAAGCTTAATTCCTGCTCGTCCTCGAGTAGGTAAATGATAAAAACAGAATTTTTGATGTGGAATGCTACCTAGCATAATTCTCAATGTAATTCTCTTTATTGTGGCATGATTGTTCAGATCCAAATGATTCAAGATAAAATCTTATAAAACATAAAAATAGTAATACTTCGAAGCATACTAGCAAATAATCATGTCCTATCAAAATAGCATAGCCAAAGAAAGTTTATCCCTACAAAATCATATAGTTAGGCCATGCTTCATCTCTATTACACAAAATACTCCCCTTATGCATAACCCCGATGATGAGCCGAGCAACTGGTTGATACTTTTTAACGCACTTCAGCCTTTTCAATTCTTACGCAATACATGAGCGCAAGCCATGGACATAGAAACATATGTGGTATATGGTGGTGGTTATGAAGACAAAGAGGGAGAAGATAGTCTCACATCAACTAGGCATATCAACGGGCTATGGAGATGCCCATTAATAGATATCAATGTGAGTGAGTAGGGATTGCCATGCAACGGATGCACTAGGGCTATAAATATATGAAAGGTCAACAAAACAAACTAAGTGGGTGTGCATCCAACTTGCTTGCTCGCGAAAACCTAGGGCGTTTTGAGGAAGCCCATCATTGGAATATACAAGCCAAGTTCTATAATGAAAAATTACCACTAGTATATGAAAGTGAAAACATAAGAGACTCTCTATCATGAAGATCATGGTGCTACTTTGAAGCACAAGTGTGGAAAAAGAGATAGTATCATTGTCCCTTCTCTCTTTCTCTCTTTTTTGGTGGGCTTCTTTGGCCTCTTTAATTTTTATAAACTCCAAAGTCTCATCCCGACTTGTGGGGGAATCATAGTCTTCATCATCCTTTCCTCACTTGGGACAATGCTCTAATAATGAAGATCATCACACTTTTATCGATTTACAACTCAAGAATTACAACTCAATACTTAGAACAAAATATGACTCTATGTGAATGCCTCCGGCGGTGTACCGGGATATGCAATGAATCAATAGTGACATGTATGAAAATTATGAAGGTGGCCTTGCCACAAATACGATGTCAACTACATGATCATGCAAAGAGCAATATGATAATGATGGAGCGTGTCATAATAAACGGAATGGTGGAAGGTTGCATGGAAATATATCTCGGAATGGCTATGGAAATGCCATAATAGGTAGGTATGGTGGCTGTTTTGAGGAAGGTAAATAACGGGTTCATAATACCGGCGAAAGTTGCGCGACATAATAGATGCTAGCAAAGTGGAAGGGTAAGTGTGCGTATATCCATGGACTCACATTAGTCATAAAGAACTCATATACTTATTGCAAAAATTTATTAGCCCTCGAAGCAAAGTACTACTACCATGCTCATCATTCTAGGATGAAATTTATAACCATAGCAAATACCATGCTGTTCTAAAAGACTCTCAAAAAAATATAAGTGAAGTATGAGAGATCAACAATTTCTTCAAAATAAATCCACTGCCGTGCTCTAGAAAATATAAGTGAAGCACATAGAGCAAAACTATCTAGCTCAAAAGATACAAGTGAAGAACATAGTGTATTCTAGTAAATTCTAGATCATGTGGGTTTCTCCCAAAAGGTGTGTACAGCAAGGATGATTGTGGTACACTAAAAAGCAAATACTCATATCATATAAGACGCTCCAAGCAAAACACATATCATGTCATAAATAAAAATATAGCTCCAAGTAAAGTTACCGATAAACGAAGACGAAAGAGAAGATGCCTTCCGGGGCATCCCCAAGCTTAGGCTTTTGGTTGTCCTTGAATATCTTTGGGTGCCATGGGCATTCCCGATCTTAGGCTTTTGCCACCCTTTATTCCATAGTCCATCAAATCTTTACCCAAAACATGAAAACTTCACAACACAAAACTCAACAGGAAATCTCATAAGTTCCGTTAGTGTAAGAAAGAAAAAACACCACTTAAGGTACTATAATGAACTCATTATTATTTATATTGGTGTTAAACCTACTGTATTTCAACTTCTCTATGGTACATACCCCCCGATACTAGCCATAGATGCATCAAAATAAGCAAACAACACACGAAAAACAGAATCTGTCAAAAACAGAACAGTCTGTAGCAATCTGTAACTTTCGAATACTTATGGAACTCCAAAAATCATACCAAAATAGGCCGTGCTAGGCAATGTGTACATTGATCTACAGCAAAAAGAATCAACGAAAAAGCACGTTTCTGTGATTTATTGAATTGTTTCTCGTGCACGCAAAGTTTCTGTTTTTTCAGCAGAATCAAATTAACTTTCACTCAAGGTTATCTATAGGTTCTACTTGGCACAAAACCTAATTAAAACATGAAAATCCATATAACCATAGACTAAATAAATTATTTATTACTAAACAGGAACAAAAAGCAAGGAACAAAAATAAAATTGGGTTGCCTCCCAACAAGCCCTATCATTTAACGCCCCTAGCTAGGCATAAAACGAGAATATATCTAAGTATTGCCATCTTTGGCATTCAATTATTCAATAGAACACTTATAACCCGTAGAAGTTCCTTTCTTTTTGGTAATTATTAAACTCTTAGGCAAAAAATCAAGATATTCATCTGTAACAAAAGGTTCCTTAATAAGAGCAAAGAAATTGGAACGAATGTTTATTGGTTTGAGATCTGCATTTTCCTTACTAGAAGATTCACCCTTATTTTTAGGAACATACATTAATTTAGCATATTTTGTAGGATGACTAGGGGTATTTTTCATGGATGAAAAGGCAGACCCTAAATTTGTAATAATATCCTCAAGTTTACCGATTCTTGTGGAATCTTGATTTATCCTTTCATTAGCTATAGGTCCCTTCTCTTTAAAACTTTTCAAAGTAACTCCTACCTTAGATCCATATTGAGTAATTTGATTGTGGATCTTTTTATCCAAATTTTCGATTAACTTGACAATAGCAACTTTATTTTCAATAATTTCAAGCCTTTGCATCACATGTTCTAAAGTTAAAACTGTTCCGTTAACCAAAAGAGGCGGTAGACCAAACAAATCTGTCATGGCATTGTAAGCATCAAAAGTATGGCTACCCAAAAAATTCCCTCCGGTAATGGTATCAAGAATATATCTATTCCATGGGGTAATGCCTACATAAAAATTGCGAAGAAGACCGGAAGTGGATTGCTTCCTAGTAGATCTATTTTGAGCATTGGAAATTCTATGCCAAGCATCTTTTAGATTTTCCCCCTCCCTTTGTTTAAAATTAGGAACTTCATGATCGGGAGTATTAATGATGATAGGAGGACTAGCCATGATAACGAGATAAATAACTAACACACGAGCACACAAAAAGGCACGCGAAAGAGAGAGGCAAAAGGAAAAGAGAGGGCGAATAAAACAGCAAGGGTGAAGGCGGGGACAGGAAAATGAGAGGCAAATGGAAAATAATGTAATGCGAGGGAGATGAGTTTGTGATGGGTACTTGGTATATCTTGACTTGAGCAAAGACCTCCCCGGCAACGGCACCAAAAATCATTCTTGCTACCTGTTGAGCATGCGTTGGTTTTTTCCTTGAAGAGGAAAGGGTGATGCAGCAAAGTAACGTAAGTATTTCCCTCAGTTTTGAGAACCAAGGTATCAATCCAATAGGAGGCTCCTCAAAAGTCCCATGCACCTACACAAACAAACAAGAGCCTCGCAACCAACATGATAAAGGAGTTGTCAATCCCTTCACGGTAACTTGCAAAACTGAGATCTGATAGAGATAGTATGATAAGACAAATATTTTTGGTATTTTTATGATGTAGATTGGAAAGTAAAAGATGCAAATAAAAGTAGATGGAAAACTTATATGATAAAATATAGACCCGGGGGCCATAGGTTTCACTAGTGGCTTCTCTCAAAATAGCATAATTATTACGGTGGGTGAAAAAATTACTGTCGAGCAATTGATAGAAAAGTGCATAGTTATGAGAATATCTAGGCATGATCGTGTATATAGGCATCACGTCCATAACAAGTAGACCGACTCCTGGCTGCATCTACTACTATTACTCCACACATTGACCGACTCCTGCCTGCATCTAGAGTATTAAGTTCATAAGAACAGAGTAACACATTAAGCAAGATGACATGATGTAGAGGGATAAACTCATGCAATATGATATAAACCCCATCTTTTTATCCTCGATGGCAACAATACAATACATGTCGTTTCCCCTACTGTCACTGGGATCGAGCACCGCAAGATTGAACCCAAAGCTAAGCACTTCTCCCATGGCAAGAAAGATCAATCTAGTAGGCCAAACCAAACTGATAATTCGAAGAGACTTGCAAAGATAACCAATCGTACATAAAAGAATTCAGAGGAGATTCAAATATTTATCATAGATAAACTTGATCATAAACCCACAATTCATCGGATCTCGACGAACACACCGCAAAAAGAGTTACATCGAATAGATATCCAAGAAGAGGAAGGAGAACTTTGTATTGAGAATCAAAGAGAGAGAAGAATCTATCTAGCTAATAACTATGGACCCGAAGGTCTGCGGTAAACTACTCACAACTCATCGGCGAGGCCTTGGTGGTGATGGAGAGGCCCTCGATGGTTGATTCCCCCTCCGGTGGAGCACCGGCGAAGGCTCCAAGATGGGATCTCGTAGATACAGAAGGTTGCGGCGGTGGAAATAATTTCTCGTGGTGCTCCTGTATGTTTTCGGGGTATGTGGATATATATAGGCGAAGGAAGTCGATCAGGGGAGCCACAAGGGGCCCACGTGGCAGGGAGGTGCGACCACCCTTACTAGGCGTGCCAGCCACCCTCGTGGATGCCTCGGCTGCTTCTTGACGTCCACTCCAAGTCTCATGGCTTGCGTTTGTTTCAAAAAGATCACTCCCGAAGGTTTCATTCCGTTTGGACTCCATTTGATATTCCTTTCCTTCGATATACTGAAATAGGCAAAAAAATAGCAATTCGGGCTGGGCCTCCGATTAGTAGGTTAGTCCCAAAAATGATATAAAAGTGCAGAGTAAAGCCCATAAACATCCAAAATAGGTAATACAATAGCATGGAACAATCAAAAATTATAGATTCGTTGGAGACGTATCACCCCCTACTTTTCTAGATTATAAGAGTATGGTAGCACATGAGTTTATTGTTAAAAATGATGAGAAGATGCTTAAGTATAATTTGAGATTTCATAAAACTCACAGTGAGACTATTATCTTGCCTGCACTCGCTTTGTTTGACTTATCTTCAGGCACGTACCTCATCTTGTCGGAGGTCGTTCATGCATACCGGAGCCAGACTCCAGCTCCAGAGTCTGAGCCGGAACCACCACTTGACCCTTATCGACAGTCCTTTTATCAGTGGAATCCGGAGGAGATCGCCAATCAGTGGTACTCAGATGGCACTCCTCAGTACACCGGAGAGAGTAGCTCTGATCATTGGGCATAGACCAACTTAGGCCAAAAGCCTAAGCTTGGGGGAGTACGTATTTCTCACGGACATTACATTCATGTTCACGCACTCATTCCAGTTGTCGGTGTTCATACTTTTTCATTGTACTATCCATGCTAGTTTATTTTCTTTTCTAAGTATTCTTCTTGTGTGTTTGAAAAAACCTTAAGAAAAAAAATTAGTTATAGCTTTTAGCTAGTTTACTTTCCATGCCTGCTTGTAGTAATTAAAAGAAAACCCAAAAAGATTTCTCATTCTTCTTTTGCTTGTTGGGAGCTTTCCCGTGTAAATAGTTCTATTTCTATTTCTTTTCTTTGGGGTGGAAAGGAGAAGACCATGATGAAAATGTTGAGTGGCTCCTTTATGCATTATTGATTGATTTAACCAAGATCCCATATTACCTTGTCTTATCCCTTGAATTGAATGCTCGCAGATTCCAGCTTAGTCCAATGCACGTGCACTATTATTATTATCCACACCGTTCGGTCGTGCAAGTGAAAGGCAATAATGATGATATATGATGGACTAATTGAGATGAGAGAAGCTAGTATGAACTCGGCCTATCTTGTTTTTGTAAATATGATTAGTTCACCGTTCCCGATTCAGCCTATTATCAATAAACATGTTTGCAATGATAATTAGAGATTATAGTTGCTTATGTCATGCTTAATTAGCTAGGAGTTTATAATGGTTTACCTTGTGTGCCAACATGCTATTAAAATGGTTGTGGTGTGGTATGATAGGGTGGTATCCTCCTTTGAACGATTCGAGTGACTTAACTTGGCACATGTTCGCGCATGTAGTTGAAACAAAATCAACATAGCCTCCATGATATTTATGTTCATGGTGGATTATATCCTACTCATGCTTGCACTCAGTGTCTATTAATTTTAATGCATGTTCATGACTATTGTCGCTCTCTAGTTGGTCGCATCCCAATCTTTTTCTAGCCTTCAGTTGTATTAAGCGGGAATACTGCTTATGCATCTAAAATCCTTAAACCCCAAAGTTGTTCCATATGAGTCCACCATACCTTCCTATATGCGGTATCTACCTGTCGTTCCAAGTAAATTTGTATGTGCCAAACTCCAAACCTTCAAAGGAAATTCTGTTTTGTATGCTCGAACAGCTCATGTATCAACTAGGGATGTCTGTATCTTCCATGCTAGGCGGGTTATTCTCAAGAGGAGTGGACTCCGCTCCTCACTCACGAGAAAATGGCTGGTCACCGGGATGCCCAGTCCCATGCTCAAATCAAATCAAAATAATTCCAAACAAACTCCCCCAGGATTGTTGTTAGTTGTAGGGACCCGTTGTTTCGGGCAAGCCATGGATTGATGCTTGTTGGTGGAGGGGGAGTATAAACTTTACCATTCTGTTTGGGAACCGCCTATAATGTGTGTAGCATGCACTACAAAAAAATACACTTCCGTGATGATACGTGTTTGTCACAGTAGGTTGCATTTTTTGTCATGCATGTACATACATGACAAATTTATGACAGAATCAAGATAGTCATACCTGTGCTGTCATAGAAGTGTTCCATGACATTACCAAAATTATCATCACGGAAGTGTCCACTTCCATGACGATAAATCGCGCATCACAGAAGTGCTTTCGTCAAGGGTGACCGACTCGTGGCATCCACCGTAATGGAACACCGTTAAGCTATCGGGTCGGGTTTTGGATCCGATAACCCGTTAACAGCCCTGACCAATGAGGATTTTCCACGTGTAAAATCATCATTGGCTGGAGGAAACACGTGTCGGCTCATCGTTGGGACAGATGTCATCCACTCATTGGACAGAAGGCGACTATGATACATTGACACATGGCACGGCCCATCAAGTTTAAATGGTCCGGCCCAACTAAAGGCCCACAAGATTTTGCGGACCATAATGGGCCGGCCCAGCTAAAGGCCCATGAGATTTTGCGGACCATAATGGGCTAGCCCAGCTAAAGGCCCACAAGATTTCATGGGCCATAATGGGCCGTCCCAGGTAAAGGCCCACAAGATTTTTGTGTGCCATAATGGGTCGGCCCAGGTAAAGGCCCACAACATCCTTGCGGATCATAATGGGCCAGCCCGGCTAAAGGCCCACGAGATTTCGCTGACACTAATGGGCCGGACCAGCTGTAGGCCCTCAAGATTTTGAGGACCCTAGTAGGCCGGCCCATTAACTGGCTGCCATGTTTTGGGCCAAATGCCGGCCCATACTTGATCCGGTCCATTAAGGGCCTGCCACGTTCCGGGCCTAATAATGGCCCATATGAGATCCGGCCCATTAAAAGCCTCCCAAGTTCTGGGCCAAATCACGGCCCAAATCAGGTTTGGCCCTTTAAGAGGCTTGGGCCTCAATTATGGCCCATATCAGATTCGGCCGGTTAACTGAACGCGATGCTTTTGGGCCCATTTGCAAAAGGCCCATTTAGTAATTCGGCCTGATATTAGTTTCGGCCTGTTAAGGGCCCGTTTAACATTTCGGCCCATATTAATTTCGGCATGTTAAAAGCCCGTCATATAGTTGGGCCTAACTACGGCCCGGTTTGCATCCGGCTTGCTCGCAACCGATATCTGATTGGGCCAAACAAGATCCGAGACAATTTTGGCTTGTTAAAAGCCCGTGATTTGATTCGCACAATCATGGGCTGGGGTCCATTTTGGGCTGCTGCCGGCCCGTGACCTGTTCGGCACGTTTCAGGCCCAACCTACTTCTCCGCCTCCTAAAAGCCCATTGAGTTTTCTTGCGAAAAGAGGGCCGGGGGTTACTCGGCCTATTAAAGGCCCGAATCTACTAGTGGGCCAGTTTGACGGGGCCCATGATGCGGATCATACATCATGATTGCATGATGGCCCGATTATGTACCGTAATTTTACGGTTTGGCCGCTTTACTGCGAAGACATGATATATATACAGTAAAATAACTCTAGCATCGTGAATAAGAAAAAACCTAGACTATACAATAAATAAATTACGGCATGTTACATCCACTGGGCATCAAAGTTCGCCACTCTGATAATAAAGCACAAGCAGACAACAGATTACATACACTGGGCATCAAAGATCGCCACCAGTGCAAATAAATACGCCGACAAAATAATATACAAAACCGACAACACTTCAATAGAGTTCAAGAAAGGTTATCCCTGCTGGCGAGCTGCAGCGCAAGCACCTGAGCAAGATGATGAGACTGCGCTTGTTCAACACTTATATCTTCCTCACTCTGAAAGATAAACAAGCAGACAGATGACATGTTTTCCACATAAAAGTATCAGTGCTGAAAATTCATCACATTTCTTACTGACGACTAAAGTGACACAGTTTAAAAATGCATTAACATAATATGGTATTGTTTAGGTCAAGACATGGCTGGAAATGACATTGTGAAGGAGTTGGCAGCTTCACGACACCACTGGATTACAGATCAAGAACTCATAAGTATCAATGGTTAGTGTGCTGTCAATTTATCCCATTTCAGATTGGCAAATAAAGAGACGGTTTAAATAATAGTAGAATGATAAGACATCGTTCATAGTTAAGACATTGCAGAATATGACATTGTGCTGTAGTGGGTGGGTTCACCACACCACTGGATTACAGATGAAGAACAGAAGCATACATGCAGTGCAAAAGAAGATCACTTGCTCTGTATAGTTTAATTTACATGGTATGAAGAAGGAACTTGGTTGTACAACTGAAAACTTAAATTGAGAAGGACAAACTTTTGTTTACGAACTACTCCCTCCATTCCTAAATATAAGTCTTTCAGAGATTTCAATATGAACTACATACGGATGTATATAGACATAGTTTAGAGTGTAGATTCACTCGTTTTGTTCCGTACGTAGTCCATATTGAAATCTCTAGAAAGACTTATATTTAGGAACGGAGGGAGTACATAATAAACTTTAAACATGCAATTTGATGCAAACACCAAAAATAAACAGTTGTTGCATTCATGCTTAACCAAATATACACAACAAAGTTTGAAGGCTTGAGAAGGACAAACTTACATTAGTGGTGAAGACAGGCTCTATAAAGCCCTTGTCCATGCTGATGGGGGGGCAATTCAAGAAGTTTACCACATAATCTTCTTCGTAAGCATTGCCTTTATTCTACATTTTGTTAAGAATATATATAGATGTGATAATATATGAAAAAATGGAGAATATTTAAGATAAGATGAAGAGTGATGCTACATAACCAAGTAGCTATAAATGTATGTGCAGCGATACAGGCAAAAGACACAGCCAAGAGCAATGCACAGCTAAACTTCTTCAGTACCAACCTTATGGTAAGAGTAAATATAGATCTGATGTGTAGAAAATGGAGGGCAAAGGAAAATAAGCTGCAGAGTGATGGTACATGAACAACTACCTGTCAATATAAGTACACTGATAAAGGACAGCATGTACTTACAAGAACAATGCAGAGCTAAAAAATTCATTGGCATTGGATATATTCTATACTAATGTAACCATTCATACAGATCAGATAATTTGGAGCGAACAATTGATAAGCAAGCTATCATGTATACTGCTGTCACATAATGAACCAGGTATGTATGCAAGTACAGTGATACAGGACAACAGGTACTAACAAGAGCAAAGCAGCGGGCAGCATAGTTGCGATATCCTGTCGTTCTTTTCAAATCAGAATTCTTCTTCGAGCAGATTTCCTGCAAAAAAGATCCGTAAGGCACATGCAGAAAAGTAGAAGTTCAAATGGTCATGTGATTTCATAGACAATGCCTCATCCTGGGAACGAGACCAGTGCATAACAAGGTTTTTCCATTCAATGTCTTCTAAATTTAGCACAGGAGACTTCACCGGAAATTCGTTTATAGACTTGCCATCAAAGTGTGATTTCCTCAGGTAACACCGATACTGCTGCAATGCTTCCTTGAAAAGCACAAGCAAGCTTTGCTCGTCATGACTCTCCAGATTGACCCTCGCCTAGTTACAACAATGTATTGTAAATCATTGATGTGTTCGATCAGCAGAATACAGGAAAATAATAACCATGAATAATAGCACTTACACGTAAGTTGGACAGGAAGATGTCAAAATGGTGTTTGTCTTCACTATGATATTCCCATGATGGGAGTATATGCACGTAGTCCCTAACAACATTGAAAGCATTGTCTTTTACACTGGGAATAAATGGAATGGGGTTCCAATCTGCAGGAATTGGCCGTCTCTGCAGTTAGGATAGGTCTTCGGCTGGTGGACTTGCTGTACTTTTTGCTGGAGTGGAATTTTTCTGTGGTACGCCTGGTGCTATGGCAAATGAAATCGGTATACCTTTTGCTGGAGTGTAGGTCCTGTGTGGTGGGGCTAGTGGTGTGGCCAGTGAAGTATGGGTACAGTCTGCTGGACTCGGTCCTACGTTTTGTGTCACTGGTTGTACAACCAATATAAGTGGGGCACTTTCTGATTTCTCCGGCACCACCATGTTTTTCAAGGACTTTGCTGGTGCTCCTTCGAGTTCGACAATAACCCTCTTCCTTTTTGATGTCTGATGCACAAGAACAACATTTGAGTGAAAAAACATGGTACGATGACAGATGGAATATGTATTGATAATGGATGGGCATGGCATCTTGAGTTATATGATGAGTGAATTAAGCAGATGGTGGTGCAACAAAGTAGAAGAAATGCAAGACAACATATGCAAGATATGCGCAATCAATAAAATCTTGCCAAATTAGAAAAGGCACCTTGATGGGTGAACAGGGCAGGCCATCTGCTTTGACTCCTCGAGGTTAGAATAGTCATTACTTGCTGGAGTAAGTGGGGAGCGTATGAGTTTCATTGCTTCCAGAATGGCACTCAATGCCTTGGTGCCAATTTTGTAAGTCATTGCAGTGTTCCACAATATTCTTCTAATGCGCGGATTCTGATATTCACTGTAATTGCGTATAATATCTGAGAACCATGAAAACATAAATAGTTGTGAGATTATCTTTGTAATGCAGATGATATTCTAATATAGGGGCGCCCCTGTAAACACTTGTGTGCTATCACTGGATTCTGATGAGAGAGCTCATGTGTGCTGTAATATGGTGCGTGCATTTATATAATCTGGCACAAGTACACAAAAATAGGCTCTAGAAGTAAGGATAGCTGGCAGATGACAGGTTCATAATATACTATATAGAGAGTTTATTGCCAAACCATGATAACAAGAGCACACAACAACTAGGCAGATCATAGTGTACATAACAGGGGTACACCATAACCACGATATATAAATCGGGAAAATGGAACTGGCTTGAAAATACGGTGTTGTATTGCCGCTAGTAATTGAAAGCCTATCGATCACGTACAGGCCAGCTCTATCAGCTGTTGACTGCAGATGTCCCTGCGCCCCTTCCTGACAAGGAACATACTGTACGTACTAAATACAGAATAAACAAAGAGGAACATGTTAAAGAACAGAAGAGGAAGCATATTCTTGAGGTTCCGCTTCATTGCATACAATGTTGGTTGCCCACTCATGATGAATCACAGCGCCCAAAGAAATGCAATTCCATGTTGTCTCTCTATATGTGGCAATTTTGAACAAGAGTCATTAGGATCATATTCTGAACAAGAGTCAACAGGTGGGGAGCGTATGAGTTTCATTGCATCCAGAATGGCACCCAATGCCTTGGTACCAATTTTGTGAGTCATTGCAGTGTTTAGCTTCAAGAGTGGACTGCTGCTAGTGCGACACAAAGCAGCTACACAGATCATAGTGTAGATATAACGGGAAAACCTTAAGCATCAGAGTAAAATCAGCAAAGTGGAACTTTCTGGAATATATGTGCTAGTTTGCCGGTACGGCTAGAAAGGCTTCGGATACCATCTCTCTTCAGGTGAAGGTGTGGTACTGTTAATATCAGTGTAACTCTCAGAGGCGACACAGCTCCCCACATTTCCTTGTTGTTCTTATAGGATTCAAGTGGGAAGGCCACTACAAATCATATTCCTATGTTTACAAGATCCTACAAATCAAAGAGGCTCAAAGTGTCCATCACAACCGACCATATAGACCTCTACACTGTAAATGTCCCTGCTCATCTTCAGTACAAGGAACATACTGTACTACTATCAAACTCCCTCCGTTCCAAAATATAAGTCTTGGTAGAGATTTCCACTATGGATCACATATAGATGTATGCAGATACATTTTAGAGTGTAGATTCACTCATTTTGCTCCATATGTAGTCCATGGTGGAATCTATACAAATACTTGTATTTAGGAACGGAGAGAGTACATATTAAAGAAGAACGGAAGAGGAACATGGTAAAGAAGAGCAAGCAGATTTCGGATAATAAACCGTTGGTTGCGCAGTGCCCACACATGATGAACCAGAGCACATTAAGAATGCAACTCCCAGCTCTCTCTCGACCATTTCAGGCGGTTGGATGAAGATCCTACGTCTCCTAACCCATCTTCTTCCTCGTCTCTGATTCTTCCCATACAGAATACCGCACGGGCCGCCAGCCGGACCACCGGCCCCCACCGACGGTGTTCCTCCGCCACCCCCACCCACCCCCGCCCCAACCCCCACCCGTGTCAAGTTTTCTTTGTTCGGCGAGGCCCCACAACCACCCGAGCCCCTTCGTTCACACCGGCGAAATCCGGCGAGCTCTGAAAAATTTAGTCTACTGTGATTTAACTAGTGTGGAATATAAAAGGGGAAAACCATAAGCATTGGGAGTATAGTGTTAAGCATGCCATGGCGGATCCGAAGGTGCAAACCAGACAAAGGCAACTTCGCAACCAAGACAAGAAATCAGAGTAAAGCAGTGGTGATCTATTTTCTTGCTGTGATAAATAAGTTGAGCAGATACGAAAGAGTACCGCCTCTGGTGCGGCACCGTGTACGTAGCTGCTGAGAATTTGACGCTGCTGCGGTAGCGATGGCTGTCGGCAGCATGGAACCAGATCTAGGAGGGTAGATGGTGGTGGCGGGGCGCGGTGGACGAGACGGTCGTAGGAGCGGCGCCGACAAGGTGGACGACGATGGGGATGAAGCGAGAGGACAGGATGCAAGGATCCCGGTCCGAAGCCGTGGATGAGAGAGGTCAATCTCTTGTAATGGACGGCGGCGTCGACGTATCAGCTCCAGCATGGTGGAGGAAGACGGCGGTGGATGGGGTGGCGGGTGGTGGCAGACAGAGGAGGGTGGGGTGGAGAGGGTGTTTTGGTGCCCACAGAGTACGAATGGGGAAAAGGGAGGTAGAGAGGAAGGGGGAACCATGTATTCAGGGCGCGCTTGTCTCGAATGCGAGGAAATTTAAAAACTTAGCCCCTGTTTCAAATTTCTACTACATCACAGCAACATTCGTCGGTTGGGGATAGGACGGTAATCTCGCATACACCAAATATTTGCTGACGAGAGTTTATTTTTGGCGCCCACCGTGTATATGAATATGAATCAGGGAGGGAGTCGATTTCGGCCGAGGACACACTGTGTTTTGGCGCCCACCGTGTATGAATCCGGGTGAGAGGCGGTTACGTCACATTTGGGTGAAATTACAAACCTACCCCTATCGAAACCTATAGAAATCCAGCAGATAGGCTTTGCGTGGCAGGGATAGGTAGTAGTAATTTCCATCTCGTAGAGTCCACGTTTACGCTCGTGCCAACTCAATTCGAATCCCATTTGTATTCTATTTTTTTCGGGCGGGATCCATTTTCAATTGGAATTACATTCTATATACATCATTTTTTTATATACTTTCAAAAGCACAACAAAGAATTCTGCTCCTTTATATGTATAATATGATTTACAAATACAATGACCTCGAAATCTTAAGGTTGAATTCGATGTTTTTTTAACCAAATTATGTTCTACTAAAATGTATGCATCAGTGATATCTACATATTAAATAACATAGATGTGCGTGAATTCATATGAGTATGCATGTTTGATAGATCAATTTTGGTTCGAGTATGGATTACATGTATCATCATCTCGAATTCAAATATTTGAATCCCTTTTTTGTTTACTCCTTTCACACCCATCTCTCTCGCATGCATGCTCCTGTAGGTAGCTATCACTCTCTTTTCTCCAGCTCACCCGCACGCTCACTTCATGTTTCTCCTATCCTCGCAAACATGGTCTCTCAACGTCTCCCTTGAGAAGTGTCACACTCTCCCTATCATCATACAGTACACGGTTTTCATTATCTCTCACGTCTCTGCTGTTCTCTGGTATCACTCGGTACCTAAGCTTTCTTTTTCACTGCCACACACATAGTCTTAACTCGTCTTTCACTTTGTCTTTCTCTCTATGGGATTCTCTCACACACCCTACATGTCTCTACATATGACTCATACCACTAAAATTACTCTCTCTCTCTCTCTCTCTCTCTCTCTCTCTCCTGTAGACACAACATTTGTTGCGGTCACCTTTTCGTCTCCATCCCAGACTGACATTAATTTGTTTACCGATCAGACAACCCCGACTACCATCTCCTCTCTCTCTCTCTCTCTCTCACAAACACACACACATAACTCCTGCTTCCACTCCCCTTCCCGACTATCGTCTCTCTCTCTCACACAAAACTCTCGCTTTCGCACCCCGACTCGTATTTCTCTCACAAACATTTATCGACTAGCTAGCCTCTAGATAGGTTTATACACCCACACTCGTGCTTCCACCATCGCATACATGGCTCTCTCCCGCTCCTTGTATCTATGTAGCTTTTTCTTCCCTTCTTGAGACACACCCTCTCGATCCTGCATACACACACTATCGCCTCATTTTAAGCTGATACCTATCGCACACACACTCCTTGTGTCTTTGTCACACATGCACTCTGTCCACCTCCACTCTCCCTATCTCTCTCACACACATGGGCTTTTTGCAACAACTAGCAAGATGCCCATGCGTTGCATGGAACATCAAAATGCATTTGTATGAGTAGTTTATCTAGTGGGGGAAAAGGATGAACGAGGGAAGGCCTTATTTGCAAATGTGGAGAGGGGTGTGGGTATCTTTTTGCAAAATTGCCATAGTTTCCTTCCTATCCGTCAGATATAGATCGGGCGGCCTATATTGCAGGATGGCAGACACACGATCATCACCGACAATGCTTTTTATAAGAGTAGGGATAAAAAATAGAGTTGGTGATGATGGTGGGCCTACCATCTTGCAATATAGGTCGTCCGATTTATATCTGACGGATAGGAAGGAAAATATGGCAATTTACCCGCACTCTTCACCACATTTGCACATAAGGCCTTCCCTCGTTCATCCTTTTCTCCCACAAGATGACGTTCCGTGCAACGCAGGGGCATCTTGCTAGTAAGAGTAGAAATTAGACATATACCACTTCTCGAATCTTGAAACCAACAACATTCCTCCCTTATCTCATCAAAACTGCCAAAGGAATATATTTTGAGTGAAACATAACATATTTTTAGTGATATACGTATTTCAAAACTAGAGTTTTTTTCTATCAAATCGGTGAATATGTATTAATCTACTTTGATCGTGTGGCAACGCATTGGCACATTGCTAGTAGTTATTATAATTTTTTGGACACCAGACAAACGGTGGAGTACATATACGAAGAGAAGAGGCGCACGCACGCAGTCGGCCTCTTGCTGTCTCGCACACATGAGTGTTACGTAAAGGCGACGTTAACAAATCTCTACTCTTATAAGAAGCAGAGTTGGTGATGATGGTGTGCCTGCCATCCTGGAATATAGGCCGTCCGATCTATATCTAACGGATAGAAAGGAAACTATGAAAATTTACGCGCACTCCTCTCCACATTTGCAGATAATAAGGCCTTCCCTCGTCCATCCTTTTCTCCCATAAGATCATGATGTTCCGTACAACGCACGGGCATCTTGCTAGTATACCCTAAAACCCTAGGTGCACGATTGCTGCATTCGCGGGTACCGGGTATGTGGTGGAGCACCTTTGTAGGAATAGTCAGCTCGCTTGACAATTTGATCCGTAGGAGTTGATGGTCGGGACCATAGGTGAACGACTTGGAGCGCGGTTGCTCGCCAGTTGCAACAGATCGAGTAGCCACGTTTAAAATATCATTTTTTTAGCGGGGTTAAGGGTTCCGATTGTCAATGGCACGTTATAAGTAGTAAGTAGCTTTTAGAACCATTGGTATGGAGCCAAAATGGAATTCATAGTACTACGTACCTCCTTGGCGTATGGTCGTATGGGTTTATGTTGCGAGATGTTGAACCTGGTAGTTCTAGGGCAAATACTATGGTTTAGATTTAGATGCTGGTTTTCAGTAATGAAAATCGGAAGGGGAAACCCTTCTTTGATTAAAAAAACTACTACCTCCATTCTGGTTTACTAGTCCCCATCGTACTTTGGGTCAAAGTTTGTCCATGAATTTTACTTGTAAAATGTGAATGGAAAACGAGATTTTGTTATACCCAAACAAAAAAGGACTGGAGGGAGTGATTGCTCTGACACGGACGCGACCTCTCATAGCGCAGGCATTGAACCGGCGCACCGGCCAAGAGGGTCGCACTCGTTGCAGGCCCGGTTGAGCACGCCTCCTTGCCGCGTGCAACTAGCTTAAGACTGCCCCGCCTGCCTTCATTGAATCCACGTGGGTGCCGGCAACACGTCCTTCCGCGAGCCGATAGGTATTTTAGAACACAAAAAATGACTAAAATATATTTAATTTACGCATGGTCTTGACTTGTTGTGCTCGCACTGGTAGGAGGAACTAGTAGAGGTTTTTCTTTATTTATAACTCTCCTCACATTCTTTTGGCTTTGAAGTGAATAATGGTTGTGGACAGATATTTGTGAACATGAGTTTGATGTGGAAGTTGAACTTGGAATGTCGGGCTTGCGCGTGAACTATACCATGTCCAATGCTTCGTCTGTTATTGTTTGGAAAGTAATTGCTGTTATTACATGACCCAAAAAAACATGTTGTGCCACATCAGTAGATGCACAGACATCACAACAGGCATGCTGACTGGATAAAAATTTGAACCTAGCTATTATGAAGGAAATTTTGTATTGACAACAGTTTTAGATAGCAGGAGACGCCTAGCCTGCTCTGCCTCTGCTAGCTTATTTCTGGCTTCTTCCATCTCTTCTTTGGCTTGGGTGAAGAGAGCATCTGATTGCTCATTTTGCTTCTTCAGGAACTCAGCTACATTCTCAAGGGCTGCTGCATGCTTTCTTTCAGCCTTTACTAATGTCACGAGGACACGAACAGCTGACGACTCCACGTGGCTTGTGTGTAATCCAGCATCATCTGGGAATTTGCACCTTGTGTCTAATACAACATCATTAGGGAACTGGCACCTTGTGTGTAATCCAGCCTCATTTTGGAAACATGATCTTGAGGTTGACCATACTTCCCTCCTCGCAGGAACTGCATCCTGACATGAACTTACTTCTTTTTGACATCAATACTTAGAGCAACCTAGATCGATTTACTAGAAGCCAAATAAACAAAACTCGGAGAAGTGAATTCAAAAGGAAAAGAAATATAAAAACAGACTACAAGGTGAGAACACCCACTTCCCACATCAAGCTAAAAACGAAAGCATTAGGACGATTAAGACTCTTCTTATTACACATCGAAGAACACCACGCTTAAGAGAAACAAAAACTACAACATATACACATCGAAGAACACGAGGCTAAATGAAAGTAATTGAAAGGGTGTTACTTACCAAAGCTCGTTTTACAGGTTCGATGCAACTCCTCTTTAACTTGCCACGCTCCTTGAAGATGTCCTAAATATCCCATGTTTGGTCTTCATTGCTCCTCTGCATGTTCGCACTCGTGGTTTTAAAATCTCAACATGGCAAGAAAAATATACTACTAGTAATACTCGCGCATCTTGTGGGAAACATTAAAGCACTCGTCTGTCATGTTAGTGCATCTCCAACAGAATCACAACGCACGGCGCTATAAAAAAGCGTTTACAGTGCTGAGATCGAGAAGTAGATACTAGAGAGTAGAGGATAGTTCTCAACATAGATAGATGAAAAAAGATAATGCAACTACTCCTCATCGTCCGAATCCTCCTCGGTGATGTCCTCCTATGATGTCTGACTGTAGGCGTGAAGATACCGATCGTCGTTGGATTCCCAGGGCGACGCTGCTCCTAGGCTCATGTTGAACTGAGTCTCCGCTTTTCGCCTACGCTTGTCCTCGCGATAGGCGGCTCGCTCCGCCCTCCTCTTATCCCTCTCCACCCTCCTTTGCGCGTAGAACTCGCGCTCGTTGATGATGTCATGCGGGAAGTGTTGGTGCCACAGTGCCATGGCTTCCTCCTCCATCTCGGTGATGCCGAGACGGTGCTCCCGCCTCCGGTTGTCGCGACGATCCTCGTCGGAGCTAAGCCGCGGCAGAGGCGCGAGCTCCTGCGCCCGCTCCCGCGTTGGCATGTTGGGGAAGCTCAATGTTCTATGAGGCCACCGGAGGCGCCACGCCGCCGCGTCATACGCGCGGGCGGCCTTGTTGGCGGTGTCGAAATTGCCAAGGCCGAGGCACAGCCCGCGGAACCAGATCTCAGCAGAGAAGCCGCCGGAGGGGCGCGCGCGGACGCCGCGGTATCCCCAAGTTTCCCGGCGACGCGGCGGCATGGTGGCGCGGCGGCGGTGAGGCGAAAAAGAGCGGGGAGAGAGCGGTGGCGAGGCACAGAGCGGGGAGAGAGCGGTGGCAAGGCATAGAGCGGTGGGAGGGCGTTGGATTTTATAAAGCGTGCCTGACGCCGCACGCCAAAACTAGCGCACGCACGGCCGCATTTTCCCGCGCGCGCGCGATCCTTTCCTGACATCTCTGCTATCTCTACTCTCTTCTCTATTGTTATATTTATTTAATATTTAATATTTTATATTTATCTCTACTTCCTTTACTGTCTACTTTTTTTCTCTATACTTTTTTTCTTGCAATATAGGTCGTCTGATTTATATCTGACAGATAGGAAGGAAACAAATGGGAATTTTGCAAAAAGGTACCCATACCCCTCTCCAGATTTGCAAATAAGGCCTTCCCTCGTTCATCCTTTCCTCCCACAAGATAAACTACTCATACAAATGCATCTTGATGCGTGCAACGCATGGGCATCTTGCTAGTTTTAAAAACCTGTCCATCATTTGCCACACTACTGGTTGCAGATGAAAAACTTACCCAAGCACAACGCGATATAGGAGTGACGCACAATTACAAGCTGATATTCTGTTGGACAATGGAGGCTACCAATTACTTTTACGGGAACAATAGCAGCCAGGAAATTTGAAGGGTAGGTATGAACAAAATTGGAACTGCACATGTACTGCTAAGTAATTCAATACACACATTACCAATCGAGGAGGAGAACGATGGTCGTGGCGGCCTCTGTGAGTCATGGTGGGCAACGGGAGTCCGTTCATTGTCCACCACGGTGGTACTTCTGCGCTTGGTGTCGGCTTCCGAGAAGTTGATCCGAGACCGTGGAAGACGATGCCGGGGAAGAGGCTCCGTGTATGACGACGACGGTGGACCGGCTCCAGTGCGGCGTACGAGGTCATCGATGAGGCAGATGCGCTGCGGTGGACGAGTACGCCGATGTAAAGGGGAGGAGCACGAAGGCTGCGGTGCCGTGGAGAAGTATATTTTGCGGTGGGGATAGAAAATTGGGAGTATTCAGGTGTACTACTCTGGGTGCCGGGGTGGGGTTGGCTGGGTAGGGTGAACCTGAAGTTACGAAAATAGCCCCCTACCAAGCGTCATCTGTAGGCCTGTTCCGAAGGCTATGATGGTAACTTCCCACTGCTCGAATCAGGGTCGCGGGAAATTTTCCCGCCGACCTCAAAATTTTAATTTTGTGACACTGGACTCCCCGTGTGGCGTATTTAGTGATTTGGCTAAGAAACTAGCGAGTAGTAGTAGTATACTCTGCATATTAGGTTTGACCAAAGTCAAACTTCCTAAAGTTTGACCAAGTTTATAGAAAAATATAAACATTTACCATAACAAATATGTATGATGTGAAAGTACATTCAATAATGAATCTAATGGTATTTATTTGTTATTGTATATGTTAATATTTTTTGTTATAAGCTTTCTGAGAGTTTAAAAAAATTGACTTTGACCAATGCTAATACGCGGACTTAAATAAAAATGGAGGGAGTACACATTTGTTTTCTTAGTTTGTAGTGAACTAATCATTTGTTGAAATTGTGAAATAAATATATTAGGCTATTGACTTTGAATGTAATGGTCTATACAATTCAATAGTTACAATCATTGTCGAATACCAAGATGTATACAAGGTCTATAATACTTCACAACATGCTCAAACTCACATAATCCCAGTCAAATGAGAATCTAAATGCATTTCATAGTTATTACTTTGTAGGATGCAACAAAAACAACCAAAACTCTACATCAGCCATTATAGAAGCAACATTTTAACATATCCAAAATTGTGAATGAAACATGCAGAGAGAGCTTTTGAAGATGGAGAAGATAGGGCGGGAAAGATTGTATGTATGTGGAAGAGAGAGTAGGAGACAAACCTAACGAGACAAAGAGAGAGAGAGAGAGAGAGAAAGATAGAGATAGAAAGAGAAAGAGAGAGGAAGAACTTAGGTCTGTGAGAAAGATGGAGACATGTAATATACGTGAGATGCGTGTGCATCTAGATTCTGTATATGTGGAAGGAGAAGAGACAACATGTTTGATGAGAGAGCTAGAAAAACATGGACGAGAGGGGAAGGATCTCGTGGGTTGAGGGATTCACAATTTTGTGCGGGGGAGAGAGGGATTGGTAATTTTGTGCAAGAGAGAGAGAGGGTGGGGGGAGGAGTCAGCCAGCCGTCGTCACATCACCCTGCTTCCAAATGACCCCGCTTTCTCTAGCGCGGTGTGGTCGCCGTCTTCAATCTGCTCGATGCCCTCTTTGAAGATTGAGGTGTTGTGCATGTTGGGGTGCAAAGAAGCACAAGCGAGAGTGGTCGCCGTATAACCTTGGATGGGGATGAATTGTGTGCTCGGGGGAGTGTGTGTGTGTGTGTGTGTGTGTGTGTGTGTGTGTGTGTGAGTGTTGTGCTGCGTGTATGCGTGTGTGTGTGTGTGTGTGTGTGTTCGTCACACACACACACACAAGTAAACTAGAAGACCGTTCTCTCATGTATACACAATGTATTGGCATCTGTCTATGTCTCACTCATGCATGATCATTTACACATTCACACCTCTCTATGTCTGTATCACACGCACACCGTCTCCACATTGCCCTTCCACCACAACACACATATGGACACATACACACGTTCTCTCTCAGTCACACACACAAAATAAGTATTAAAAAAACTAGGACACACCTAAAACATCCAAATCCAAATAAACACGAACTGGAGCTAAATTCAAATATATGGAAATATTGCAGCGTCAAGAACTTTCCTAGGAAAAAAAAGTTGAGTAATATTCGAGGATTGTTTTCACACACACAAAAAGGTTTGGTGGATGTCCTTCGAGCGCGACACGGTGACGCACCGTTCAATCGACCGCGCGACCACAGTTCACGCGCTTGCATAGGATTCAGTATCATGGTTGTGGTACTAACTTAAAAAAACTAATAAAAGCGCTGCCTAAGTCTAATGTTTACGTGTACTAGTACGGTTTTCTTTTAAGTTTGACCAACCTTATATAAAACTAAAGTAAGCTCCCACACGTGCACTCATCAATATGCCGCCGCCGCCGTTGCGCATGTCGGCGCCCGCCTGCTCCGGCCAACAATTTCTCGCCCATCACCGCCGTGTCGCCGCCATCCCTGTGCCATGAAGCCGAAGGCTCGCCCGCTCACGTCGTCTGCAGTCCCTCCTCGACATGCCGCCATGCTGCCAAGCACGCGAGCAGCTGGTGGAGGTGCGTCTATGCACGCAGCATACAAAGAGGAGGACGAGCGTGTGCTCCAGCACGCCGGCGAGGAGGAACTAGCTTGTCATTGTCGTCTCCGCCCGCGCGGAGGAGGCGCGCATGGTGGCTATCGCAGCGGAAGCCGGTCGCGCACACGTCGAGCCCGCAAACCGGGTGCGGACGCGGAATCTACCTTCGAGACCTTGAATGCCACGTGGATCCTGCAATCTGAAGGAGCAATTTGGGTCAGTCGACTCATGTGAGACATTTGATGCAACATGGATGGCTAGAAGGGCTTCTTCCACCTCTTCTGCCGTCTTCTTCCTTCACTCCGTCGAACTTCTTTCACAAATCGACAGACCCAAATTATACTACTTCTAGTACAAACGTATTAATTAAGTACAGTAGGAACACGAAGATACGAGCAGTAGTACCAACTGCAAGAAGAGCAGTAGTAAGACATAGTACTAGTACTACTGTACGTACTAAAGAGTTCAAATAACGAGAAAGAACATATACATAGTTCTGCTGGGGCCTCAGCACAACACACCCTTGAAAATAAACTAAGCAACTAGTCCGCTCGACACTGCAGTAGAACCAGCATGAGCGATGGCACTGCCACCTACTCGGAGTCCGAATCCACGTCCTCGAGTTCGTCCTCGTCCCTCTACCTCTTCCTCTTCGCCGACGCTTCTTTGCTTGAACCGGACACTGGGCTCTGCTTCTTCATCAAACCCTTGTAGATATTTAAACAAAGGTAGGCATCCATTGCTGCATACAGGTTGTGATCTTCATCTAATTTATTCGACTCCCATGCATGATGAAAGTGATGAGGTTTCTTCAGTTTAGCGTACGAAGGATCAATCATGGCTGTTGCCAGGGTCAGCATTGAAGGTTGAGAGGAGGACACCAGGCTTGCCTTCTGGAGATCGAAGGGATGGCCTACAGCGAGACCTATCCGATGCAGGACATCCCTGTCGTTCTTAAAGCCTATAGTAACGAATTTCACTCTTTTGTCCTTGAGGAAGTTCTTAAAATCCTGGCACTCAACATCGGCATGGCATATGTGGTAGACCAAGCAAACTTTATGTATGCAAACCTGGATCACGGCGGGCTTCTTCCTCTCTTCATCCTTTAGATCCTTCTCTCGTCCCGGGACTGTGGTGTACTCAACATCTAGCCCAGCGACCCACTCATCCGTTGAACTGTTGAACATGCGTAGGAAGCGAGCAAGCCATGCTTTCACCGTTGCAGATCCACGTGTGTAGATGACGATGAACTGATCGCCGGTGATGGCTCTAACCTGGTACTCAGTGGCTACCATGGAGATTTGGGAGGCCATGGATTTTGGAGGAGGGTTAGGAGAAGTTGAACTCTTGTACCCCGCAAAAACTGGGAGCGAACTAATGTGAAAGGATGGGACGACTGGGAGCGAACTGTTGTGAGGTAGAAGACGGGGACGAGTAGGGCATGCGAACGGCGTGGGGTTGTTGGCTTGCCCGGTGGATAAACGGGTGCAAGCCCCCAAAGAGTTCTCGAGAACTATGCGGGACCCACTAGATGTCAGTCTACTAGACCCATATCGTAGGCCTGAGGATATAGCTTCTGCCTGTTCGCACACAATGCCGACGCGTGGATGTAACTTCACTTAATTCCGTCAACCATCGCACCTCCCATGACCTTCGCCTCCCTCGCGCGGTCGCGCCCTTTGAGACTTCGACCGGCTATAAATTAGCATTTTTTGCCTACTCCGCATGCATGATACTCCCTCTGGTCCTTTTTACTCCCGTCAACCATTTGCAAAGTGTTTGACCAAATTTATACTTTTTTAACACCACCTTATATTAATTAACCAGCCACACCAGTACACTCATTCGATACAATATTCACCACACAGGGCAGTACGTTATTTATAAGAATACCATCTAATCTATTGCCAAAGCTATACTTAGCAATTAAGTGTGCCACCTTATTGGCCGAACGGCTAATCTTTGACAATTGAAGATTGTTGATCAACTTCGAGATGCTCAACGCTTTCATCTTCAGGTCATGCATAGCATACCTGTCATAGTCCCCCGATGCAAGAGACGCCACCACAAAAGCGCAATCAGTCTCTAAAATTACAGGATTATGAAGAGAAACACCTATGTAGAGACCGGCAATGCAAGCCCTAAGCTCCGCTTTCTCCATGCTTTGACAGGCATCAATGAAATCCCACGACCAATTTTATACTAAAAATATCAATATCTACAATACTGATTATAATGAGTATAAGAACTATGTTTTATAATGAGTGTAAAAATATTGATTTGACATTGTGAATATTGACATTGTGAATGCTGATTATAATGAGTACTCCTAGTACATTTTTCTATAAGTCTGGTGAAAGTAGAGGTACATTGACTTCAGACAAAACTTAAATGCACAATGCAGACTAGTTCCTCCGTCCAGGTGCGTCCCATGTCCTATCTTGTCATCACAACAAGGTTAGCTATTAGAGTACCACTACCTCCCTTCTAGTTTAAAAGGCTCGATTCAAAAATTCCACCTACTCTTAGCAAGATAGTAGCGGTGGAATAGTTTTTGAAGTCTGCAAAAGTACTCAACTAATGCTGTTGTTCTTCACAAAAAAATGTGTTTACCAATGCATGTATGAACACTAGTTACTCCAACCCCCTTCTCTTCTTTAATTCTTTGCCACATCAGCATGTTTGCTATTCCCGTGTGCATGATACCAGCTAAGATACCACCATTATGACCAGCCTTAATCATCGCATGCAATAATTCAGTGCACCTTGAAATATGAACATGTGTGGGGCGTGTATGTTTTTAATGACTTGAGACTATAGCTAGCCCGGCATGCAAGATGACTTATTATGCACCGTTCCCCATACCTGCAGGAAGCCCGTTCGTCTCCAAATCTTTTCCTCTCCATGTGTGGAAATAATATGCCTGCCAAACTCTCCTTCTCCCTCCGGCGGTCCCACCACTCCACCCCGTGTGAAAAAATCTGCATGCATGACTCTCCTCCCCCCACGCTCGTCCAATCTGTTGTGACCAGCAATATTTCCACCCCTTCGCTCCCCCGTAACTTACTCCAACAAATATGCCCACATAGCTTTTACTTAGCTTCAGGTGCATTGAGTCACTGACATATGTGCCCAACAGGGGACTGGCCCACATGTCAGTGACGCAACTGGACCTGCAGTTAAGTCAGTGCAGCTCAGTCCATATCTTACGTAGGTGTGCCATTGCTCGCTATAAGTACTGCGCCTCCCACGACATCGCTATCTCCTCCCCTCTCATTCACGTTCATCGCTATCTCCTCCCCCTCCCTCTCGCATCGACCACCATGGCATCGCCCCTCCCAAGCCCTAGGAGCCCCTCGCTGCGCCGCGCGGATGGTCACGCGTCGCCGTTCCGTTCCTCGCCGCCACTAGTCGAGGAGGACGCGTCGGTGTTCCTCTCCTCGCTGCTACGCGACGCGTCGCTGTTCCGTTCCTCGCCGCCACTAGTCGAGGAGGACACGTCGGCGTTCCGCTCCTTGTTGTGACGCTACGTGTCGCCGTTCCGTTCCTCGCGCCACTAGTCGAGGAGGACGCGTCGGCGTTCCGTTCCTCGTGACGACCCGTCGAGGTGGACGCGTCGGTGTTACCAATCTCGCCAGCACGTGTGTCGGAGGACGCGTCGGCTCCCCGCTACGAGGAGAATGCCGCGCCGCTCGCCGAGCCCCCCAGCCTTGAGGAGCTTTGGAAAGAAATGGATGTCACCTTGTGGGAGGCTTTGCCTCCAGCAGAGCACGCCAAAATAGAGGCGGAGAAGAAGGCCAAGGAAGAGAAGCGCATCACGGAACAAGCTTCCTGGGAGGCCTATGTCACGTCCGAGAGAGTCAGGCAATTGGCTCTTTGGCAGAAGGCTCGTGCGAGGGCCGTGAGGGTGGAGGAGGATGCCCGTGCCGATGCCCTGAGTGCATTTGGGCCCAAGCGCCTCATCTACGCTTGGCGGTACGTGGACCGGGTGCACGCTTCCAACAAGGAGGAGTACATGTTGGCGCCGGATCACCACACGGTGAGATCGCGCTCGCCCGCCGGCAAGCCACCAATCAGCACCTCGCGAGTTGCGAGGCTGAGGAAGAGGCATTGTGTCGGCGCGCTGGGAAACGGCCGCGCACCAGGGCACTCGTGGCGCGCCGCAAGCGCTCCTGCGAGCGCCGTGGCTTTTAGGAGGAGTATAATTTTTGTTTCGTAAGGCGATCTCATTAGTTTGGGACGCAAATGATAAGTCCCGAACGTTCAGGAATTTTTAGCGTCCTTAATTAAGTATGTAAAATGGAAAGTTTGGAAACCTTGTGTATTCGTACGCATTTTGGAAGTACGTGCATATAGCACAAACTTTACTATATACTATCGGACTACACGTCTCTCTCGATATATGCTTGCAGACTATGCTACTCCCTTCGTCCAGGTCAATAAGTCATCTTTGGTTGTGCACCGTGACCAAGAAGGAGGGAAGACTTGTACACCTAGATGGAGGGAGCACTACTATTACTTATGTACGTGCAAATGCATGTTTTAACATTACGATGCGGTTTTTGTAAAAGTAGAAAAACAACACTAGTCAAGCTTGTGAAACGATTCAATGCAAAACAAATGCAAAAATGCTCGTTTGATTGTTTACTTTTAGCTTCCTTCTCTGTGGTTACTTCTCTGTCGTACTTTGTACGGAGTATCTCACTGGTTGGAAAGGCATGCAAATTCCCAAACCGCTTCCTACACCCTGTATCGAATTTTTTGCCTAACAAATTGTGCCGTGCAATTGGAATTCCAACTTGAGTACTACTACTAGTAGGAGTACCAGGGGCCAGTTCTGGCTTCTAGATTAGTAATCCCATAACTACTACCTCCGTCTTGGTTTATTGGTCCCCATTGTAATTTGTGTCAAATTTTGATCATAAATTTAACTAATGAAATGTTAGTGCATGTCACATGCACTACTCCATCCGTCTAGGTGAGTAAGTCATCTTAGGCTGTGCACCATGACCAAGGAGGAGAAAACGAGAAACGTTAATGTTTATTTGCTAATTAATAGTATTGCATGTAATGAACTAACCACTGCATGTCGTGTTTGATATCTAAAGTTATTAAAAGCATGCACACTCTTTATCTCCTATTGGTTGATATGTCAAGAAACAAGAAACGAGGTAGAAGTTAATGCATCGCGCCTAAGTGTTTTGGGATTATTTGGTTTTCGTAAGATGACTCACACACCTAGACGGAGGGAGTAACATTTTACAGTTAAATCTTTGGTCAAAATTTAGCACAAATTACAATGGTGAGGAATAAACTAGGACGGAGTAGTAGTTTAGAAGCCCAAATAAATAGGCGCCTTATTGTTACTCTCCACTGTGACTAGTCTTGTGGGAAAAGCTGGGGAAGCTGCCAAAAGAACTGGCCCTAGGAGTAGTAGCTAGGGATCGAGTGTGCGAGATGAACCGGAGAAAGTAAATGCAGAGAGATGAAATGCAAAAAAGACGGAGGGATGTGATGGTTGCTTGTCCGTTTATTTTACTAGGCCACTTATTACTGGGAGTGGTTGGGTTTTGTGATATGACGGCTTTACTGCTGCGCCATGAGCGGGGTGAGAGGTGAGACTCCCGTGCAGCGCCGCCCTCTACACTTGTACTAACCCTGAACTAACTCTAACCAAAGAGGTGTTTGTATGGCAGGGTTAGATGGAGCACGGATATGGCGAGGCACCTTCATGGGCGGTGCGAGAGGGAGGGAGGGAGAGGACCAGAAGCTTCGAGGAAGTGGGAAAGGATATGCTGCAGGAAGAGCGAGAGAAAAATGTGTTTATTAATGGCCCCGAGAAGAACTAACCCGAATAAGCACATCTTGGGTGGGTTAGATTTTTTGGATGAGTTAGATGCATCTAACCCAAACTAACCCTCCTATTTGGATACTTTTGGGTTAGTTGAGTCCAAACTAACCCAAACTAACTCTAACCCATGGATCCAAACAGGGCCTACATCGGTCGTGGTTTATTAGTCCCCCATTGTATTTGACTGAAGATTTAACTGACAAAATGTTAGTGCATGTCAACAAAAACGATATCATTGGATTCGTATTTGAACATAGTTTTGAATGATATAATTTTAGGTGACCTGCATCAGGATTTATTGTACTATATAATGTTAGTTCAATTTTTGGTCGTACTAATCTATAGTAGTAAGGTGCCCGTGCGTTGCACTGAAGAGTGAAATGCATTGATCGGGGAGTTGTTTATTTTGACAAAGGATGTGGGGGTCATCCCATGTGTAACGGGTATCGATAGGTTTCTTCGGATATTATTTCATCTCTAGAGCTCACAAACATCCGGGTTAAATAGATAAAAAGGTATCTTTTGCAAACAAAAGTGTTCAACTGTTCAACCTGCATCCAAAACTTGTGAAGAAATAACACTTATTCTTCTTTGCAAGAAATGATATTTAAGAACTACTCCCTCTGTAAACTAATATAAGAGCGTTTAGATCACTATTTTAGTATTCTAAACGCTCTTATATTAGTTTACGGAGGGAGTAGTTTTTGAGTATCGATTGTTATACATGCTGGCTATAGATGACATGGGACTTTCTTATAGTCAACAGTTGGCTATACAATTAAGTTATATTAACCATGCCCTTATACACCTAGAAGGAGGGATTAAATCCGGATTACTTGCAAGGGGGAAGAGGAGATGTAAGAAATGGTTCATTGTAAGTCTTTCACCAGTACCGTAGTAAAAATTCATACATGGAAGATTCTAGACTAAACCATAAACGGATACACTTTTATGCATGCGCTATATTCCAATAGAGCAAGATCCTGCATGGAAGTCTCCACATGCTTAGACAATGGATTACATTGAGAGAAGACTAATGATCAACATTTCACTTGATAATGCGTATGTCCGGGTGAACCTCCTTGGAGTCCCCATGCACCGCATCGGCAGGTAAAGGATGCCATGGGTTTTCCAAGTCCACATTGGTGGGATAGTCCTAGCTCCCCAGAGTCCAAGTCCATTTGATGAGGCTGGTGTCGCCGCCCACGCGACCCGTAGGGGTAGCAACACTGACCACGCACCCGTACATCGGCCTCGTGTCAGTGTGAGCGTCAGCGGCGTCGCCCCTGACGCACATTACAGAGACGGGGCGGCGGCTTGCGCGGGCCTTGCCGGTGCCCACGATCAAGAGGAATACGCTGTCGTCCTCCTCCGAGACTAGCAGGCGGCGGTGATCCTCCAGCGACTCCAGCATGGTGAACAGGTAGCATGTCTCGTACTTGATGTTCTCTGCCAAGGGCCAGCAGTGACCGCCGCACGCATCCGTGAGGTGATGCACCATGTCCGCCGGCGAGCCACAAAACGGCATCAGGCACTCATAGAAGTGGACGAAGGGCTCCTTGGAGGCATCGACCAGGCCGTCCATGAAACGGGAGTGGCTGTAGGGGACGTTGCGCTAGTTGAATATATGAGCAAGTTACTACGAGATTTAATCCGAATAAGCACAAAATAAATCATGACGGCTATAATAGAGATGAAACTAAACATGTGGACTAGCATAGTAGTAGGATACAGAGTACAAACATGAATTCTACCACGATTTCAAATAGGAAGGACAGAAACTCATACGGTGCAACAGGAGCAGCACCGTTGGAGTTGAGGTCGTCGCCCATGTCGTTGAGGAAGAGGTTGTCGAGGTCAGGGAAGAAGTCGTCGTCGGTGAAGTCGTGGCTGCCAGCAGTCGCGAGAGTGCGCTCCCCAAATTTCAACAGCGCCCGCCGAATGTAGCGCAGGAGGGAGTGGCTGTCGGGAACGTTGCGGCCGCCGAATGGAGCACAGGACTAGTTCACGAAGCAGTAGATGGTGTCCTTACTAGTACTCCCTAGTCTCTATCTATATTTATATTTATACTCTTATATTATAGAAAACAGAGTTGGTGATGATGGTATGGCTGCCATCTTGTAATATAGACCGTCCGATCTATATCTGACGGATAGAAAGCCAACTATGACAATTTTACAAAAGATACCCGCACCTCTCTCCACATTTACAGATAATGCCTTGCCTCGTTCATCCTTATCTCCCACAACCTCGTGTCCTCCCTATGTCTCTATATCTACTACTCCCTCCTTCCATCTATATAGGGCCTAATGCGTTTTTCGAGGCTAACTTTGACCAAATATTAGAGCAATAATATATGACATGCAACTTACACAAAGCATACCGTTAAATTTGTGTGTGAAAGGAGCTTTCAATGATATAATTCTCACATTGTGCATGTCATGTACTATTAATCTTGTCAATGGGCAAAGGCGGTCCTAAAAAACACAATAGGCCCTATATAGATGGAAGGAGGGAGTACTCTTCTTTGTTTTTTATAACAAACCGAATAGTGTTGCACCGTTTGCTGCACGCCTGGCTGAACACGCCTCCTCGCCTCCATCATCACCAACTGAGTCTTTTATAGGAGTAGGAGTAGAGAAAAAACCGAGTTGGTGATGATGGTGTGCCGTGCAATGCACGTGCATCTTGCTATTTTTTTGCATATAAGTCCAAACACCACGTAGACACGGTCTTTGAGCACGGTTCGTAGTCGTTCCATGCTCGGGCATTGAAGTTTGTAACTATTTTAGATTAGAATATACTAATCCTCCGGCGCTAGTAGTAGAGCAGAGTCCTACACTACTACTCTACTCAAGGAAGTTAGGGCATAGTACTGTAGTAGGTACTGTAGGGAGTACCAGTATTGTGATCACTCAAGCAAGTTGTCTGGCATCGACATGACCCTACGCTGCTGGTATGTGTCTCATAAGTCAAGCGGCGTGCTGTAGTCATCATCACCTGTCCACTTCCCGCGGCACATATTCGCTTCTCC
Source organism: Triticum dicoccoides (assembly GCF_002162155.2). NCBI lineage: Eukaryota > Viridiplantae > Streptophyta > Magnoliopsida > Poales > Poaceae > Triticum > Triticum dicoccoides. Next base: position 88,528,910 of record NC_041391.1, on the reverse strand, counting down.
ATCTGTGTCCGCACATAATCTCGTCCAATCTTCCATCCCCGCTAAGGCGCCTCCCCCCTCGTCCGAAACCCAAGCACTAACAATGGCAGAACCGAGCAGGGTCCGCCGAAAGAGTGGCTGGAATTCGCTCCCCATAGAGGTAATCAAGCTCATTGTTTCGCGTGGACAATCTCAGTACCATGCCGCTCGCCGCGTGCTCGTCGGGGCTGTACCGTTTACTCAAAGCCCTCAGGCCGGAGCTTTTTAAGACAGCTCCTTGCTTGCTGATGCCGCCTGATCTTCAGAAACGGTGTGTCACGCAGCATAACGATCATAGGGTGGCGAGCATCAACCCCCTTGACTGTGATCCGATCCCCGTCAGCCTCAACTACATTAACGGTATGTACTGGGTCGGCATGAACACGTCTTGGATGGTGCTCGTTGACGGTCGCGGCAGCTGGATGCTCGTGGAGGTCTATACCCGGCGATTGATCCCCCTTCCTTCGATTAACACTTCACTGCTTTGGCACCACGGCCCAGAATACTCGGAATCTTACAGTAGCCAACATGATACCAAGTTTGATTTTCTCAAGGTTGTAATCTGCCGAGTGCCCACAAGATTTGCAAATTATAAAGACTTCAGGCTAATTGCGTTCTTCAACCGCGGTCTCGCCTATCTGACAGGTCACTGCGTTAAGTGGATAAATCTGCACGTCCATCGCAGGATCATACATCCTCCATGGTTCTCTGATGCCATTGAACACAACGGCTGCATTTACGCTGTCGACTCCTTCTATGGCTGGACATATTGCTGGCCTACTCCAGTCATCGCTACAAACGGCTATTACAGCAATAAGTTACTTTCCTATAATATCATGATGACTTGCTTATATTACTGTCAACATTTACTGAAAAAATATTCATGCTCATAACATGCTGTTCTTAAGATTGATTAAATCAAGAGCCCATTTTTATTTGACTCCAACTTGATATGATGTTGGAGGCCGCCTGGTGTCCCTACCCTTCCTAATCCCAGAACCTTTCAAAGAAAAGTGGCATGGCAGTTGCAGGAGGTTCCTGGTTCGATCAGATGACGGTGAAAGATTGATGATCGTTCGCACGTACCAGACGTGTTGTTTCGCATAATACAATCACAGTCACTGCAAGGTCTTTGAGCAGGATCCCAGCTTCTCTGGGCCTTCAGGAATTTTTGACTAGAGGCTGGTAAGTAGCCTTGGTACACGCTCTCTGTTTGTCGGACTGAATTATCCGATTAACTAGGAGATAACCGACGGCAAGGATCATGATGGCAGCGCGGTTTCGTTCATCAGGCAAAACTGTGTGTACACAGCGTACCATGCATCTCTACATGCACCATACCCTGATATGTGCCGCCACGCTCTGCAGCCCAAAGTAGGAGAGAGGGTCGCAAGTATCAGACTTCGACCTGCTGGCTTGAGTTTCCCCCGTCAGGCACCCATCTGGTTTAAGCCGTCAGCCAATCTCCACAGCTTAATAAATAGTAACGTCTAATTGTGCCAGTTAGTTAGATGTGTACACTTGTGTAGTAGGATATTTATTTAGTTTGATGCATACACTTGTTCCTTTTTGGTAGCCCTTTTGTAATGATGGATGATGTTTGGTTTGAAAGAGAGAGCTGCGTCTTCACTCTTCTGGCCTGCTCACTGCTTCTGTTGCACCCCCAGCCCTGGTTGCTGCTGCTGCTGTTTTAATGTACAATCAGTAGTACTCCCTCCTTCCATCTATATAGGGCCTAATGCGTTTTTCGAGGCTAACTTTGACCAAATATTAGAGCAATAATATATGACATGCAACTTACACAAAGCATACCGTTAAATTTGTGTGTGAAAGGAGCTTTCAATGATATAATTCTCACATTGTGCATGTCATGTACTATTAATCTTGTCAATGGGCAAAGGCGGTCCTAAAAAACACAATAGGCCCTATATAGATGGAAGGAGGGAGTATATTTTATCTATTGGTTGAATAAATGTGTTGTTAGAACAACAAACACAATGTTTTGGAAGTCGTTTCACGGTTCGATCCTTTAGTGCCCCGTACCGTACGTAGCTCATACTATTTTTCGTACGGAACACATTTTCCACTTCTTGATAGCATGCAGCCTACTGATGAAGGCCCAATAGGGAAGCCCATAATTAACTGGAAGGGACGCTCTCACATGAAACCGGCCCAGGTACATGCTCATGGTCCCCTAAACATAAATAAGTAAATAAATAAATAAAGCTAAATGCTCATGCACCAGTTCTTTGGGAAAATAGGTAGCCCAGTATTTCTTTTTGAAGTATACCCAAGCTAGGCCTATTTTTTTCTCCGAATTACTGGGCTGCAAATCTTTCAAGACGAGGAGGGATGCATTCCGTCTTGGCCAAAGAGTATGGTCAATGTCTGTTAAAAGTGATATCAAAAGGGGTTGAAAATTCCAAAAAAATTATAGCAAATGGGATATTAGTTTCTTTTTTTGTTTTTTGTTCATCACTGATATCTTATACGTATTTCATTGGATCTAACATGACATAGTACTAATTTATTTTTAAATTTGTTTTAGTATGGCTATTAATTGTTGGATTAAGAATATTTCGTTCCCCAGCAAAAATTTGCGAATTCTAAAAATTTCCCACATATTTAGTTAATTTTTTTACCCTGGTACTGACCAGAAAATGGCCAGCAATTCTAAACATGGAAAACAAGCTGCAATAAATTCCATATGAATTAGAAAATGAGTAAAAAATATAAAAATAATAGCAAATGGGTTGTACACGCCACAAATTTCGAGGCTGACTTGTTTACGCAAGGCTTTGTCAGTGAACACACGATTCTAGGAGCAGTGACTGTTGGATGTCCATCCAACGGCCAACGTGCTTCTTCAATCTCTGATCTTCCTGCTCCAGCCGCTTAAACTAGCGCCGGCAGGACTGCCTGCTCCCTCCTCTTGTGGCCCACTATGATGCCGCGCAGGCTTCCCCGGCCAACCCTACTCCCTCCGCTGGCCTGGCCGCATGCAATCAACTGCCTCCTTATTACGCAAAAAAATGATTCCTCCCACTGACATCTGGGGCGCACCGGTTGGGAGGCTGACCTGTGGGCCTACTAAGTTGACGCGTACGCAGGGCTTGTCAACTTAGTCAACACATGATTCTAGCAGCAGTAACCGTTGGATTTGAATCGAATGGTCCTGCTGCTTCTTCAATCGCTGCTCTTCTTGCACCAGCCGCCCAAACCAGCACCGGGGAGACAGCCTGCTCCTACCTCCAGTGGCCGACTATGCTACCTTGAGGCCTCATCACCCCCTACTACTCCCACCGCTAGCCAGGCCCTGTGGCGACGGCAGCCTCACACTGCAGCCGAACCAGTGAACCCTCGTACTCCTCTCCGCGTGGGCATCCATTGTCGCGTCTTCCCCGGCTCCGCGTCGTCCCCTTCCTAGGCCTCGCCGTTGTCCACCGCCTTGGTGCTCTCGACACGGCGTGGTCAATGTGGTCAACGACATTCCATCAGAAGAGTACTGTATGTGGAGAGGCTGACAGCTGGGTCCACGACCACAACCCATTTTTTTGTGATTTGCCAAGTAAGTCGCTTTGTCAGGCCTGTTGAGCTGCAAATCTTTCAAGACGAGGAGAGCTTTCATTTAGCTGGCCGAGAAAATGGCCCACCAGTAACGAGAAATGGGTTGTACATTTTTAAAACACATCAAACCGGCAATTAGTTTCAAATATCTTTCTTTTTCATTTCAAGATTTTAAATTACATTAATTTTTATGCATTGAGAATTTGTTGGATTTTATATTGATATACATTTATTCTTAAAATCACTTTGAATGTGAATAGAAATTTCGGGATTAAAAACAGTTCGGACCGCACTAAAATTTGCAAAATTTTGTATAATTTTTTAACCGTGGCCACAATATGGGCTGTAATGCTAACAAAAAGAATATGGGCTCCAAAAAAACCTTAAGAATTAGCAAATGGGCTGTAAATTATTAGAAATAATGGCAGATGGGCGGTATGCTGTTTTCCACAGATTTGAGGCTTTCCTAAAAAAGGTTGACGCCAAGTAGTGACTGTTGGATGGCCATCCAACGACCGTCGTGCTTTTTCAATCTCTGTTCTGCCTGCTCCAGCCGCACAAACAAGCGCCGGTGGGACTGCCTGCTCCCTCCTCCCCGCGGCCGGCTCTGCTGCCGCGCATGCCTCACTGCCCCACCGTACTCTCATTGCTGGCCTAGCCATCCCTCTACTCACCCACACCTGCTGTTATTCTCCGGCGGCGGCAGACGAAGCAGTAAACCCTCATACAGTCGTACTCCCCTCCGCGTGGGAAACAACTGTCAAGTCTTCCATGCCTCTGTGTCGTTCCCTTCCTAGGCCTTGCCGTCGTCCACCGCCCTGGTGCTCTCAGCACGGCCTGGTCAACATGGTCAACGACCGACATGCTTCTGAAGCAGACTGTACGTGGAGAGGCCGACAGCGGGGTCCACGGCCGCACGCAAGGAAATGCCTCCTTATTACGTGCAAAATAATGGTTCCTCCACCTGACATCAGGGACCCACTGAAAGAGCCACTGTATTTCGCAAAAAAAACGTTACAGCCGCTGACAGCTCGGACCCACCAGCTATATCTTCGCACGCAAGGAAGTGCCTCCTTATTACGCACAAAAAATGAATAATCTCCCTGTTAGCTGGGACCCAATATAGTGGCAGGCTGACTCGTGGGCCTACTAAGTTGACGGGGATGGAGGGCTTTGTCAACTTAGTCAATATGCTCGATTCTAGCTCCAGTGACCATACAATGTCCATCCAACGGCCGTAGTGCTTTTTCAACCTCTGGTCTTCTTACTCCAGCCGCCCAAACCAGCGCCGTTCGTGCCTCGTGCTCCTGCCTCCCGTGGCCGGCTGCGATGCGGCGGAGGCCTCACCGCCGCCTACTACTCCCACCGCTGGCCAGGCCATCCCTCTACTCACCCATACCCACTGTTATTCTGCGGCAACGGCAGCCTCACACCGTAGCGAACCAGTGAACCCTCATACTTCTCTACGCGTGGGCATCCACTGCCGCGTCTTCCCCGGATCCGTGTCGTCCCCATCCTAGGCCTCGCCGTCGTCCACCGCCCTGGTGCTCTTGGCGTGGCGTGGTCAACGTGGTCAAGGAACGACTTCCATCGGACGTGGACTGTACGTGGAGAGGCTGACAACTGGGTCCACGGCCGCAGCAAGGGAGTGCCTCCTTATTACGCGCAAAATAATTATTCCTCCACCTGACAGCGGGGACCCACCGGACGGGCCACCGTATTTCACGAAAAAAACATTTCCCCCTGACTGCTGGGACCCACCAGCTACATCTTCGCAGCAAGGAAGTGCCTGACAGTCGGAACCCACTTGGTCGAAGCATACGTAGCGTTGTCATTCTGGTCGCGAACGTGTACGTACATATATACTGGTGGATGTAGAGGCACGCACGTGTCGTAGTAGAGGCGCGCACGTAGCATGTACACGTACGTACAACGGCCAGGGTGCAAGAAAGAAAATATGGCCACGTATGTGTACATACGGGCGGGGTCTCGAACGCCTACTCGCGCATATATACGTATGGCCAAAGATCGTGTACATTAGCTGGGTTGGAACGGAGAAACAACATCATCGTCGTGTTCATGGGGAGCCAACCGGCTGGGTCGGAACGGAATGCGTGGTCGTGTTCATCGGGAGGGCTTGGACGGAACAGGCGATGGAAATGAGGCCTGGCATACCGTAGAACAGAGGAAACGGCCTTGTGTTCGACTGGCCACGTTCGAAACGAGGTCCTGTTCATCGGGAGGGGTGTGGCGTACCACAAAACGGAAAAAACGGATCTCCTATGGTCGAAACGGGGGTCCTGTTGATCGGGAGGGGTGTGGCGTACCACAAAACGGACGAAATGAACCTCCTACGGTCGAAACGGGGGTCCTGTTGATCGGGAGGGGTGTGGCGTACCGCAAAACGGACGAAACGGACTTGTGTTGGAGCGCTACGGTCAAAACGGGGGTCCTGTTCATCGGGAGGGGTGTGGCGTACCGCAAAACGGGACCCCACAGGGTACTGTTCATCTCCACCGTCGACCTCCTCCAGCCTCCACGGGCTACCGTCGACCTCCTCCAGCCTCCATGGGCTCCTGTTCATCCAGCCTCCACCACGCGCTACTCCACCGGCTTCTATTCATCCACCCCTCCACGGGCACCCCTCCACCTTCTACTACTCATCCAGCCCTCCACACCACGGGATCCTATTCATCCACCCCTCCACCATCTATTGTTCATCCAGCCCTCCACACCACGGGGTCCTGTTCATCCAGAGGCAATGCCACCACTCACTGTTCATCCAGACCCCCACGCAACGCTCACTGTTCATCCAATCGATCGGCTTCAGTTAGCAGCAGTAGCGAAGGAATCGCTCGATCGGGTTCAGTTAACAACCATCGATCGATCGCTCGGGTTCAGTAACGCGTAGCCTGCAGTGCAATCGCTCGGGTTCAGTTAGAGCCCAACGCCTCGCTCGAGTTCAGTTAGAGCCAACGCCTCGCGCACGTGCGTACGTGTACAAGAGAAACGCGCATCGCTCGGCCCCCGACCTCCCACTGTAACCGGGAACTCCCCGAAATTTTCCTCACCCTCGCTTCTACCACAGTTTTTTCCGTCATGGACGGCCTAAAGAATGTCATGCAGCTGCGTCTCCGGCCCGCCCAGGACGAAAAGCCCATTTTCTGTCATGATTTTTTGTCATAGAAGTAGGAGCCCACCACATCTATGAAGATACCGGGTTTTGTCACAATTATCGTCATAGAAGTGTCATATGTATGACAGAAAAAATTTCGTTCGGCCCAAAATGTCACGGATGTGTCTTTTTTTGTAGTGATGGAAGATATTGTGATATCTTGGTTGTTATGTTGACAATGAAAGTATACCACTCAAAATATTATTATCTCTATTTCAAAACTCGAGCTCTAGCACCTCTACAAATCCCTGCTTCCCTCTGCGAAGGGCCTATCTATTTACTTTTATCTCGAGTCATCACCCTCTTATTAAAAAGCACCAGTTGGAGAGCACTGCTATCATTTGCATGCATTACTATTAATTTATATTGAGTATGACTATAAATGGATCTCTTTTACCACGAATTACAATGTTTAGTCAGTCCTTGATCTTTGTCAGGACCGATTTTCCAGGATATTGATTTCCCAGAAAATGGCCCTTGTGCTCACGAGCCCCAGGATTACTGTTAGCTGATGAGACACAAACTTGATACAGAAACTCCAAGCAAAGTACATAATATATAGTACAAGACCATTCTAGGCTATGAGTACAACACAAGGTCTCTAGTGGCCGATGGCGGAAGCAGTTTGTGGTTCATCAGTGTCTATGGGACTCCATTTCCCACAGGAACATCCGACCTGGATAACACCTATCTTCGCGAGGATGCTATCGTCATTGCGTAGGTTCCGGGGCTGTCATCGCAACACTCCTCTCCATGCAAGAAATCTGGCCAAGACAATAGCCAGGGAGAAGCCAGTGACTACTTTTGAATGTACTCGCAAACATTATGAACACATGTATAATATAACAAATGAGAATCATGCTCTGAAATATTCTATGATCACAATGTCAGTCACAAAATAAAATCTATGATGCACGCAAGCAGGTTATTCATATACAACATGAATATGCAATAATGGAGTAGAAATAGAATGCACCGATCGGGTGTCTGAAGCGAAGCCTCGAAAGGATAATAATATAAAGCATGCCTCAGTCGAGCATCTGAGCGACACCACATAAAGGGCTTATAAATAATAGAAATAACAAGCATGCCACAGTCGCGCGTCTATGCGACACCACATAAAGGTCTTACAAATAATTTAAATAACAAACATGCCACAGTCGGGCGTCTGAGCGACACCACATAAAGGGCTTATCAGTAATTTAAATGAAAAGCCTGCCACAGTCGGGCGTTTGAGCGACACCACATAAAGGGATTATAAGAGAATAATCACAGTGAATATCCAGGAGGTAGAACCATCCCAGGGATACTCAATAATTCAAATAATGTAAATGGTTAGTCCTTAACCATGGACACGGCTATTCGAATAGATATAATCTCTGCAGAGGGTGTACTCTTTACCCATGAGTAACGGGTTCCATTAGTCCATATGGACTAATTCAGTCTACGGTCTTTTAATTGAGAACACACCTGACCACACACACAAGCCTGACTTACAGGTGTCTGGAATCACCCACGACACTTGTTAAGCAAAACTCTAAGTGGGGAGGCTACAACCTCAACTAGCATGGGATCACAAAATTTATACCACGCAACTAGGGGAGCTACCCCCTCGGCTACAACCGGAAACACCCATGCCCCGGACCAGGTGGCATGTCTACCAGATGCAGCCGGTATCTTCCACCATGGCCTCTCTGTACGGTGTGTGCTAGAAAGGGGTTGACAACTTACTGAACCGTACCCTACGTATGGCAGGAACAAGTGGTAGTATGAAACAAGTATGGGGGTTAGTAGAACAAGACTCGGTCTACGGTCGACTCAGGAGGTTAGGACATTTCCCGCATGATAAGCATAGAAATATATTTCGCACCAATCGGACAGAATTATCACTCGTCATACCTCACCATGCCTTACCGGACATAACCGTCTCGACGAAGAACTAGAGACAAGCTCGTGTCTACCCAAGACAGAGACTTTCCCGGCTTCCTCCCGATAGGCATGAAAGGCATACGAGGGTGGTTACTATCAGAGGCATATCAAAATTCCAACAGCAAGGAAATCATCATTTTGCACACATGAATGTGATCATAACATCACATAAACTATCAAATACTTCGTGTCAAGGTGATGTTGTATTTGCATCAAATGATGCACAACAAATATTATGCCGGGGTTCAGAATGCTTGCCTTCAAGAGTATGCAAGTGGGGTGCACTTTTTGAAAGTTGCCTTCTTCTTCAAAAATCCTATTTTGAGAAAATTTAAATTAACACATAGTTTCAAAACAGTACAAAAAAGTTGTTTGGAAAATTTTCAAATAAATAATAAAATAAACCAGACAAAATTTGAGAAACAACAGAAAAAGAATCAAATCATTTGGACTTATATTTAAAAAGTTATAGCCAGTCAGAGTTTAGTCAAAAATCTATTTTTTAAATAAAACAAAAAAAGAAAAAAACATTTCGAATAAGCAAACGGAGGAGACGTACTTCTGGGTTTACGCTTTCACTTATGCCAGCATGGACGTGGGTCACTGATAGTGGGTCCCTTGGGCCCACTGGTCAGGTTTGACCAGTCGCCCGCGCCTCCTTTCTCCTCTGGCCGGGCAGAGGCGGGGCTCCGGCGATCACCGTCGACGAACGGTGGCTCCCCACGGGGTTCTGAGTGTGGGGATGGATCCGCCAGTCCAGGGCGGTCCTTCCAGTGGTTGATAGGCTGGCGGGGGTGGAGGGGGTCGCCGGCGGCGAGCTCCGCGGCGGACGGTGGCTTCGGGAGGATTTGGGGTTTCGAGCTACGGTGGCTTCCGATCGGGTTTGGGAGGTGGGGTGGCTCTGCAAGGTCAAGGGGAGTCGGACAGTGGCACTGGTTGGACTGGGGAGGCTCTGCTTGCGATGAATGGGACCGGAGCATGGTGGTGGCCGAACTGACCGGAGACGGGGAAGACGGCCTCCCCCCATCGATTGCTGGCAATGGGAGCACTAGAGGGGTGGCCTGAGGTCGTCTGAGGGTCTGGTTGAGCTCGGGGCTCCTTTTATAGGCGGTTGTGGTCGGTTCCGCGGAGGCCGGGGATAAGATTGACGGTGAACTGTCGTTCTGTTGCTGCAGGGCGATGTGGCGGAGACGGGCTCTAGCAGACGGGCTCGTGGATGAGCTCGAGCTGGTCCAAAGGGCAGTTGGCGTGCTGGAGTGGCTCGGGCGGCACCGTCCATGCCAAGGGCTGTTGTGGCCGTCAGCTAGACGCCATGGCCGACCTGACGGTGGCGCTGTAGGGCGCCAAGGGGGCTTGGTTGCTTCTGGTAAGCGGATGAGGACGGGCATGGCTCTGCAGGCGAGCAAAGGCCAGGGCGCGGGGTAAGCAAACGCGGCGGCTCGGTTGCACGTCCGCGCCCAGAGCACGTGTGCCATGTGCTCAACGGAATGCCAGGGTGGCCTAGAGAGCTTGGGTGACAATGCAAAATAACAGAACAAGTTCAGAGGTGGCTAGGAGATTAGTGGACATGCTGGTTTGTCCAGGGGGGCAAGATCACAATGCAAATATGAAACTATGCCAAAACTGTCCATGGACACAAGGTGCTCGACAGAATGCCATGGGAATCTAGGCATCTCTTTGAGTGGCCAAAAACTCCAGATCAGAGTCTCTTTAGATGATAGAGAGGGTGGCAAGGTTAGTTGGGCAAAACCAAAAACTAGTTAGTGCAAGTTTTTGTGAAAACCAAATCTGGACAGAAAATAAAAGTCATTAATGCATGGACCAAAAATATTTCAATGGGTCCAATCTCCTGGACTTAAGGGTTTGGTAGAGTGGTCTATAAGCAGGAAAAGGAATCATGGGTAAAAGGGCAAGTTAAAATATGGTTGTAGTGCAAAATACTACACTGGACCAGAATGAAGATGAGGATGATTTGCTCAAATTTTTTCAAAGAACCTCAAAGGGTTTTTGCATAAAAATGAATTATATGCATCTACTGACATCTTCAAATTTTTATGTAATTTTTAAAGAAATATTTAAATAGGTTGCAGTGCAAACCACAAACTAATCCAGATTTGAAAACTTGAGGTAGGCTCAAAATCCCTAAATGATTAAGATAGGTTTTTGCATAAAAGTGATTTAGGAACATCACAAGTCATCCCCAAATTTTGGTGGAATTTTTAAAGAATGCTTGAATGGTTAGCCTGGCTCTGATACCAAGGTTGTCAGGACCGGTTTTCCGGGATATTGATTTCCCAGAAAATGGCCCTTGTGCTCACCAGCCCCAGGATTACTGTTAGCTGATGAGACACCAACTTGATACAGAAACTCCAAGCAAAGTACATAATATGTACTAAAAGACCATTCTGGCCTATGAGTACAACACAAGGTTTCTAGTGGCTGATGGCGGAAGCGGTTTGTGGTTCATTAGTGTCTATGGGACTCCATTTCCCACAGGAATAGCTGACCTGGATAACTCCTATCTCTGCTATCGTCATTGCGTAGGTTCCGGAGCTGTCATCACAAGCTCCTCTTCATGCAAGAAATCTGGCCAAGACAATAGCCAGGGACAAGCCAGTGAGTACTTTAGAATGTACTCGCAAACATTATGAACACAGGTATAATATAACAAATGATAATAATGCTCTGAAATATTCTATGATCACAACGTCAGTCACAAAATAAAATCCACGATGCACGCAAGCAGGTTATTCATATACAACATGAATATGCAATAATGGAGTAGAAATAGAATGCATCGATCGGGTGTCTAAAGCGACGCCTCGAAAGGATAATAATATAAAGCATGCCTCAGTCGGGCGTCTGAGCGACACCACATAAAGGGCTTATAAATAATAGAAATAACAAGCATGCCACAGTCGGGCGTCTGTGCGACACCGCATAAAGGGCTTATAAATAATTAAATAACAAGCATGCCACAGTCGGGCGTCTGAGCGACACCACATAAAGGGCTTATCAGTAATTTAAATGACAAGCCTGCCACAGTTGGGCGTCTGAGCGACACCACATAAATGGCTTATAAGAGAATAATCACAGTGAATATCCAGGAGGTAGAACCGTCCCAGGGATACTCAATAATTCAAATAATATAAATGGTTAGTCCAAAATAACTGTAATCATGATCATCATGAGTCACAAGTCATGATCCACGTTCTGGTTTAGCAATTTTTTCTCCGAAGACCGACACTAAGACCGACACTTGACCCATCCCAAACTGTAGTCCTTAACCATGTACACGGCTATTCGAATAGATATAATCTCTGCAGAGGGTGTACTCTTTACCCACGAGTAACGGATTCCGTTAGTCCATCGAGACTAATTCCGTCTACGGTCTTTTAATTGAGAACACACCTGACCGCACACCAGACCGACTTACCGGTGTCTGGAATCACCCACGACACTTGTTAAGCAAAACTCTAAGTGGGGAGGCTACAACCTCGACTAGCGTGGGATCACAAAATTTATAACGCGCGCAAACTAGGGGAGCTACCCCCTCGGCTACAACTGGAAACACCCATGCCCCCGGACCAGGTGGCATGTCTACCGGATGCAGCCGGTATCTTCCACCATGGACTCTCTGTACGGTGTGTGCTAGAAAGGGGTTGACAACTTACTGAACCGTACCGTACCTATGGCAGGAACAAGTGGTAGTACAAAACAAGTATGGGGGTTACTGGAACAAGACTCGATCTACGGTCGACTCAGGAGGTTAGGACATTTCCAGCATGATAAGCATAGAAATATATTTCACACCAATCAGACAGAATTACCCCTCATCATACCTCACCATGCCTTACCGGACATAACCGTCTCGACGAAGAACTAGAGACAAGCTCGTGTCTACCCAAGACAGAGACTTTCCCGTATTCCTCCCGATAGGCATGAAAGGCATACGAGGGTGGTTACTATCAGAGGCATATCAAAATTCCAACAGCAAGGAAATCATCATTTTGCACACATGAATGTGATCATAACATCACATAAACTATCAAATACTTCGTGTCAAGGTGATGTTGTATTTGCATCAAATGATGCACAAAAAATATTATGTCGGGGTTCAGAATGCTTGCCTTCAAGAGTATGCAAGTGGGGTGCACTTTTTGAAAGTTGCCTTCTTCTTCAAAAATCCTATTTTGAGAAAATTTAAATTAACACATAGTTTCAAAACAGTACAAAAAAGTTGTTTGGAAAATTTTCAAATAAATAATAAAATAAACCAGACAAAATTTGAGAAACAACAGAAAAAGAATCAAATCATTTGGACTTATATTTAAAAAGTTATAGCCAGTCAGAGTTTAGTCAAAATTCTATTTTTTAAATAAAACAGAAAAGGAAAAAAACGTTTCGAATAAGCAAACGGAGGAGACGTACTTCTGGGTTTACGCTTTCACTTATGCGTGTGTGGATTGACTCGTGGGTCACTGACAGTGGGTCCCTTGGGCCCACTGGTCAGGTTTGACCAGTCGCCCGCGCCTCCTTTCTCCTCTGGCCGGGCAGAGGCGGGGCTCCGACGATCACCATCGACGAACGGTGGCTCCCCACGGGGTTCTGAGTGTGGGGATGGATCCGCCAGTCCAGGGCGGTCCTTCCAGTGGTTGATAGGCTGGCGGGGGTGGAGGGGGTCGCTGGCGGCGAGCTCCGCGGCGGACGGTGGCTTCGGGAGGATTTGGGGTTTCGAGCTACGGTGGCTTCCGATCGGGTTTGGGAGGTGGGGTGGCTCCGCAAGGTCAAGGGGAGTCGAACGGTGGCACTGGTTGGACTGGGGAGGCTCTGCTTGCGATGAATGGGACTGGAGCATGGTGGCGGCCGAACTAACCGGAGACGGGGAAGACGACCTTCCCCCATCGATTGCTGGTAATGGGAGCACTAGAGGGGTGGCCTGAGGTCGTCTAAGGGTCTGGTTGAGCTCGGGGCTCCTTTTATAGGCGGTCGAGGTCGGTTCCGCGGCGGCCGGGGATAAGATCGACGGTGAACTGCCGTTCTGTTGCTACAGGGCGACGTGGTGGCGATGGGTGCTAGCAGACGGGCTCGTGGATGAGCTCGAGCTGTTCCAGAGGGCAGCTAGCGTGCTGGTGTGGCTCGGGCGGCGCCGTCCATGGCAGGGGCTGCTGCGGCCGTCGGCTAGCCACCATGGCTGACCTGACGGTGGCGCTGTAGGGCGCCCGGGGGGGCTTGGTTGGTTCTGGCGAGCGGATGAGGACGGGCGTGGCTCTACGTGCGAGCAAAGGCTAGGGCGCGAGGTAAGCAAACGCGACGGCTCGGTTGCACGCGCGCGTGCAAAACGTGCGCTCCGGGCGCGCCCAGAGCACGCGCACCATTTGCTCGACGGAATGCCAGGGTGGCCTAGAGAGCTTGGGTGACAATGCAAAATAACCGAACAAGTTCAGAGGTGGCTAGGAGATTTGTGGACATGTTGGTTTGTCCAGAGGGGCAAGATCACAATGCAAATATGAAACTATGCCAAAACTGTCCATGAACACAAGGTGCTCGACAGAATTCCATGGGCATCTAGGCATCACTTTGGGTGGCCAAAAACTCCAGATCAGAGTCTCTTTAGATGATAGAGAGGGTGGCAAGGTTAGTTGGGCAAAACCAGAAACTAGTTAGTGCAAGTTTTTGAGAAAACCAAATTTGGACAGAAAATAAAAGTCATTAATGCATGGACCAAAAATATTTCAATGGGTCCAATCTCCTGGACTTAAGGGTTTGGTAGAGTGGTCTATAAGCAGGAAAAGGAATCCTGGGTAAAAGGGCAAGTTAAAATATGGTTGCAATGCAAAATACTACACTGGACCAGAATGAAGATGAGGATGATTTGCTCAAATTTTTCAAAGAACATCAAAGGGTTTTAGCATAAAAATGAATTATATACATCTACTGACATCTCCAATTTTTTATGTAATTTTTAAAGAAATATTTAAATAGGTTGCAGTGCAAACCACAAACTGATCCAGATTTGAAAACTTGAGGTAGGGCTCAAAATCCCTAAATGATTAAGAGAGGTTTTTGCATAAAAGTGATTTAGGAACATCACAAGTCATCCCCAAATTTTGGTGTAATTTTTAAAGAATGTTGAAAGGGTTGTAGTGCAAAAGAGGCTCTAAGGCTTATGAGAAACCTTTTTAAAAGAATTAAAGTTCAGGAAAAATAACTATAGAAAGAAATCCACTGATAAAGAGTGGTTCTGAATCCAGAAAATAAAAATTTAATTTACCAATGCAAAATTTTAATTAATAAATCATGGTTAAATTTTTGGGGTGTTACAATCTTCAGGCATGCTCTGCATTTATGTTTTGCAGTCTCGGAAAGGGCTAGCGAGATACCATCATGTTATATCATATTATGATTGTTTTGATAAAGTGTTGTCATCTGAGTTTTATTATTATTGCTCGCTAGTTGATTATGCCATTGATATGAGTAAACATGAGACCTAAGTGTTATTGTGAATATGGTTAGTTCATAATCTTTGCTGAAAACTTGAATGATGGCTTTACATATTTGCAACAACAAGAGCAAACAGAGTTTGTAAAAGTTTTTCTTTATCACTTTCAGTTTATCAACTGAATTGCTTAAGGACAAGCAAAGGTTTAAGCTTGGGGGATTTGATACGTCTCCATCGTATCTACTTTTCCAAACACGTTTGCCCTTGTTTTGGACTCTAACTTGCATTATTTGAATGGAACTAACCCGGACTGACGCTGTTTTCAGCAGAACGGCCATGGTGTTATTTTTGTGTAGAAATAAAAGTTCTCGGAATGATCTGAAAATCCACAGAGCAACTTTTTGGAATTAATAAAAAATACAGGTGAAAGAATAAAGACCAGGGAGCCCGCACCCTGTCCACGAGGGTGGGGGGCACGCCCCTGCCTCGTGGCCCCCCTAGAGCTCCGCTGACCTCAACTCCAACTCCAAATATTCACGTCCAGGGAGAAAAAAATAGGAGAGAAGGACTCATCACGTTTCACGATACAGAGCTGCCGCCAAGCCCTAAACTCTCTCGGGAGGGCTGATCTAGAGTCCGTTCGGGGCTCCGGAGAGGGGAATCCGTCACCGTCGTCATCATCAACCATCCTCCATCACCAATTTCATGATTCTCACCGCCGTGCGTGAGTAATTCCATCGTAGGCTTACTGGATTGTGATGGGTTGGATGAGTTTTACCATGTAATCAAGTTAGTTTTGTTAGGGTTTGATCCCTAGTATCCACTATGTTCTGAGATTGATGTTGCTATGACTTTGCTATGCTTAATGCTTGTCACTAGGGCCCGAGTGCCATGATTTCAGATCTGAACCTATTATGTTTTCATGAATATATGTGAGTTCTTGATCCTATCTTGCAAGTCTATAGTCACCTATTATGTGTTACGATCTGTTATCCCTAAAGTGGCAATAATCGAGATACTTACCGGTGATGACCGTAGTTTGAGGAGTTCATTTATTCACTAAGTGTTATTACTTTGGTCTGGTACTCTATTAAAAGGTGGCCTTAATATCCCTTAGTTTCCTATAGGACCCCACTGCCATGGGAGGGTAGGACAAAAGATGTCATGCAAGTTCTTTTCCATAAGCACGTATGACTATATTCGGAATACATGCCTACATTACATTGATGAACTGGAGCTAGTTCTGTGTCACCCTATGTTATAACTATGACATGAGGAATCGCATCCGACATAATTATCCATCACTAATCCAATGCCTATGAGCTTTTCACATATTGATCTTTGCTTAGTTACTTTACCGCTGCCACTATTACAATTACTACAAAACTGCTACTATTACTTTTTCCACTGTTACCGTTACTTCCATACTATTTTGCTACTAAATACTTTGCTGCAGATATTAGGTTATCCAGGAGTGGTTGAATTGACAACTCAACTACTAATACTTGAGAATATTATTTAGCTCCCTTGTGTCGAATCAATAAATTTGGGTTGAATACTCTACCCTCGAAAACCGTTGCGATCCCCTATACTTGTGGGTTATCATGGGGACACACGAGATTTCTTGTATTTGGTTGCAGGGTTTTTTGAGAGAGAGACTATGTTCATCCTACGACTTCCATGGATTGATAAACATTAGATCATCCACTTGAGGGAAAATTGCTACTGTCATACAAAACTCTACGCTTGGAGGCCCAACACAAGTCTACAAGAATAAAGTTGCGTAGTAGCCATCAATGTATCACCACAATGCCCCGCTTTCATAATAGGGGCTGATACTACTTTCACACGCATTATTTTAGTGTCCAGCAACTATGCAAGTTTGGAAGGAACTTGGGCTGGATAACATTATTAGCAATGCATGTCTAATTAATAGAGCAGGAGAATGTGTGTTGGGTATCTCCTGGAGTTGCTAGAATAGGAGAGACATTTGTGCTAGGGGCAAAATAAAGTGTATGAAATAATAGTTATCACTTGTTGGTATCTATGGTGGGAGAGAAGGAAGCTCTGCCATGGTAAGAAAATTTAAAAATGAAGGGAATTGAAAAATGGACTTTTGTTAGCATGTGCTCTCTACTGAAGCTACTGCATTGAGATATGGTCTTTTTCTATCACAAACAATCGGTTGCAACAAGGTTATTGTCAATTAAGATAATGTTGAGGTTATCAGTACGATAAATGAAGGAGGGCGATCTGCAGGTCCAGCGGCAACAATCTTTGATGATTGCTATCATATTGCGTGCAACTTTCTCTTATACCTCATTTGTGCACTGTCTTATGGAGGCTAATTCCGTTGCTCCTGAATTAGCAAATTTGGCTAAGTGCCCATCTTGTAATAGTTTTTTGTTGAGGCTCCTAGTGAGCTCATCCCTCTCTTATTAAGTGATGTAACCTTCGTTGAATAGTAAATAAAGAGAGGGATGTGATTAAAAAAATACGGTTCCTCCTACTGATTCAGTCATTAGGAGGGAAATGCTGCTTCATATGTGACATGTTTTTCTTTTTCTTGCTTCGAGGTGCGGCAAAGACTTTGAAATGACTTTTGAATTTTAAGCAAAAATATTTTGCATTTCTTTCTTGCAGAAAAGGAAGATGAATTTGCTTTGTTGTGATCCACTCGGGGAATTGGACAAGCCAAAGGGGAACGGTTTTTACATCATTATGTATTCCACACAGGTGAATTGATTTTAAATTTATTTTTGATGGGAGCAGAAAAGGTAGGCAAATCCAAAGCCGACGTTTTCCCGTTTTTTTAGTAGATTTTTTCCAAGGGATTCTTGTTTTAGTAAATTTTTTTGAGTTAATGATAGAGTCCACAACACAGCGTGGGCGTTAAGTGTCCATCCAGCCCAAGAGACCATAGTGTGGGCTCCTGATCGATTTTTTTAAGTCATTATGTTTCATGGCTTGAGGATCTTCATACTGTCAAGACAAATTATTTTCCTGAACTTGAAAATCTTAGTACTCAAAACGTGCGACCAATAGTGTTCGTACTGAACTACGGTAACATCTATTTAGGAAAGATGGTAAGATATTTACTATTTGTCCTCAGTGCATCTTTTGCATACATTATTTTTTAAGCTAAACTTCATTTCTAAGTATGTTACTACGATGTTCTTCAACAGGGACTCCCGATGATAGTTGTGCCTCAGTGGATCGTGGCTAAAGGTCACATGTCCATGGTTAGCATATGGCCAAGACATCCTACATTGCACATGAGTGCATTCATGATTTCTAAAAGCGAGAAAGTCTTAATAGTCAAAGACAGCTGGAACAAAATTGTGAAGGATCGCAGAGAAGTACTAGGGGGCAGCAATCAGAAGCGCAACCCAAAATTAGGAGACAAGTTCATCTACATGCTCCAATATGATGAATCAGGAGTGTTACACATGTTCTATGCTATTTTACCTGAGAGAGAGCAGCAGCAGTGATTAGCTAGCTAGAATGAGTGTTGCTAGTGATGACTATGATGATTACTATTAGCTAGTGTTGGTGGTGATTAGCTATGACTATGATGATTAAATAGTGTTGGTGGTAATAACTATGATGATTATTAGGTAGTGTTGTTGGTGATGATATGATGCAAGAGTTTTTATATTAATATGATGATGATGATGATGATGATGATGATGATGATGATTTATTATATCATTGGGTAGAAGAACTGCAGATTAGTTTCAAGTGGATGGATCCTAAGTGATCAAGTCATGGATTATTGTGATAATCCATGACTTGGTCACTTAGGATCCATCTATTTGAAACTAATCCGCGGTTCTTTCACCTAGTGATTTAATAACTCCTTATAATGTAAAACAATCTCTAAATTTCTACTGTATGAAAACTTGCATATAAAGGTGTATGAATACGACCTGAAATTAAAAAGAAATAGAATACGGAATAATAGTAGTAGCGCGGGCAGAGAGAAGCGCTACTAGTAATTACCAGTTGCGGTTGTTGCAGCATGCGCTACTACTAAGTAGATATACCAGTAGCGCGTGTCAGCAAACGCTACAACTAACCTTTAGCTATAGCGTCGTCTCAGTAGCGCGGTTACCTGCGCTACTGATATGCCAATAACCCGCGCTACTGCTAGGCTTTTCCCTAGTAGTGCGACTGCGTCCCCGCCCCGGCCGACACCCCGCCCTGCCTGGCCGCCACCTCTGTCCTGCGCCCAACGCCATCGCCCCACCCCGACCTCGTCCCCGCCCCAACCTCATCTTCGCCCCGCCCGGCTGCCACCTCTCCTCCGCGCCCAACACCGCCGCGTTCGGTCGCCCCGCTGCCCGAGCGGCTACTGGCCCGTGCACCAGTTGCCTCCGTCATGATGACCCACAAGTATAGGGGATCAATCATAGTCCTTTTGATAAGTAAGAGTGTCGAACCTAACAAGGAGCAGAAGAAAATGCTAAGCAGTTTTCAGCAAGGTAATGTCTGCAAGCACTGAAATTATAAGTAACGAGTAGTTTGATAGCAAGATAATTTGTAACGAGCAAGTAACAGTAATGGTAACAAAAGTGCAGCAAGGTAGCCCAATCCTTTTGAGGCAAAGGACAGGCCAAAACGGTCTCTTATTATAAGCAAAGTGTTCTTGAGGGCACACGGAAATTTCATCTAGTCAGTTTCATCATGTTGGTCTGATTTGTGTTCGCTACTTTGATAATTTGATATGTGGGTGGACCGGTGCTTAGGTGTTGTTCTTATTTGAACAAACCTCATACTTATGATTAACCCCCTCACATGTTATGTGTCACACACCACTTCACCCGTGATAGCACAATAGCATATGGCTTCACCCGTGATAACACAATAGGATATGGCTGTGGAACTTCTGAAGAAAATAGATTGGAGAAATACTCAACAATATGGCCTTTTAGTTCACCTTTACCTTAAAGGAAGAAAACTTGAGAAAGAAAGAAATGTACTATTAGTGATCGATCACTCTTCCCTTATAGGATAACCTCATGGTGCTCATCTTTGGCTTCACTTGGCAAAGTATTATGGCACGGGTGAACACTCTGAAACATGGGTGCATCTAGAGAGTGGATGATGGACATAAGATCAATATATGGGATGACCCATGGATTCATGGTTCGTGTAACAGAAAAGTTGTTACATACTCTACAATCAAACCATATTGTATTAAAAGTAAATGACTTGATTGATCCTAGTACTAAGCCATAGGATGAGAAACTAGAGAGGCAAACCTTCTGGCGGGTGTATGTTCACCGAATCTTAGCAATACCGCTTCCAAATTATTATATGGTTGACTTTGTTGTATGGGGTATGGCAAAAAAAATCAGGCTTTCTGTGAAATCATCATATTATGTTGAGTGGGATCACAGATTGGGGGGAAACCTATGTCAACCAAATGGACAAGAAACAATGCGGGTCGGAAGTGTGTGGCAATTATTTTGGAGTTTGGACTGTCCAGCAAAGGTAAAAAAATATTTGTCTGGAAAACTCTTCATGAAACTTTGCCTTATGGGACTAATATTTAAACAGACATGTTAAGCTATCACCACAATGCCCTGCTTGCATAACATGGGCTGATACTACTTTCACACGCATTGTTTCAGTGTCCAGCAAGTATGCAAGTTTGGAAGGAACTTGGGCAGGATAACATTATTAGTAATGCATATCTAACTAATAGAGCAGGAGAATGTGTGTTGGGTATCTCCTGGAGTTGCCAGAATAGGAGACATTTGTGCTAGGGCAAAAGAAAGTGTATGAAATAATAGTTATCACTTGTTGGTATCTATGGTGGGAGAGAACGAAACTCCGCCATGGCAAGAAAATTGAAAAAATACAGGGAAGTGGAAATTTGACTTCTGTTACCATGTGCTATCTGCTGAAGCTACTGCGTTGAGATATGGTCTTTGCCTAGCACAAACAAACGGTTGGAACAAGGTTATTGTCAATTCGGATAATATTGAGCTTATCAGTACGATGAATGAAGGAGGGCGATCTGCAGATCTAGCAGCAACAATCTTTGATGATTACTATGATATCGCGTGCAGCTTTCTCTTATACCTCATTTGTGCACTGTCTTATGGTGGCTAATTCTGTTGCTCATGAATTAGCAAATTTGGCTAAGGGCCCGTCTTGTAATAGGTTTTTTTGTTGATCCTCCTAGTGAGCGCATCCCTCTCTTATTAAGTGATGTAACGTTGGTTGAATCGTAAATAAAGAGAGGGATATGATTTAAAAAAAGACATTTCATCCTACTAATTCAGTCATTAGGAGGGATGTTGCTTCATCTGCGACATGTTTTTCTTGTTCTTGCCTCGAAGTGACCTTTGAATTTTAAGCAAAAATATTACTCATTTCTTTCTTGCAGAAAAGGTAGCTGAATTTGCTTTGTTGTGATCCACTCGATCGGTGATTTGCATAAGCCAAAGGGGAACAATTTTTACATCATTATGGATTCCACACAGGTGAAATGATTTTATTTGGTTTTGAGGGGGAGCAGAAAAGGTAGACAAATCCACAGCCGAAGTTTTTTTTAGTAGATATTTTCCTGGGGATTCTTTTTTGAGACAATGATAGTGTCCACAACATAGCGTATACTGAGATGGTGCTCCAACATCTGTTCAAGCCCGCCCCCC
>NC_041391.1:88471575-88506620 GCF_002162155.2 Triticum dicoccoides | reverse complement strand
GATCCAAGGCGAGAGTCCACTGCTTCTAGCTCCATTTGGTCTCCGCCTCCGCATGATTTTGTGCAGGTGTCCTCTGATGCTGCGGTGGATCTTGCTCGGGGTCGTTCTGCGGCTGGTGTGGTGATTCTTGATCACTCTGGACAATTTGTGGCTGCTGCGACCGAACCTTTTACTGGTATTTCATCGCCGGAGGTAGCCAAAGCCCTTGCTCTCCGATGCGCTGTCAGGCTGGCCCGGGAGAAGCACCTTCCCAAGGTGGTGTTTCATACGGACTGCTTGTCTCTGGTTCATCGTATGAATTCTTCAGCCTGTGATAGATCGGTTGTGGGCACTGTCATCGCTGACATCAAGGCGGAGTGTGTTGCCCTCGCTTCAGTTTCTTTCAAGCATGTCCGTCGGCACTGTAATGTTGTTGCTCATGTTTTAGCTCAGTCTAGTTTGAACTCTGTGAGTCCTTGTATTTTCCTTTCTGCTCCGGATTGTATCCGGGAGAACTTGTATAATTTGGTTGCTTAATTAATAAAGGCCGACATTTCCCCCAAAAAAAACACAGCGTGGGCTTTAAACGTCCATCCAGCCCAAGAGACCACAGCGTCAGTTTCACTTTCAACATCCCCATTCCTAAAAAAAACACTTTCAACATCCCCACACCGCAGTCTACTGCTGGCATCCCGCGTCAGTTTCACTTTCAACACCCCCGCACGGCAGTCTACTGCTGGCACCCCACTTCAGTTTCAGTTTCAACACCCCCATCGCTCTATCCCGCACCGGCGACGAGAGAGTGAGATGCCGGCCAGCAGCCACCCATCGTTGCCGGCGTCCCCGCTGGAAGACAACAACCTGCTACTCGAGATCCTGCTCCGCCTTTCCCCGGTTCCCTCCTCGCTCCCGCGCGCATCCCTCGCTTGCACGCGCTGGCGCGACCACGTCGCCGACCCGGGATTCCGCCGCCGCTTCCGCCTCCACCACCGCCGCAACCCTCCCCTCCTCGGCTTCTTCGACGGGTGCGGAAGCCTGAACTTC
Organism: Triticum dicoccoides; assembly: GCF_002162155.2. Lineage (NCBI taxonomy): Eukaryota > Viridiplantae > Streptophyta > Magnoliopsida > Poales > Poaceae > Triticum > Triticum dicoccoides. The sequence goes on along the minus strand of NC_041391.1, from coordinate 88,505,597 downwards.
CTGCCGACGCTGGACACCCCCGATCGCGTCGCTCCTGAGCACTTCTCGCTGCAGCGCGATGAGGGCGACGGCGTTTGCAGGCCGCTCGGAAGCCGCCACGGTCTGATGCTAATCATAGTCCCGAAGCTTCTCCAGGTACTGGTGTGGGACCCCGTCACCGGCGACCAGCACCACCTCGATGTTCCCCCGGGGCTCACGACGAATGGTTGGGATGAGCGCCTCATCAACGGGGAGGTGCTTCGCGCTGCCGCCGGTGACACCGAGCACTTTAAGGTGGTCTTGGTGGCGGCAGACGGCGGGGTAGAAAACCGACGAGCAGTGGCCTGCGTCTACTCGTCGGAGACCGGCGCATGGGGAGGGTTCATCACAACACCCCTTCCAAACCATGGTCATGCGAGCAGCTTATATCTGAGGTATTCCACCAGCATTTATGTTAGATAATAATGAGAAATAAACGAGACAAAGAGACACGGATTTTTACGTGGAAACCCTTGCGGGAGAAAACCACGGACGCACGAAGGCGCAATCACTATGATGGAGGAGTATTACAAGCACGAGACGACAAACCGTCTGAAGTGCGACTACATGGGGTATATAAGAGGGCAATACATGAGAGTCCTTGGAGGACAAGTAAACGAGTTGTACTCGTATGCGTCGACGTCAACGCAAAGGCCCACACCGGTTGTACTACGTCTAGTCCAACATGGTATAATTTGGATCACAATTTAACAATCTCCACCTTGATCAAAATTCCCTCAAGTAGTCGAAGAAAGTAGATAACTCCATCCAAATCAGCATAAACACCTTGTGCGTCAAAGTCCATAGGACTAGTGAGAAATACCAACTAAGCCTGAGCAAAGCTCAAACTTATTGGTCGGAACTGGCTTTGTCATCATATCAGCAGGATTATCATGAGTACTTATCTTGTATACCTTCAAATCACCTTCAGCAACAACATCTCGAATATAGTGAAATCTGACATCAATGTGCTTTGTCCTCTCATGATACATTCGATTCTTTGTAAGATATATGGCACTTTGACTGTCACTAAATACAGTAGGGCAAGATGAATCTCCACAAAGCTCAGTGTACAAACCTCTCAACCAGATAGCTTCTTTGCATGCCTTAGAAATAGCCATATACTCGGCATCAGTAGTGGAACAAGCCACAATAGACTACAAAGTTGCTCTCCAACTCACAGCACAACCACCAATGGTGAAAACATAACCTGTGAGTGATCTTCTCTTATCCAAATCACCAGCAAAATCAGAATCAACGAAACCAACAAGTCCATCTCCAGTTTTCCCAAACTGTAAATAAGCATTAGAAGTACCTCGCAGGTATCTGAAAATACACTGAACTGCTTTCCAATGCTCTTTTCCAGGATTAGCCATGTATCTACTGACAACACTCAATGCATATGATAGGTCAGGACGAGAACAAACCATGGCATACATAAGTGAACCAACTGCACTTGAATAGGGAACTCTAGACATGTACTCAATATCTGCATCTGACTTAGGACATAAAGCTGATGACAATTTGAAGTGTGCAGCTAACGGTGTACTCACCGGCTTGGCATTATGCATATTAAAACGACGAAGAACTTTATCTATATATCCCTTCTGACTTAGATATACTTTTCCAGACGGTCTATCTCTGGATATTTCCATGCCAAGTATTTTCTTTGCTGCACCCAAATCCTTCATCTCAAATTCATTACTCAATTGCTTCTTTAGTTCATTAATCTCTGACATACTCTTTGCAGCAATAAGCATATCATCAACATAAAGGAGCAAATAAATAGTTGAACTGTTGATAGTTTTTAAATAAACACAACTATCATAATTAGACCTTTTGAAACCTTGAGAGAGCATAAAGGTGTCAAATCTCTTGTACCACTGTCTAGGGGATTGCTTCAATCCATAAAGAGATTTCTTTAACTTGCAGGCAAGCTTTTCTTTTCCAGGAATAACAAAACCTTCAGGTTGTTCCATATAAATATCCTCTTATAATTCTCCATGTAAGAATGCAGTTTTAACATCCAATTGTTCAAGCTCAAGATCATGCATGGCAACAATACTAAGTAAAGTGCGAATAGAGCTATGCTTCACAACAGGAGAAAAGACTTCGTTATAGTCAATACCTGGAATCTGGCTATAACCTTTAGCAACTAACCTTGCTTTATATCTTGTCTCATCATTAGGAGAAACACCTTCTTTCCTCCTGAAAACCCACTTGCAACAAATAGGTTTCTTCTCTGTAGGCAATTTTACTAAATCCCAAGTGCCATTCTTTTCAAGTGATTCCATCTCATCATGCATAGCAGTCATCCACTTATTACTATCACCAGAAATAATAGCCTCGGAATATGAAGAAGGCTCAGCATTACCTTCAATTTCTTCTGCAACAGATAAAGCAAAAGAAACAATATTGCACTCTTCAATTAACCTATCAGGTTTATTAATACCCCGTCTAACTCTGTCACGTGCAAGATTCCAACTGGGTGGAACAATAGGCTGACTTGGAGTGGGAGTGACATGATCATCATTAACGACGGGTTCATCATGTGCATCAACAATTTCATTACCAGATGTATCACCTGTTTCAATAACATGCTCCACCTAAACAGTAGGCTCCTGAACAATAGGCTGTTGTTCACTCTCAACGGGAACATTAGTAGATGAAACATCATGTAACATAGCAGATTCATTAAAGATAACATTTCTGCTAATAACAACCTTCTGGGTTTCGGGATTCCACAATTTATAACCTTTAACACCAGACTTATAACCAAGAAAGATGCACTTAACAGCCCTAGGCTCCAACTTTCCATTATCAACATGAGCATAAGCATGCAACCAAAAACTCTCAACTGTGAATAATCAGCAGGTGAACCAGACCATACCTCAATTGGAGTTTTCTTATTAAGAGCAATAGATGGTGAACGATTAATGAGATAACAAGCAGTGGAAGCGGCCTCAGCCCAAAAACGCCTATGCAAACCTGCATTGGACAACATGCAACGGGCTCTGGAAATAATGGTCATGTTCATACGCTCAGCAACACCGTTTTGTTGAGGAGTATAAGGAACGGTGTAATGTCTGACAATGCCTTCAGACTTGCAATAATTCTTAAATTGCTTAGAACAGAATTCCATACCATTATCAGTGCGAAGTATTTTTACCTTCCTTTCAGTTTGTCTTTCAACCATAATCTTCCACTCCTTAAAAGCTGAGAATGCTTCATATTTATGCTTCAAGAAATAAGGCCAAACTTTTCTCGAATAATCATCAATAATAGTCAGCATGTAACTAGCACCACCTAGTGACTTCTTGCGAGATGGTCCCCATAAATCAGAATGCACATAATCAAGAATGCCTTCAGTTGTATGGGTCGAAGTATTGAACTTCACCCTCTTGTGCTTGCCGAAGATACAGTGCGCACAAAATTTCAGTTTACCAGGTTCATATCCATCAAGGAGACCTCTCTTGTTTAACTCTGCCAAACCAAGTTCACTCATATGTCCAAGACGCATATGCCAAAGGTTAGCAGCATCACAATCAGAATTCTTTGAAACAACTAGAGTAGCGTTACCTGAAACAGTAGAACCTCGAAGGTAATAAAGACCATTGGTCGAACTTAAGTCACCTTTCATCACAACAAGGGAACCTTTGGTGACCTTCAAAACACTATCTCCACCTGAATATTTGTACCCCTTTGCATCAAGGGCACTCATAGAAATAAGATTTCTCTTCATCTTCGGAATATACTGAACATTTGTCAAAGTTCTGATTATGCCATCGAACATCTTGATTCGAATAGAACCTATGCCTTCAATATTGCATGGTGAATTATCAAAACCCAAAACGGAACCAGCAGAAGTAGTGGAATCAAAAGTAGTAAACCAATCTCTATGTGGACACATATGAAAAGTGCATGCGGTGTCAAGTACCCACTCATCATTGGTCTCAACACATCCAGCAATAACGACAAGAGCATCATCGGAACTATCATCACGAGCAACGTTAGCAGAATTTTCACCTTGTTTGTTACCTTTCCTCTTTTCCTTGTTCTGCAACTTGAAACACTCAGAGATGTCATGCCCGTCTCTCCTGCAATATCTGCAATACTTCTTGTCTCTGGATTGCGACCGGCCCTGTAGCCGTTCTTACTTTTGCCTCTGTTTCCACTATTGGAGTTCTTCTCCTTTGTCCTGCCACGAACAGATAATCCCTCGGCTTGGGATGAACTTGAACCATCATGAGGCACCATTAGTTTCATCTTCTCCTTAGAGTTCAAAGCTTCATAAACTTCATTAAGCGTGAGAGTATCACGACTGTATAATATGGTGTCTCTAAAATTGGTATAAGAACTTGGCAGTGAACAAAGTAACATTAAAGCAGTATCTTCCTCTTCATATTTAACCTCCATTGCAGCTAGATCAGATATGATCTTTTTAAATTCTGAAATATGATTCAAAACATTACCTCCCTCGGGTAACCTGTTCAGGAATAATTTTTGCTTCAGATGCATCTTGCTGGTGAGATCCTTGGTCATGCAAATCCCTTCCAGCTTTAACCATAGAGCGGCGGCAGTTTTCTCGCTCAAAACTTCCTGCAAAATATTATTTTGCAAATGGAGTTGAATTTGTGACAAAGCCTTACAATCAATTCTTTTCTCCTCATCAGTCCAGTCCTGAATTCTGTTCTTCCAAAACTATCAAGTGCTTCGTCATAGTCGGACTGTGCCAACAACGCCCGCATCTTGACTTGCCATAGGGTAAACCTTGTGTCACGGTCCAGCAGCGAAAGATCGTACTTCATGGATGCCATGAGTAGATTAAATCTGTGTACACAAAGTAGTACAAGCCGGTAGAATTTTTTTTGACAGAATTTATATGCGGATCAAATTGAGCAAGGAACAGTAGCACCTGGTAGTATCCGCTAGTGGACGTAGCAGTCGAAGGGAAAAGAAATATGAACTAGGAGCCCTCACGACAGACTTGATGCTTGACAAGTTGACGTGATGGGAACAAGTAGTACTCGACTAGTACTCCTGTCCTCGAGTAGATGAATTTGGCTTCAGCGGAAGTAGCACCAGCAGCCACGGTTGATGTCCTCGGAACTTGTAGCCTGTACGTGGGTAGCATCCACAACTTGGGGGAATCGGACAAAAAACGACTGCAGCTTGGGTGATTTGCACGTCGTGGGAACTCCTGTCGATCTCGGTTTCAACGGCGGCAGCAGAAATCGATCTGCCCTCGGATTGACAGATCGCGTGCAGGCGGCGACACGCAACCCTAATTCTCTCGTCTCAAAAATCCCGTATCTGTAAACTTGGCTCTGTATACCACTTGTTAGATAATAACGAGAAATAAACAAGACAAAGAGACACGAATTTTTACGTGGAAACCCTTGCGGGAGAAAACCACGGACGCACGAAGGCGCAATCACTATAATGGAGGAGTATTACAAGCACGAGACGACAGACCGTCTGAAGTGCGACTACATGGGGTATATAAGAGGGCAATACATGAGAGTCCTTGGAGGACAAGTAAACAAGTTGTACTCGTACGCGTCGACGTCAACGCAAAGGCCCACACCGGTTGTACTACGTCTAGTCCAACATGGTATAATTTGGATCACAATTTAACAGTTTACATGGATCATGCTGTGTTGGCTGGAGATTCACTTTACTGGCAGCTCATTGGGAATTTCCAAGGAATTCTCCAGTTTGATTTGGAGAGGCAGAGGCTGGACGTAATGCCGGTGCCGGTGCCAATCTATAGCAAGGGAAACTGCTTCAAGCTTATGCAGGCCGAGGGCAGTGGTGGTGGGATAGGTTTCCTCTTCATGTCGAATTCGGACTACATTGCCCAGCTCTGGAGTAGGAAGATCGATGCCGACGGTGTTGCCTCATGGGTGATCCGAAGGTCTATCGAACTCGATAAGGTACTTTCGCTCAATTCAGGGAAGAAGGAGAACATAAGGATCGTAGGGTTTGCAGAGGACAACAACGTGGTACTCATGGATATGCTAAGTGGCTTCTTCATGATCCAACTCGACTCACTGCAGTTCAAGAAGCTTGCCAGACCCAAGGCGGCCATGTCCTGTTGTCATGCGTTTGAAAGCGTCTACACTGCTGGTACGCCATATCTTGCTTCACACCATACATACGTGTATATAAGTATAAAAAGAAGAAAGTTCGTTTTCGATAATTGGTTGATGGAAATGCTCTTCATAAACTTCTCCGTGTTAAGTTAGCAATTTGAACTTGTCTCGTAATAGTACTTCTTTCGTTTTGCTGCTTGATGGCATCTTCAACATATTGCGATGATGTGCTTTACGGTTCTCCGGTTCTGATGCTTGCATATGGTGGCCTTCTATATATAATATGACATGGGAAGTAGTATGTACTCCTTCCGTATTCGAAAGGAAGCGCGGGAAAACCCCCGCGTGTTTTGTGGGGAAAGAAGGGTGCATGAGGGTTACTAATGTTGTATGGACGAAACTAGCCCCACTTATACCGTTTCCCATGTTGAAACCGGCTCGCATTGAATCCCCTTCGTACAAACCCGTCGTCCCTTTGTCTTCCTCCTACACACGCGTAACACGATCCGCGCGTGAGAAACGGAGGCCCACTTTCCCTTCTTAATCGTCACGCTTAGGATTAAATGTGAAAAAATCAATACAATAAAACAATGGATTTTTGTTAGTGGTATCTATCAGTGGTATCTAATTTACTTTACCTTTTGTTGCCACGTGGTGGGCTCATTATTTCTGTGATTTTGTGGTTCAAGTCAGACCTAGCAAATTCTTTATCACTTTATTATATGAAATATCTATACAATAAAACAAGTCAAAGCTCTAAGTTCTGCTAGCGCGGCCCTTGTACAGTTTTGCTTTAGTTTTCTCTTCTTCTCTTCGGTTTTGTTTCCTTTTTGCGTTTTCCATTTGTTTTTCTTTACATTGAATCGTTTGCTTCTTACTTTCCTGAGAGGGTAACAGATAGTTGCTAGATCTGATCAATCTGGGCGTCAGCTTCAGTTTATTTCATCTTGTTTGATCCGAAGTGTCTGCTGCCACTATAGTTCATGGTTGCTTCGTCAAGCCCAGAAAATGATTGGGCGCCAACACTCTCGCATTAGCGCCACACTAGTCTGTGCCCCATAATAACAAGAATCGTATGAGGTGGCTGCAGTTTTTTTCCTCAAGATAAGATAATATAACAGTTTGAAGTTGAAGATAACTACATGGAAACTAGCTTGAACCAACTGAAGTATCAAATAGGTAGCTCAATCTGGACACTGGAAGCTTAAAGCTAGTTCTGTTCCTTCCACTCAATATTAATATCTCTGCTGATCTTGCTACTATTCTCAAATCAATAATAACAAAAATAATAATTTACTGGGTAATTGTTCTTTTTATCACTTTTAGGAGAGTCCTATTGCGGGCGAGTAGCAAGTGCATTTGTACCAGGAAAAGTATTAGGTTGAGTTTGTTTCGTTTTTCAGGCTAAATTTATTTGAAGATAATCTAAATCTGAATAGTCCCAATCACTTATGTTGCTAGGATTTATTAGTATGATCTTTTTCAGGCTAATTTTTTTGAGATAATACAAAACCTAATAGTCCTGTTAACTTCTGCTGCTAGGATTTTGTTGACTTAAATGTGTTTATAGGATTTATTGTTTGATTATAGTATTTATTCCAAATATGGCATGGAATGATCTGAAAAATTACGGACACCGTGAGCATCTTCATTTTTACGGTAGTATCAGTTTATACTATTTTTGGAATGTTCATTAACTTTGAAACTAGATATGCTTTATTTATGTATCCCTAATGTTGTATCAAGATTGATTCCTTTTCTTAACTATAATTATTTATCTAAATATCATCTTAATGCTTCCTGTATCTATTCGGATTTGCATTGGAATGTCATAGGTCGTTCTACTTCTTATGCTTGCAGAAACAAGCATTGGTGGTAGACATGATGGAGCTGATCTTTTGCACAATACATAAGATGATTGTCCGGTCAGATATGCTATGTGATGTACCAGTTGAACAGGTAAGCTTATCTTCTGCATGTATGTTGAGCTATCTGAACTATTCTTAAAAAACAAATTGCTTTGATTTTTACCGTCATTTCGCAAGTACTCCCTCTGTAAACTTCTAAAAGATCGTTTAGATCACTTAGATCTTATAAAAGTTTACAGAGGGAGTAACAAATTGCAAGTGAGGACTCTTTTAAGATTTTCTCTACAACTTTTTGCTTAGCTCTTCCCACCTGGCGACCTTCTATCATGCTTTGCCAGGCTAATATTTAATCTTTTTCTCCAAGCTCTGCTTTGTCATTCCTTCCTCATCAGCCCTTCACTTCATTCTCTTCCTGATGCCATTTAATTATTGATCTTCCAAGTTCCTGCAAATACTGGGTGGGCTCTTCCCCTTCTAGTCCCTCGAGTGATTCGTGAATGGTGACTTGGGACCGTTAAGCATTCCCTATGTATGAAAATGATCGTGCCTGCTCGGAGATGAGAATGCTTTCATGCTAGGTAGTAGCAAATGCAATACAAACCCTCTGTTGTGCTTCTAGGATATATATATATATATATATATTTCTGTTTTACTTCTACTCATTGCTGTATTGCCTTTGACTTCTGTTTTCTGTTGTGAAATTATTGCTTGATGACGTAGAAAGTAAAAAATAACAAACATTTTGGACCGAAGGAAGATCTCAGTTATAGTACGCATGATCTCAGTTATCTGTGCTCTAAGAAATTGACAAAATCAATTTGTTAGCGACTAGCTAGTTGTACATTCCTAAAAAGTATGCCTTAGAGCTAGAAATCTGCTATTCTACTCCATGAGCCTCTACACATATTGCCTTTTTTTTTATTCTCTGTTTCAAGTGTTGATTTTGTCTAGTAAGTGTGATAGTTTGACTCTGGAGCTTATGACACAATTTCCGCAATTGTGAAGGTTTTCTGGTTGAGTCATAGAACAATTAGGAGAATAATATTAACAACTTTTCCTGAATGAGCAGTACAAGTTTTTACGTTTACTGATGAGATATTATGTTAGACTATGTATAGCTTCTGTACTTATGTACATATTGTAACACATCCATTATATATAATGAGATAAGCCACCCCTATAGGGTTGTGCTGGTTCCCCCAAAACTTATTGTCTTACATGGTATCACGCTAGGTTACGATCGCTTCCGCTTCCAAACCCTAATACCCGCACCGCCGCCGCAGCCGCCGCCGCCTTCACCGCCGCCATGTCGAGCGCCGCCACCACCGGTTCCACTGCTGCGGGGTTCCTCCCGGCCTCTCTTGCGGCTCTGCTCAACCTCCCGCTCGATGCCGTCGCCGTTCCGGCTCCGATCGGGACCAGGAGCATCGGCTCCGTCTACTCCACGCCGCCGGCGCCCTCGCTTGGGCGCGACCTCGTGGTCCACACCGCGGCGCCGCCGTCCACTGCGGACTCCGCGGGCGTCGTCCCGCCGCTCCTGCCGCAAGCGGATCACACCGCCCCGCTGGCGGGGTTGGCGGCGTCCGCCCCGGCCGCGGGCCTTGCAGCGTCCGACCCGGCCGCGAGCTTTGCGGCGTCCGCCCTGGCTGCGGTCCCGCCTCCTCCCGCATCGGCTTCGGTGCCTCCGGCTGCCTCCATGGTGTTTGCACCCCAGGCAGCCCCCTCGATGGGATCGTCTTCGCCGCCGCCGTTTCACTTCGGTCATCTCATCACCATCAAGCTCTCCGCCGACAACTACATCTTCTGGCGTGCGCAGGTTCTCCCGCTCTTGGGGAGTCACTACCTGCTAGGCTACGTCGACGGATCGCTTCCCTGCCCACCCGCACTGGTAGACAGCGTGCACGGTCCGGTCTACAATCCGGCCCATCGCGTCTGGACGGGGCAGGACCAGGCGAACCTCTCCTCCATCCAGGGGTCGCTCTCGCCGGCAGTTGCCGAACTTGTTGTCTTCGCGAAGACGTCTCATGAGGCCTGGACCATCCTTGAGCGAACCTTTGCAGCGCAGTCCCAGGCTCGTGTCTCTGCACTCCGTCGTCAGCTTGGAGAGTGTCAGAAGCTTGACTCCACTGCCACTGAGTTCTACAACAAGGTCAAGGGCCTCGCCGACACATTGGCCTCCATTGGACAGCCCCTCACCGACTCTGAGTTCAACTCGTTTATTGTCAATGGTCTTGATGAGGAGTATGATGCCTTAGTCGAGATCATCAACGAGCGGGGCAACTCGACACCCATGCTGGCACACGAGGTTTTCTCTCGGCTCCTTCTCACTGAGCAACGGGTCGAGACACGCCGCTCCAGGGGCACTGGCTCCCTCTCGGCCGACGCCGCCACCAAGGGTGGCCGCTCTTCTTCATCACCCCGGTCTCCCTTGGGGCTGCCACCGTCGCCCGCGTCGGCCCCCCCACCTACTGCGACCTTACCGGGGGCTGGCGGTCCACGTGTGTGCCAGCTTTGTGGCCGCGATGGGCACTGGGCCTCCAAGTGTCATAAGCGCTTCCAGCGGAGCTTCCTTGGTCTGGGCAATGACGGCAAAGATACAAGCAACAATGCCCGTCAGGTCGCCATGGCTGATCGTCCCGCGCCGCAGAAGCAACAGGGACACACTCAGTCCTACTCCATTGATCCACACTGGTACATGGACTCTGGGGCGACAGAGCATCTGACCAGCGAGATGGGGAAGCTTCACACTCGTGAACCCTATCATGGCTCCGACAAGATCCACACCGCCAATGGAGCAGGTATGCACATCTCTCATATTGGTCAAGCATCTCTTCTCACTAGACATGCCAATAGGAGTCTTCAGCTTCGCAATGTTCTTCGAGTTCCATCTGTGACCCGTAATCTTCTTTCAGTTCCTAAACTCACACGTGATAATAATGTGCTTTGTGAATTTCACCCTTTTGATCTTTTTATTAAGGATCGGGGCACGAGGGACATTCTTCTTAGTGGGCGGTTGTGCCAGGGCCTCTACCGTCTGGAGCATCCTGGCGTCGCCCGTGTTTTCAGTGGAGTTCGGGTCTCTCCGTCACAGTGGCATGCTCGTCTTGGTCACCCGGCCACACCTATTGTCTGTCATATTTTGCGTCGTCATGAGCTTCCTAGTTTGTCTAGTAATAAAGATGTAGCAGTGTGTGATGCTTATCAGCAGGGGAAGAGTCATCAACTTCCTTTTTCGGAGTCCAGTCGTGAGGTGAAACATCCTTTAGAACTTGTGTTTTCAGATGTATGGGGTCCTGCTCAGACTTCTGTCAGTGGTCATAATTACTATATCAGTTTCGTTGATGCTTATAGTCGCTTTACCTGGCTTTACCTTATTAAACGCAAATCTGATGTGTTTGATATTTTTGTTCAGTTTCAAAAACATGTTGAACGTCTTCTCAAGCACAAAATTGTTCATGTCCAGTCGGACTGGGGGGGCGAGTATCGCAACCTCAACTCCTTCTTTCAGTCGCTTGGGATAGCTCATCGTTTAGCATGTCCACATACACATCAGCAGAATGGTTCAGTCGAACGTAAGCATCGTCATATTGTTGAAGCTGGTCTTACTCTTTTGGCCCATGCATCTGTTCCGTTTCGGTTTTGGAGTGATGCTTTCACCACTGCATGCTTTCTCATCAACCGTACTCCCACTCGTGTTTTAAACATGAAGACTCCCATTGAGGTTCTCCTTAATGAACAACCTGATTATACCTTTTTCAAGGTATTTGGGTGTGCTTGCTGGCCGCATCTTCGTCCATATAATAAGCGCAAGCTTGAGTTCCGTTCTAAGAAGTGTGTTTTTCTTGGCTATAGCTCTCTTCATAAAGGTTACAAATGTCTTCATGTTCCCACTAATCGTGTCTATATATCTCGGGACGTCGTGTTTGATGAGCATGTTTTTCCCTTTGCCAAACTTCCTGTGTCCACTGTCGAACCACCATCTCTGCATTCATCCTCTGTTGCTTCTGACCAATTTGATGATGTTGCATACTCTCCTTTGCTGTTACCTAACCATGGTGCAGGAACCGGACGTGGGGCTCGTTTGGAGCTGTTGGAGGATTCACCATCATCATCGCCGCCTTCTGATGGGCACGTCGATCGCCCTATGTTGCATGGCATCGATTCGCGTGCCCATGCATGGTCACCCGAAGAGCCCGTCGCGCCGAGCATCTCCACTGCTCGGTCCGCTACGCCAGCGACCGCCGAGTCTCCAGCGGCTCGGCCCTCTTCGCCAGCGGCCGCCGAGTCTTCAGCGGCTGGGCCTGTCACGCCGTCTTCGCCCGCGGCTCGGCCCGTCACGCCGTCTTCGCCTGCAGCTCGGGTCCGCGACGCCGTCCTCACGTGGCCTTCATCCGCGGATCGGCCCGCGACACCGGCCGCGCCACGGCCCACTATGCCGGGCTCGCCATCGGCCCGGTCTGTGACGCCGGCGTTGCCAGCTGCTTCGTCTGCTCTGCCGGTTTCGCCGGTGGGCCGGCCTTCTTCGCCGACCGAGCCCGAGGCTATTGTGTCTGGCTCCTCGTCACCGGCTGACTCGTCAACGTCGCCGTCCTCCAGCCCGTTGCAGGCTGCTCCGTCGACCTCGGTGGTTCCTGTGTCCCGACCACATACACGCAGTCGCAGTGGCATTTTCAAACCTAAGGAACGTAAGGATGGTACGGTTGCTTGGTTGGCTGCTTGTTTGGCTGCTGCTGTTGCGGATCCATCTTCTGAGCCTCGCTCATATCAGGCTGCCCTGCGCATTCCACATTGGCGAGAGGCTATGGAGCAGGAGTTTCATGCTCTCCTTCGTAACAAGACATGGACTCTCATTCCTCCACCACCACGGGTAAATGTTATTGACTCAAAATGGGTATTCAAAGTGAAGAAGCATTCGGATGGATCTATTGAGCGTTACAAAGCGCGACTTGTTGCTCGCGGTTTTCGGCAGCGCCATGGTCTTGACTATGAGGACACCTTCAGTCCTGTCGTCAAGCCTACCACTATTCGGCTTCTTCTCTCCATTGATGTTTCTCGTGGTTGGTCACTTCGTCAACTTGATGTGCAGAATGCTTTTCTACATGGATTTTTGGAGGAAGAGGTTTATATGAAACAGCCGCCTGGTTTCTCTAATCCTGATCGTCCTGACTATATATGTCGTCTCTCCAAAGCACTATATGGTTTGAAGCAAGCTCCTCGTGCCTGGCATGCCCGCCTTGCCTCTGCCCTTCGTGCTCATGGGTTTGTGCCATCCACTGCTGACACTTCATTATTTCTTCTACAGAAGCCAGAAGTCACTATGTATCTTTTGGTATATGTCGATGATATTATCCTTGTCAGCTCTTCTCAGTATGCTGCTGATGCTCTTGTCTGCTCTCTTGGTGCTGATTTTGCGGTCAAAGATCTTGGGAAGCTTCACTACTTTCTTGGAGTTGAGGTCACTTCTCGTGCTACTGGTCTTGTCCTTACGCAGAAGAAGTACTCCTTGGAGTTGTTACAAAGAGCGGGCATGCTGAAGTGCAAACCGACCACCACACCCATGTCGTCTACCGACAAGATAACAGTTGTTGATGGTGAGCTTTTGTCTCCTACGGATGCCACAGAGTACAGGAGCATTGTTGGTGGACTTCAGTACTTGACGATCACGAGACCAGATATATCTTATGCTGTTAACAGGGTTTGTCAGTATCTTCAGGCTCCCAGAGATACTCATTGGGCTGCTGTTAAACGCATTCTTCGTTATGTTCAGTTCACCCTGACATTTGGTATGCATATTCGGCCGACTTCCTCTCGGGTCCTTTCGGCCTTCTCTGATGCAGATTGGGCTGGTAGCCCAGATGACAGGCGATCCACGGGGGGTTATGCAGTATTCTTTGGCCCTAATTTGATCGCCTGGAGTGCTCGGAAACAGGCTACTGTGTCACGTAGCAGTACTGAAGCTGAGTACAAGGCTGTGGCTAATGCTACTGCAGAGATTATTTGGGTGCAGTCTTTGCTTCAGGAGTTGGGTTTGTCTCAACCACAGCCTCCTATTCTTTGGTGTGATAACATCGGTGCTACATACCTTTCTGCAAATCCAGTATTTCATGCCCGAACGAAACACATTGAAGTTGACTATCACTTTGTACGGGAACGTGTATCACAGAAGCAACTCCAGATCAAGTTTATCTCATCTAAGGATCAACTTGCAGACATCTTCACTAAGCCTTTACCTCTACCACAGTTTGAGGCTTGTAGGCGCAATCTTACCCTTCTCAGTTCTTTAGAAAGTGGCTAAGATTGAGGGAGGGTGTTAGACTATGTATAGCTTCTGTACTTATGTACATATTGTAACACATCCATTATATATAATGAGATAAGCCACCCCTATAGGGTTGTGCTGGTTCCCCCAAAACTTATTGTCTTACATATTACTTGCTACACAGGTATCTGCAATTACATTCTGGTGGTTGAGATGCAAAAATGGGTTGTCAAGTGTAGTTTCTTCCATTTGTATGCTGGACGGAGATCGAACCTCTATGTAGCAGCATGCACTGTTCAGCTCTGAATTGCGAAGTGAACTTTCTTGCATATGATTGTCTTCCATGTTGTATCAGCATGGTGGGATTTGGACGTCAGATTTTGTGCCTGTGTGTGTTTGTTAAATTTCTACCTAGTTCCGAGCTTAGTGTTTGGAATCTTAATTCGCTTAGTTGTGACTGATGAATGTTCGAATTAATGAAACTGCCTATTGCTTTCTTTGCGATGTTGCATTTCTACCGAGATTGGTATCACTTGCTTGTTGCATTTCTACCTAGATTGATTATCTTTCGTCTTGCAGACTTTATACTAGGAGTAGTATTTAGCAAAGCTGTGTGTAGCCGCCTGCTAATTCGTACCTACAGACAGCCTATAGGACATTAGCTCAAGTGCCGCCGTTGCGTTTCTTATTGTTCCAAGGTTATCTGTTTTCTACTGACAATAGCTCAAATATACAACTTTAATGCAACTCACCGCATTATCCAGAGCTCTGCTGTCTCCGCGCTGGAGAAGGCCACTCATGCCTACCTCGTCCGCCTCTTTGAGGACACAAACCTCTGTGCCATCCATGCCAAGCGCGTCACCATCATGCCCAAGGGCAACCTGCTTGCCCGCTGCATCTCTAGCAGGAGGGCCTAGGTTGCTTCCCGCTTTAGTGGTGTCTGATCTGGAGGTGTAGACTAGAAGTGTGTTAGTTTCTTCTTATTAGCCTGTGGTAGTGAAGTCCTAGTTTGTCGTTGCCATCTTGTTATGATCATCAATGGGAACAGATTGAATTGGACTGAATCATATGTACGCCATCCATGTTCATCAGATCCTAAGCAATTGCTAAAGGACTGAATCATATGTACGCCATCCATGTTCATCAGATCCTAATCAATTGCTAAATAAGTCTTTGCTGATAATCCTTAAGCCCAGTCCCTCTGTCAACTTAATTCACTACATGTCTTGTCCTCTACCAAATTCTATTAATTCACCACATGTCGTGTCCTCTAACAAATTCTACTGCAATCCCACTAACAAATTTCAAATGCTTGGCACATATTCTGTTGGAAAAAATCGTTTTGAAAAGACAGAACGCACTGAGAACTCCATAGTCCTCTGTAACACTATGCTCCCTACTTTTAAAGAGCCCACATTCAATTGAAGACCAATTGAGATTGAGTTAACCAATTTTAACCAGGTCAACAATTTCTCAAAGCTATCTCATTTAATTCTTTTATATTATACGCCATGCTTCCTAATTTTTAGGGTCTCAGAATTAATTGAGGTCTTCGATGGTTCAGCCCAATTTTTTTTGAAAGCTTAGGACAGTGAGGGCAGCCCCTCACTGACTTCAAGTTAACTCAACACAAATGTACATGTACAACTCTGTGGTGTTACATTAGGATGGGTATGTTAATCCCTCGCCACTAGAGAGGAATTAGAGAAGAGGGACAAAATACAATACAAAGTAGTGTTCTGTTTGGCAAGCTAGATAGAAGTGACAAAGTTGTCCACGAACGGCACCAGAGCCTCCTTGACCCTGTATCTCATCATATGAAAATCGGTCTTGAACCTGAGGAGCCAGCCCTCGAATGTAGGCAGCACCCCCCTGAAGTGTCTGTTGTTGCGTTCCTTCCAAATGCTCCAGGCCGAAATGATGAATATGTCCATAAACATAGGGTTCGCCCACCTGGCTCTTGCCTCATGCACAAGTTGGAGCCTGTTACCGCCGCTCATCCAATCGATCCCCAGCTGCATCCAGCAAGCCCTACTGAACGGACAATGGAAGAAAATAT
Source organism: Triticum dicoccoides (assembly GCF_002162155.2). NCBI lineage: Eukaryota > Viridiplantae > Streptophyta > Magnoliopsida > Poales > Poaceae > Triticum > Triticum dicoccoides. The sequence goes on along the minus strand of NC_041391.1, from coordinate 88,489,298 downwards.
GCTCAACCGTTTCTTCGGGCGGGTCATCACAGAGGAGGCAAGTGTACACGTCATCACGCAGTTTCATGCCTCTCCTCTTTAGCATGTTCCTGGTATTCAGTCTGTCCGCTAGAAGGAGCCACGCAAAAACCCTCCATTTATTAGTGCATTTTGACTCCCAGATCCATTTGAAAGCATCGTCCGAATCCCGCGCCCCCCAGGTGCATCTCCAGACGTCCCGGGCTTCAGCGCGCTCCGTGGAGGCAAAACTGCATTGAAGATCTCGCAGCTCTTCCCTGGCTTGCGTCGAGAGCGGCAGCTGAAAATTTCGCCCAAGTGTAGGTGCTGTCAGTAGCGCTTGCACCGAGACATGTTCGTCAGTCGCAAAGGAGAACAGCCTGGGGTGGCTATCACCGAGGACGCAGTTGTGCCACAGATCCTTCCAAAATAGCATTGTGCTCCCGTCCTGAACCTCAACCGATGTAACACCTCGGTAAGTTGGAGCGAGTTGCATGACACCGCGCCACCAGAATGACCCGCACTGATCAGCTGCATGGGGCACCAAACCCTCATAGTATTTGGACCAAATTAGGTTAACCCACGGCACATCACATCGATTGTAAAACTTGTGTAGTTGCTTGAGCAGCAGGCCTTGGTTCTGAATTTAAAGATTAATTATCCCCAACCCACCTTTCTCTTTGGGGCGACAGACAAGGGTCCAAGCCGCCATGGACATAGTTTTGTGGCCATCATCTGTTTCCTTCGCCCAGAGACAGTATCTCCTTAGTTTGTCAAGGTGTTCCAGGATCTTCGGTGGCAGCCTGATCGAACACATAGCATAGATCGCGAGGGACGTGACCACCGAGTTGACTAGGGTAAGCTTTGACCCAAGGTCCAGCAGTGACGCCGCCGTGGACAACCTACGCTCGACCGAAGCCACAAGCGGCATCAGGTCAGAGACTGTGGGTTTAGCCGTGCCCATCGGCATGCCAAGGTACGTGAACGGCATCTCTCCAACCTTGCACCCAAAAACCTCAGCCAGTCGCTCCGTCGCGTCGACCGCCGTGTTGACAGACATATTAGTCGATTTATGAAAGTTGATGTGCAAACCTATGGAGGATGCGTAGTCCTGAAGAATGTGTTTGATCGTCTCCGCTTGTGCTTGGTCAGCTGGCATCACTAGGATCGTATCATCTGCGTATTGAATCACCAGGTAGTCACTCTCCACGGCGGGCATGGGCAGCTCGAGCTCTCCCCTCCTATAAGCGTCATTGATGGCCGCCTGAAGAAGGTCAGCTGCCAAGACGAAGATGAGGGGGGACAGCGGATCCCCCTGGCGCACCCCTCTCTTACAAAAGAATTGCCTACCCGGTGTTCCGTTTAGGAGTATCGAGCGCTTTGCCGTCGAGAACAAGTAGTGGATCCACCTCAGCCAATGACTGTCAAAACCCATGCACTCCATGATCTGCATCATTGGAGCGTGCTCGATCGTGTCGAAGGCCTTTGCGAAATCTAGCTTAAGGATGGCAATCTCCCTCCTCGAGTTTTGACACTGATGAATGAATTCATATGCCCACGCCACACAGTCCTGGATCGATCTACCCTTCAAGAATCCGTATTGGTTACGGTGGATAATTTTAAGGACCACTTTCTGTAAACGATTAGCCAACAGTTTCGTTAGTAACTTGAGGCAGCAGTTGAGGAGCGTTATGGGACGATATTCATCCGCTGTCTCGGGCGATTGATTCTTGGGGATGAGGGTGATAAAGCCAGTGTTTAACTTTCAAGGTCCAAAGTGCCTGCATAAAAATCAAAACAAAGACGATAGAACTCCTCCTTGATTATGTGCCAGCAGGATTTGATGAAGCTCCCACTAAAACCGTCGGGACCAGGGGCCCTATCCGATGGCATCTCTTTAACCACCTGGTCAATCTCCTCCCGGGTGAAGGGCTCGGACAGGGACTGCAACCCATCAACTTTTTTGATGATGCGGTCAAGATCAAATTTCATGTTGGTAGGGGTAGAGCAGCCCAGCCTTTCTTTGTAAGTTTGTAACAGCACTGCCTCCTTGCCCTCATGGTCATAGATGACTGAACCATCAGCCAGCTGTAGCGAGGCAATGTTGTTCCCACGGAATCATTCAGTAGCGACTCTATGGAAGAACTTGGTGTTGCCATCACCAAATTTGAATTGCCTAATAGTGCAGCGTTTCTTCCAGTACACTTTCTTGCAATCAAGCAAGTGGAGAAGGTGCTTCTTCAGGATGTTTCTCAAGTTTGCTTCGGGCACCGACAACCGCCTACGCTCCTCAAGACCATCCAGCTCCAAAAGAGTTTTATTGCAGTTATCGATTAATACAGATAGTTTGGATATTCTCTTGCTCCATTGATTCAGATCATACCTCAGGGTTTTGAGCTTTTTGCACAAGACCGCAGCTGCGTTCGGGGCATAACATCGTTTGTTCCATGATCGCTGCACAACGTCAAAGAAACCTGGTTGCTTGATCCAGTAGTCCTTAAAGCGAAATAATTTGGTCTTTGGAATTTTTGTCTGGATACTGACATAACAAGGCACATGATCTGACGTGGGCCTCCCCAGAGGCATGACTAACGTATTCGGGTACTTGGCCGCCCAATCAACAGAGGTAAAGTGCCAGTCTAACTGTTCGAGGAGGGGATTAGTTTGCATATTGCTCCACGTGAACGCACGCCCCTTGATTGGTATCTCTATCAACGAATGTCTACATATAAATTCATTGAACATTAGCATGTCATTAACATCACCACCCCCACGGTTACGATTATCAGGCGCTCTGATATAGTTGAAGTCACCTAGTATTAGCCAATCTTCCCCATTTGGAATTCGGAGATCAAAGAGCCACGCAGTAAACAGAGCTCTGTTGGGGTCGGCGCATGGACCATAGACGTTAACAAGTGTCCACGAATCATTGGACTGGGTTGAAGTAAGTCTAACGCCAAGAGCGAAAGATTCAGACAAAACAGATACACCAGTGAAAACTGAACTCATCCAGGCAGTAATTAAGCCCCCAGAATTACCCACAGACGGAACAAATTCAACCATATCAAACTTCTTAGGGCAAAATAGTTTAACATATGACGCATCAAAAGTTTCGCGCTTGGTTTCTTGAAATCAAACTACTGAACACCCACTAATTTCAATTGCATTACGGATCGCCAACTGTTTTTTTTTCGAGTTGATGTCGCGCATGTTCCAACAAAGCACGTTCCAGTGTTTATTTGTCACCATTTAGGCTTAGTTCAGCACCGGATCGTCCCCACGGCCATGTGCCAGGAGAATCTGGTCACAAAGATCTTTAGCTGGAATCCCACATAGCTCAGTCCCCACACGCTGCAGTTGCTGAATCGGGGTTGGGGGAGGTATATCCTCGGACTGAACCAATGCAGGCTTCAGTGTCATTGGGGAGCAGGGGTCTGTCGCCTTGGGGGAACTAGCAGTCGCAGGAGCTCTCCTAGACTTGACCCTGGAAAGCGGTTTCTTAGTGTCAGTGATAATATTTGCTTTGAATCCATCATACCTAGTAGCCCTTGAGCTACGTCTTAGACAGATCGTATCAACTGGCGCTTTTTCCGCAAGGATCATCTTCGGAATATATTTGTCCAGGGGCTTGGCCGCGACAGTTTCAGAAGATTCAGTTAAGATAGCAGCATCCTTGGACACTCCATCAGCCGCATCCACCTCAAGTGGTGTGACAGTTGCGGCATAGTTAGCCCATATCTCCGCAGGTATGACAGTATCAGTACATAGACGGGGCAGCAATGCGACCTCAGGGCGGATCTGCGCTCATATAGTACATACCTTTGCTCACAGCAGCACCCACATAGTTAAGAAGAGCAAGAGGGTTCAGAGGGAACATCCCTTTCGTCAGACAATCCTTAGGTGCAGTGATGCAGCGAGTATACCTTCCAAACGAGATTGTCCAGAGGAATTGCAGAACCAGGTACCCTTCATCAGCCTGAACTTCCACATCAAGAGAGCTGCCATTGGCACGCGCAAATTGCAGGCCAGAAGTTGGTCATGTTGACCAGTGCATCCGCAGCCTTAGAAATTTCAGAATAGATCGACCACTCATCCTAGGGATCGTCAGTGGTGTTGCTCTCCCGTTCCACATTGTCCATGAGAGAGGGGCCCATGTATTGGAACAAGGTTCTTAAGCTAAAACCCCTGTATGGTGGTGGTGCAACTGGCCACTCACCCCATCCTCCATTCTGCGTCGTCTGCTGCTGTGGCACCTGTTGTTCCCAGGCTTCATCAACCTGCTGCTGTAGCCATCTCTGATGATCAAGAGCCCACTATTGTGCAGCCATCAGATATGGCAAATCGTACGGATGTGGGGAAGCGTTCATTGGCGGAGCATCATCTTCATTGCCAACTAGTTCAGGAATTGTGTGTCTTCCATTCAGAACATATACAGGAACCAACCACAACATGCCCATACCTGGCAGAGTGCCTATGCGTTTGACCACCAGGCTGTGGGGGACCTGCGCGATGTCACTGATGATGACTCGCAACAGCACTCTTCTTTGTTGTGTCCAGGCCTGTGCCAGAGATCCAGCTTCCCAAAACACGAGACCGCCTTGTTGATGTAGTGGTCGTTCTGGTAGTCCATAGGAAAGGCAAGAAACAGCACCCAGGCAACATACTGAAATGGGCATCTACGCATATTCTCCCCTTCGTCATGCGGCACAAAAGAGAAGGTCATATCCTCATCTATGGGATCTAATTGATGCGGACTTTCCTGAATAAACTGATCCCTTAAAGCCACATCAGCAAACGCAACCATTCCTATACCAATCGGATAAACAAAAGCATCAGGCACTTCAAGATGAAAATCCTCTCTCATGATGCAAACTACCTCATCCAACACAATTTGTTTCTGACGATCTGGGACCGGAGGGACAGAACAATGGCATACCTCTCATGGCTCAAAGGCGGATCATCCACCACCATCATGTTGTGAGCTAGCCTGTGATCCGGCCCACGCTCAATCCTGGCTCCCATCAGCATGAACTGGAACGGCCGTGCCGGGAAGTTAGCCATGGCAGCAGCGGCGGCGACAGCAGTCTCTGCAGTCGGAGGCAAAGCAGGGAGGAGGAGGATGTGTCGCTCTGCTCGTTGGCTGACAAGGGCAGTGGAGTCGGCAGAGGTAGTACTGCTTGAAGCGGAAGCGTCTGCCCAATGACTATCGAGGGAGGGGGCCCATCTATCGGCACTTCCTTTCTGGGACGCCAAACTAGTTTTTTAATGGGAATATTTGGATTTTGTGGTGGGATGATTGATCAAACCCGCGGCAACGCATTCATGCTGATATGATCCTGTCGTTCCACCTTCCTCTTTTTCCAACTAAATCGAGGAGCAGATTCAGTGGCACAGAAATTGGCCCCATGGCCCAGCAGATTGCATCGCCTGCACCAGATAAGCCCAGGACAAAACTCTCTCTGATGGGCCAGGCTATTACATATATTGCATGCTTTAGCTAGCCGGCCCACCACCTTCCTCAAGCAGAAACATGCACGTTCAAAATTATGGCAAGTGCCACAAATTTTAGCGAGGCAGTTAATAGCTTCATGGCCGTCCCAACAACATTTGGTACAACGACCCAAAAGATGGTAGATGAAATCCGAGGGAGGCAGATCCTCCAGATCATAAGATTTTTGGATACTTACATCATCATAATTAGCTTGCCTTAGGTCCAAGATATCCTCCAAAACTAACACAGGAATTTTGCGCCAAATCTGTTCACGATGATTCTTACCTAAGAATCTTTTGGTGGTGATTGCCGTATGATCCGAAGAAACTGGGATTTGCAAACTACCAAAGAACAGACTCTCATGCGATTTCTCAGGATGTGCATTGCTGAGCGAAGGATCATCCACGAGGTGCAATATTTGTGAGCATCCAGGTTGAGCAGAAGCCTCATCGAATGAATGCATTAAGTTGGTAGAACGCTGAATGCAAAACCCAAACTTGGCCAATTCCTTTGAGGCTGAGCCATCTTTAGATGCACTTTTTCAAGAAAATGCAGGTTAGAACAGATGGCTTTAGTGGCACTACTCCCAAGAGGAGTGCTGCCCACAACTGAATACATCATTGGCACATTCCAAGGGTGCTTGAAGAGACCAAATTGACAAACAAAATCTGGCCAAACCCTATCGCGTAGGGCATAAATGAAATGTCCAACTTTGTTTGAAGCCACCGAAAACCTAAAATTCCTTGCTCCAATAGATGTAACTTTGAAACCAGAAGCAACTCCTCCAATGCAACATTGTAAGGCCAAACCAAGCGAAGCACATGTCAAGGGAAAAGAAGCAGAAGAGAACGTGGCCACCAAGAAAAATTCCTTGGAGGAAGAATCCGGGGAGAAATGGACCGTGGATCTGAAGCGCCTACGAACCTGATCCTCGGCCTTAAGGCCGGGGTTGAAGTCCCAGTGGAGGAGCCCTTCCGTGGTGAATCAGAGAGATCCATGGCCGCCGGCGGTGGAGGTGGAGGTTGGGGTGGAGGGGAGAGAGGGGGAGGAGAGCGCCATCTCCAACGAATAGGTTTCTTCTCTCTAGGTGTTCGGCCCAATTTTGACCAGGTCGACAAGTTTTCAAGGGCCCCCCATTCAATTATTTTAATTCTCTCTGTTCCTGTTTTGAAGCTCTTTCATTTTATTTTTTTGAGACAATCTCGCGAAGCTTTTATTTAACACGTATAGAAGATGTGTTCTACAGGTAGTTTGTTGATAGGAGTTCATACTGGATTACTGGAGTTCGCTTTTTCTTTCCTGGCAATTGCCATCACAACGGTTGCCAGCTTCTTCAGGATGATACGCAGACGAAATACGTAGGGGTGGACTCTGGCGTGTGAACCTTGTCGCGGATGATTCAGGTGTCAGAGTACATATGAAGTTTTGAGGTTGAATTATCTTGTTTGTGTACCACAATGCATTTTAGAACCTTTTTTTTTTATAAAGGGCATTTTTATTGACTCAAAATGTAGCACTAAGCGGATACAAAAAATGATGAGCATTGCACGGCCTCTGCATAACTAAGATGCACACAGCCAAACAAAAACAAACTGAAAGAAAATAAAAAAAAAGGCGACATATTAGCAATAGTAGGATCATATAGTACCGACAGTATGCCTATGTCGAAGGAGTTGGTGCGCCAATCCGGAGATTATGCTGCCACCCATGCTGGGTGAAGACCTCCCTGACCACCCGCTCCAACCGCGTACACACCGCCTTGAATGGTGGTTGATACTCCATTCGGTGTAGCATAGACAACATACGAAGCGAGTGCGTACAACAAAAAATAATCTGCAAAGGAGAGGTGTTTTTTGCCCTCAAAAACCAAATCATTACTACATAGTCAGAGTGCCCATAATAAGGCATATGCCCCCACCCGAATTAACATTTTGAGCCTATTTGACATTCCGTCCAATCAATGACAAAAAGTAGTGGCAACACTTATGGGTGGATACAAATTGGACGCTATATGACCGACCACGTAGAATGCACAAACTTGCATTGAAACAAGAGGCGTTTGATTGTCTCGTCATAAGTACAAAAACTACATTTCTTACTTTCATGTTTATTGCGACGGGCGAGATTGTCTTTGGTTAGCACAACTCTCCTTCGAAGATACCACATAAAGATTTTAATTTTTTGTGGAATCTTCGACATCCAAATTTTCTTGTTATTATCCATTGGGACCTCTGAATGCGTGAGCGCACGGTACATAGAGTCGACTGTGAAGGACCCAAATGCAGTGAGGTTCCAGTTAAACATGTCCCGTCCTTGTGTCAGGTTAATCGGCTCCAATCGAGATAACAGATTTTGCCATGACATAAGACGGGGGCCAATCAAATCCCGTTTGAAAGAGATATTCGATGACAATGAACTGAGAACATGCGCTAGACTATCATTCTTATCGCGGACAATGCGGTACAAAGCTAGATATTGTTCTTGGAGGCTGGCATTGCCTAGGCAGTTGTCCTCCTATAGGATCGAAAGTATGTCGAGAGGGGGTGATTAGACTATTTGACCCAAATAAAAATATTTTCTTTTCCCAATTGTAGTTGTGGATAGATTTTAGCAATTATAACAAGTCAAGCAATCAATCTACACATGTAATTCTAAGTGTATAGAAGTGAAATGGAAAACATTTCATATGAAAGTAAAGGGAAGGGTTTGGTGAAGGCAAACGCAATGGAGACACGAATACTTTTGGCGTGGTTCCGATAGGTGGTTGTCGGTGTCAAAACCGGCATACCTCGAGGCAGGGGGTCCCGAGCTGTGGATCTAGGATCGATGGGGAACAAGGGACGACGAACACGGTATTTACCCAAGTTCGAGCCCTCTCGAAGAGGTAATACCCTACGTCCTGCTTGATTATATTGGATGTATGACGTAGTTTACAGAGTTGATCTACCTCGACATCTATATGAGCTAAACCCTAAGGAGATGAGGTGACGAATGTAGCTCTGGCCCTAAGGACTAAGAACCCTCGGTTTATATAGACACAGGTAGGGTTAGAGTTACCGAAGATAGATTACAATAAGGGTAAAAGAGATCCTGCGTCTTCTTGACTTGGAGGGCACACAACGGCTTCATAGATCTCCTGTCAGTATACGGCTCCACCAGTCCGACCCATGTACAATGGGCCGTCGCCCCGAGGACCCCTTAGTCCACGACTCCCTCAGTAGTCCCCGAACTTGCCTCCAACGCCAAGACTTGTATCCGTTATTCATTTATCTGATCAGTATTCGGCTTGCGGGGCGAGTTCTTCAGTATGTCTTTCCCCTGTTCGGAACCCAACGATGTCCGGAATCTGAAATGGCAGTTTTGCTTAACGCCGAAGGTAATAAAAAAATAACGCTCAAGCACGAATGATGCATGCATCTGACAACTTTTTCTCCTCCAACGAAGACTCGCATCCGGCCATGACACCGAGCAGTTACCATTCCTCGAAGCGCGGCTCGAGGCTGACACCACGTTTGACACGTCCCCTTGAGGCGGATACCATGTCCCTCTTTTCGGGGGATATGGTTAATGATTTCGATTCCCCTCCCCGCTCATAACGTCGTGGGCATATCAGGAAGTGCAGAAGCCAACAACTTGGAATAAGGAAATCCCAGTCCTGTCATCGGCCTATAAAGGGGGGCTGCTACAGTCACGCCTTCTTCCACCTCCCACCTACGCAGACCTCCAGAGCTCTAGTGCCCTTTTTCTCTACTCCTATAGCAAATCCCAACTTACCTCCTTCGACCATGGCTGGATCCGAAGCCAATGGGAAGTGGGAGGCCTCCAGTGTGACCGAGGGTGACATTTTGCAGCTGAAGGAGGCCGGCTATTTGCTGGCCAATGTTGCTCATCGGGCCCCCGAAGAGGTCCAAATCATCCCCACGCCCCAGCCGAGCAAGAGGGTCGTGTTTCTTCCCCATTGTCTTAGAGGGCTAGGATTTCCCCTGCACCCCTTTGTGTGGGGGTTGATGTTCTTTTACGAGCTAGATTTTCACGATCTAGCCCCCAATTCCCTCCTCCACATCTCAACTTTCATTATTGTCTGTGAAGCGCTCCTTCGAGTTCAGCCGCACTTTGGTTTATGGCTGAAGGTGTTCAATGTCAAGCCCAAGGTGGTTGGTGGCGAGCATGCGGACTATGGAGGGGCCATGATCAGCCAACTGACGCAGGTGCAGTGGCCGGACGGCCACTTCGTCGACACTGTCTGGATGTGGCAGAAGGAGTGGTTTTACATCACTAAGCCGAGGGATGCCGCCTGGGGAAAGGCCCCGCATTCAGGTCTGGACCCTCTACCAAATTGGCCTCCCGGGCCACCAAGAGCCCGGACTGGGGGCGTGTCGCTGATACGAAGGCATTGCAGAAACGCATCGACATCATAATAGAGACCGGCGCGAAGCTGGTCGACATGGTCCCGATCATGCTCCACACTAGCTTCTCCCTTGGCAAGAGAGGCCAATCCATTGTGGGAGCACGAGACCGAGGATCCGGCCACTGTGTGACACCTCTATGGCACAACTCCCGACAAGATATGGGGCCAACTATTTCAGCCCCAGATGGAGTGGCTGGTCGAGGGGAAGGACATCGGCCTCGATGCCGCGAACCCTCCAAGGGAGGTGAGCGGCATGTTTCTTCGAGGAGTGTTCGGATATTCATGCCACATTTGATACGGTCTAACCTTGATATGCGGATTTTGCAGGGCTGGCTCACCAAGGCCAAGAAGATTAGTGGCCCAACGCCTCTGTCGGAAGGGCCCCGATCAGAGCAGCTGGAGAAGCTGCTGGTCGAGGTGCCCTACAAGGCGCCCACTAAGAAGGGCAAGAAGAAAGAAGTGTCGGAGGCTAGGGAGGGCCTCCGCCGCAAGGTTCATCTGAGCAACCGATCTGGAGACTCCGCGGCCTCATCCGCACAGGATGGGGAGAGGATGAAGACGAGGAGGAAAGTGCCTCCTTGCATTCCAAGAAGAGGTTGGCCAGTACTATAGGATGCTCCTAACGCGATACTACGATCAGAGACCCTTTGGCGAAACTGTGTGCGATGCATTAATCGCAAACGGTGATGTAAAAAACCCGTCAAAAAAGATGCAAAACGTTTGCGACGGCGGATACATCAAACACGGTTCAGATTTTAGTTGTGTGTGCGATGCTGGGCATACGCTTGATCCATATGAACTGTTTACGATTAGATAGAACAACAGAAACGGTCAGCCATATCAATATGTGTGCGATATACGGCATACTGTTCGCTTCGATAAACTTTTTTCTATTAGGGAAAGCAACAGAAACGGTCAGCCAGATCAAGGTGTGTGTGATATACGGCATACAGTTCACTCAAATGAACTGTTTTCGATTAGGGAAGAGAACATAAACGGTTCAACTTAACAAGATGTGTGTGATACACAGCAAACAGGTCTGTAATCGGAAATGTGTGGGAAGACCGATAACACAGACGATTCATGTTAACAAGCAGTGTGTGTTGTGAGCAAGCGATCGCTGATATACAATTGTCGGTGAATGATGAAATCATCACCGACGGGTTCCATTGTTTAGTCAGTGTGTGATGTGATTTGCTCTGTCCGCATAACATCTACGCTCGGTCTATAGAGCATCAACATATATACTTAAAAATACAGCATTGCAAAATCAAATTAAGCATATAATTACACAAGTGACTGCACACATAACATTTCCAAACACCAAAGTAAGCAATTACATTCATACTAAACTAGGAGAAACGAGCATCTAATTATCTACTTCTTGTTGCGACTATGCTTGTCATTGCTCTGCTTTCGGGTGGATCCCTGACCATTTTGGGGAAGAAGGCACTTCCTCATGTCAACGATCCGCCTGTATATCTCGTAGCTCGTGTACACCTCCTTGGCCGCGTACACGACATGGGCTTTGTCGAGTTTCTCCATCCAGGCCGAGTGCCAGGCACGCTTGTCCTTGTTGCAGGAATCCTTCATGTCTTTGTAGTAGGGATTGATGATGGCCTAGCCGAGGTGAACCAGTGAGTCCTTCTCATGCTCGTTGCTAGCCCAGATCTTGTATTGGCTCTAAATGTCGACAAGATTCTAGCAGGCGGTGCACGAATTCTTGAGCACCTTTACATCATTGGTGATGTCCACCGTAGCGAACTTGTAGTGGGGCTATTGACAAACCTGGTGAAATGCTCGCAAGGCCTTGTAGCCAGGCAGTAGTGGTAGACAGGGACGTGATCACGCATGAACATCTGGGCGACGGCGACCTTGGGATGAGACCCGGCACGAGTGCGGGCGTAATCGAGGTCGAACCCGACCACCTTGTACTTCTCCTCAACAAGCAACAGCTCCATGATGTGGACGGAGTGCTCCACCCAGTCCAGGTTGTTGGCGTACACCACCGAGAGCTCCGTGAACCTTCTGTGGGTGTCCACCACGACATGCATGGTGAACTGCTACTCGTTGTTGGCAGCCACTCGGAGCGCCATTGGAGTCGCGCAAGATACCCTCTAAGAATTTATCATGGTGGGTGTGCTTCTTGCAATGGTGGGCGCGATCGAAAGGTTGAAGAGACACAAGGGTTAAATGGCCGCTGTAATAAATGGGGGCCGGCCAGCCTGTAATCGTCACGTCTTGTCACCGCGTTCATAGCGGAGGATTCCAGTGCACGCTTGACAACACCGCACCGCATGTGTTTCGTTTGACCACGCGTGGGCTTAAAGATGCGCCAAATGTATCGTCGGTGAGCCTGTTCCCGTGCTACCGCGCAGTTTACCGCGCGAGCTTCCCACCAGGCTAGTTTGTCACGCGTTGGCTAGAAGAGAGACAAATCATGGGCATTTTATGCAGAAAGCTTTGTAAAAACAAAGTGTGTGGAATGACTTCGGTCATAAGTTTACCCATGGGTGATGAGGTCAAAGTTACACAGAAGAGTGATGATGGACACTTGAGTGCGATAATTAATTCTGCGCTCTACAGGGCACACGGTTGAAGAAACCAACTGTGTGCAATAATGTCGAAGATCACAGTCGAGTTAGCTATACAGATCGTGTACTATGAGATCGACAAGGTAAATAGATTCGAGAATGGTTAATAAAATCTAAGTCCATTTCATATTAAGGTCAAAATAGTGCTACCAATATACGAGTCTCATACGATGCAATTTCAATGATTGTACCACAAAAACTCAAAATATTACAAGGTTCAAATTCCAGAGTTATATGGCTCAAATTCGAAGATTGCAAAGTTCAAACTGATATTAGAAATAAATTTCAGCTCATCAGCTGCAAACACTCGCGCTGATCCGTTGAATATTGATATGAGAGAGGTTCAAACTCATATTACCACTTGTAAGTCTACTTTCGAAACCTCATAATTTTTGCAAAGGGGTCAACCACTGAGAAGTCATGTATGGGGATGACACGATGACTTCCGATTACTCTGTCATCTGAAGTTCCAAAATGAAATTCAGCATTTTTAGAGCCTATTCCATTCTGCCGGATGGAGGACTTTAGTCCAGGGTTGTGGCCAACCGAGACTAAACTTGAGGGCCTTTAGTACAAATTTCGTTGTCCCGGTTAGTGATCCGGGACTAAAGGTTGTTGGCAACCGAGACTAAAGGTGAGGGCCTTTAGTACAAATTTCGTTGTCCCGGTTTGTGATCCGGGACTAAAGGCCGTTGCCAACCGAGACTAAAGCCCCGTTTTCCACTAGTGTTAACAAGCTAGCTAGATGAATCAGACAAACGGGATATTGAATGCTCATGTGATCCACTATTTGCGGAAGGGCAACTTGCTTTTTCTCTTTCTTTCGTACACATCTAAAATAGAGTTTGCTCTTTGAGTCCTTTGACTCGTTTTGTTAAGAGTCCCTCTAGTATACATCTAGTTCATTTGATATTTTATTCTATGAACAACAGTATAGATGTTACCGTCAAAGTAGATCCTTTGAGCGGTAATGTATACTAGTGAACCCCGCGCGGCGGCACGCCGCGCCCGTTGATAGGGGATATTTTACGTATTAGAATGTTTTGTATGTACATTCTGTTTATCACATGGCAATTAAAGGGAAACAACTGTATTGTAACCATCTCACAAGGCATCTTAAGAGAAAGGATTTGCATTCATAGCTAACTTATAGATGGCATACAGCTTAGATGGAAAGAAGACACTATTACACTCCAAAGAAGATACTCTTATTGTAACTAAACATGACATGCTGAAAGGAAACTAATACGACGGGAACTTTCACGGCAAAAAGACATAAATGGGATTGGAGTTTGAAATCAAATCATCCTGGTATACACCCCATGGGGGTTAGGACCAATGATGAAATGATATATGTTGACTTTGCAAAGTGTTTCAGCTGTCCCATAGGTGGGCAGCTCCTGTATAACTGATGACACGGTCTTCTGTAAATGGGCGATGCGGATGCATACGAAGAGGCACCACATCAGAAAAATCATCAGAAAGATAGCAGGTTGACAAAAAAAGACAAATTGCCATGTAAATCATTACAGCCACACAGGAAGCGTATCCATGATTACAAATGGCCGGTCCTCAAATTTTGCAAGGAATGCAAAAAATATCTATAAAAGGAGAAAGAAAAAGATTGCCTTAAAATTTATACTCTCTCTTCCGGAGCGTTTTAGATGGGACTGTTAATATGTCACAATTTTTATTATCATGGTCAGTCAAAAACATAAAATATTCGAGTCAACCAGAAGGTACAATTTGGGTGATAACCAAACTAAATAATCAAAAAAGATTGCGACAACACCAACGGCTCGAGACATGTCAATATTACATTTTAGGAAAAAAAAACAAGATCACTGGTGTTAAAGAAAATGTTTATGCTGAACAGTTGGAAGAGAGGCAGAGAAAAAAGAGAACACAAATTGTGTGGGATATTGAGTTCACCAAATGCTGGAAAAATTCTATGCAAACCTGTGCCGTGCACACCACGCCCTGCTACTCACAAAGCAGGGTTAGTACATATGTGCAGTTTAAATGCAGTTTATATATACAGACCAAATCCACCATGGTTAATACAAAATTGAAAAGATGGTTAGTACGTGATAGATTCCATGAATTTTAGAAATGAACCCGTAGATTGTATCACCTTCAAAAGTTATTTGATGACACTTATCCTTTTGCAGAACATATTGCAAAATCAGATGAATTAGCCAAGATATTGTTGAAGCGTTCAAAGGACGAATGCCTCGTCAGCAACGCGGATCTAAGCCAAAACACCGAAAAAAGAAACATCAGTAAAATGCCCAACGACTGAACGACCACCCAGCAAGCATCCTCGCTGGAGGTTGTAGTAAACGGTACCGCGGCCGATCCTGACAGAGCCCCCCACGAACACCACCACTCGCCATCGGCGGAGGGCAACAGCAAGCACACCATGAAAAATAGCACGCATGATCGAATAAACAACAATCGCCGATCTGAATACCAGAAGATCCATTCTAAAGAGACCTTCTAATGAACGGAGTGAAGGAAATATGCCCTAGAGGCAATAATAAAGTTATTATTTATTTCCTCATATCATGATAAATGTTTATTATTCATGCTAGAATTGTATTAACCGGAAACATGATACATGTGTGAATACATAGACAAACATATAGTCACTAGTATGCCTCTACTAGACTAGCTCGTTAATAAAAGATGGTTATGTTTCCTAACCATAGACATGTGTTGTCATTTGATTAATGGGATCACATCATTAGGAGAATGATGTGATTGACATGACCCATTCCGTTAGCCTAGCACTTGATCGTTTAGTATATTGCTATTGCTTTCTTCATGACTTATACATGTTCCTGTAACTATGAGAATTATGCAACTCCCGTTTACCGGAGGAACACTTTGGGTACTACCAAACGTCACAACGTAACTGGGTGATTATAAAGGAGTACTACAGGTGTCTCCGAAGGTACATGTTGAGTTGGTGTATTCCGAGATTAGGTTTTGTCACTCCGATTGTCGGAGAGGTATCTCTGGGCCCTCTCGGTAATGCACATCACTATAAGCCTTGCAAGCAATGTGACCAAATGAGTTGGTTACGGGATGATGCATTACGGAACGAGTAAAGAGACTTGCCGGTAACGAGATTGAACTAGGTATTGGATACCGACGATCAAATCTCGGGCAAGTAACATACCGATGACAAAGGGAACAACGTATGTTGTTATGCGGTTTGACCGATAAAGATCTTGGTAGAATATGTAGGAACCAATATGAGCATCCAGGTTCCGCTATTGGTTATTGACCGAGAATAGTTCTAGGTCATGTCTACATAGTTCTCGAACCCGTAGGGTCCGCACGCTTAACGTTATGATGACAGTTTTATTATGAGTTTATAAGTTTTGATGTACCGAAGTTTGTTCGGAGTCCTGGATGTGATCACGGACGTAACGAGGAGTCTCGAAATGGTCGAGACATAAATATTGATATATTTGAAGCCTATATTTGGACATCGGAATCGTTCCGGGTGAAATCGGCATTTTACCGGAGCACCGGGAGGTTACCGGAACCCCCCCGGGGGGTTATTGGGCCTACATGGGCCTCGAGGGAGAAGAGGGAAGGAGGCAGGAGGGGGCCGCGCGCCCCTCCCCTTCCTAGTCCGAATAGGACAAGAGAAGGGGGCGGCGCCCCCCCTTTCCTTCCCCTCTTCCTCCTCTTTCCCCCCTTCTCCTATTCCAACTAGCAAAGAAGGGAGTCCTACTCCCGGTGGGAGTAGGACTCCCCCCTTGGCGCGCCCTCCTTGGCCGGCCGCCTCCTCCCCGCCGGCTCCTTTATATACGGGGGCGGGGGGGGCACCCATAGACACACAAGTTGATCTACGGATCGTTCCTTAGCCGTGTGCGGTGCCCCCCTCCACCATATTCCACCTCGGTCATATCGTCGCGAAGCTTAGGCGAAGCCCTGCGCCGGTAGAACATCATCATCGTCACCATGCCGTCGTGCTGACGGAACTCATCCCCGAAGCTTTGCTGGATCGGAGCCCGGGGATCATCATCGAGCTGAACGTGTGCTGAACTCGGAGGTGTCGTACGTTCGGTGCTTGGATCGGTTGGATCGTGAAGACGTGCGACTACATCAACCGTGTTGTGCTAACACTTCCTCTTACGGTCTACGAGGGTACGTGGACAACACTCTCCCCTCTCGTTGCTATGCCATCACCATGATCTTGCGTGTGCGTAGGAAATTTTTTGAAATTACTACGTTCCCCAACAATGGAAGCCGAGCCTAGGTTTTATGCGTTGATGTTATATGCACGAGTAGAACACAAGTGAGTTGTGGGCGATACAAGTCATAATGCTTACCAGCATGTCATACTTTGGTTCAGCGGTATTGTGAGATGAAGCGGCCCGGACCGACATTACGCGTATGCTTACGCGAGACTGGTTTCACCGTTGCGAGCACTCGTGCTTAAAGGTGGCTGGCGGGTGTCTGTCTCTCTCACTTTAGCTGAATCGAGTGTGGCTACGCCCGGTCCTTGCGAAGGTTAAAACAGCACCAACTTGACGAACTATCGTTGTGGTTCTTATGCGTAGGTAAGAACGGTTCTTGCTAAAGCCCGTAGCAGCCACGTAAAATTTGCAACAACAAAGTAGAGGACGTCTAACTTGTTTTTGCAGGGCATGTTGTGATGTGATATGGTCAAGACGTGATGCTATATTTTATTGTATGAGATGATCATGTTTTGTAACCGAAGTTATCGGCAACTGGCAGGAGCCATATGGTTGTCGCTTTATTGTATGAAATGCAAACGCCCTGTAATTGCTTTACTTTATCTCTAAGCGGTAGCGGTAGTCGTAGAAGCAATAGATGGCGTAATGACAACGATGCTACGATGAAGATCAAGGTGTCGCGCCGGTGACGATGGTGATCATGACGGTGCTTCGAAGATGGAGATCACAAGCACAAGATGATGATGGCCATATCATATCACTTATATTGATTGCATGTGATGTTTATCCTTTATGCATCTTATCTTGCTTTGATTGACGATAGCATTTTAAGATGATCTCTCACTAATAATCAAGAAGTGTTCTCCCTGAGTATGCACCGTTGCGAAAGTTCTTCGTGCTGAGACACCACGTGATGATCGGGTGTGATAGGCTCTACGTTCAAATACAAAGGGTGCAAAATAGTTGCACACGCGGAATACTCAGGTCATACTTGACGAGCCTAGCATATACAGATA
>NC_041391.1:88467697-88469325 GCF_002162155.2 Triticum dicoccoides | reverse complement strand
AAAGTTCAAAGAATTTCAGAGTGAAGTAGAAAATCATCGTAACAGGAAAATAAAATTTCTACGATCTGATCGTGGAGGAGAATATTTGAGTTACGAGTTTGGTCTACACTTGAAACAACACGGAATAGTTTCGCAACTCACGCCACCTGGAACACCACAACGAAATAGTGTGTCCGAACGTCGTAATCGTACTTTACTAGATATGGTGCGATCTATGATGTTTCTTACTGATTTACCGCTATCGTTTTGGGGTTATGCTTTAGAGACGGCCGCATTCACGTTAAATAGGGCACCATCAAAATCCGTTAAGACGACGCCTTATGAACTATGGTTTGGCAAGAAACCAAAGTTGTCGTTTCTTAAAGTTTGGGGCTGCGATGCTTATGTGAAGAAACTTCAACTAGATAAGCTCGATCCCAAATTGGAGAAATGTGTCTTCATAGGATACCCAAAAGAGACTATTGGGTACACCTTCTATCACAGATCTGAGGGCAAGATTTTCGTTGCTAAAATCGGATCCTTTCTAGAGAAGGAGTTTCTCTCAAAAGAAGTGAGTGGGAGGAAAGTAGAACTTGATGAGATAACTGTATCTACTCCCTTATTGGAAAGTAGTTCATCACAAGAACCGGTTCCTGTGACAACTACTCCAATTAGTGAGGAAGCTAATGATATTGATCATGAAACTTCATATCAAGTTTCTACTGAAGAATATGGTTTTATACAGACTTTTCCTCCTCTTTCCCCCCTTCTCCTATTCCAACTAGGAAAGAAGGGAGTCCTACTCCCGGTGGGAGTAGGACTCCCCCCTTGGCGCGCCCTCCTTGGCCGGCCGCCTCCTCCCCCCCGGCTCCTTTATATACGGGGGCGGGGGGGCACCCATAGACACACAAGTTGATCTATGGATCGTTCCTTAGCCGTGTGCGGTGCCCCCCTCCACCATATTCCACCTCGGTCATATCGTCGCGAAGCTTAGGCGAAGCCCTGCGCCGGTAGAACATCATCATCGTCACCACGCCGTCGTGCTGACGGAACTCATCCCCGAAGCTTTGCTGGATCGGAGCCCGGGGATCGTCATCGAGCTGAACGTGTGCTGAACTCGGAGGTGCCGTACATTCGGTGCTTGGATCGGTTGGATCGTGAAGACGTACGACTACATCAACCGCGTTGTGCTAACGTTTCCGCTTACGGTCTACGAGGATACGTGGACAACACTCTCCCCTCTCGTTGCTATGCCATCACCATGATCTTGCGTGTGCGTAGGAAATTTTTTGAAATTACTACGTTCCCCAACACGGAGACCAATCAATTGTTACAAACACGGCAACAAATGATAGGCAGAAATTCATTCCAGAAGCCTTTCAATGAACGGAGACCATTCAATTGTTACAAACACGGCAAAAATGAAAGACAGAAATTCGTTCCGGAAATTATTCAATATGTGGCGTGTTATCGACAATAGAAGGAAGGAAACCAACGGAGACACAACACCATGAAGTCTACAAGTAGAACGACAATCAACCCATGCTCCAGCTGGTAAGCATCAATTATCACATCATGCAACATGCAAAAAGAAGAAGAAGAAGAAGAAGAAGAGAGACAATCAGGGCAAAGCCAAAGAAAGAAAGAAC
>NC_041391.1:88466060-88467654 GCF_002162155.2 Triticum dicoccoides | reverse complement strand
GTCTGGACCTAAGCCTGAAACTGAGTGCTTCTACTGGAAGCAGACTGGACACTGGAAGCGGAACTGCCCCAAGTATTTGGCGGATAAGAAGGATGGCAAAGTGAACAAAGGTATATGTGATATACATGTTATTGATGTGTACCTTACTAATGCTCGCAGTAGCACCTGGGTATTTGATACTGGTTCTGTTGCTAATATTTGCAACTCGAAAAAGGGACTACGGATTAAGCGAAGATTGGCTAAGGACGAGGTGACGATGCGCGTGGGAAATGGTTCCAAAGTCGATGTGATCGCGGTCGGCACGCTACCTCTACATCTACCATCGGGATTAGTTTTAGACCTAAATAATTGTTATTTGGCGTTAAGCATGAACATTATATCTGGATCTTGTTTGATGCGAGACGGTTATTCATTTAAATCAGAGAATAATGGTTGTTCTATTTATATGAGTAATATCTTTTATGGTCATGCACCCTTGAAGAGTGGTCTATTTTTATTAAATCTCGATAGCAGTGATACACATATTCATAGTGTTGAAACCAAAAGATGCAGAGTTAATAATGATAGTGCAACTTATTTGTGGCACTGCCGTTTAGGTCATATCGGTGTAAAGGGCATGAAGAAACTCCATACTGATGGGATTTTGGAGTCACTTGATTATGAATCAGTTGGTACTTGCGAACCGTGCCTCATGGGCAAGATGACTAAAACGCCGTTCTCCGGAACTATGGAGCGAGCAACTGACTTGTTGGAAATCATACATACTGATGTTTGTGGTCCAATGAATGTTGAGGCTCGCGGCGGATATCGTTATTTTCTCACCTTCACAGATGATTTGAGCAGATATGGGTATATCTACTTGATGAAACACAAGTCTGAAACATTTGTAAAGTTCAAAGAATTTCAGAGTGAAGTAGAAAATCATCGTAACAGGAAAATAAAATTTCTACGATCTGATCGTGGAGGAGAATATTTGAGTTACGAGTTTGGTCTACACTTGAAACAACACGGAATAGTTTCGCAACTCACGCCACCTGGAACACCACAACGAAATAGTGTGTCCGAACGTCGTAATCGTACTTTACTAGATATGGTGCGATCTATGATGTTTCTTACTGATTTACCGCTATCGTTTTGGGGTTATGCTTTAGAGACGGCCGCATTCACGTTAAATAGGGCACCATCAAAATCCGTTAAGACGACGCCTTATGAACTATGGTTTGGCAAGAAACCAAAGTTGTCGTTTCTTAAAGTTTGGGGCTGCGATGCTTATGTGAAGAAACTTCAACTAGATAAGCTCGATCCCAAATTGGAGAAATGTGTCTTCATAGGATACCCAAAAGAGACTATTGGGTACACCTTCTATCACAGATCTGAGGGCAAGATTTTCGTTGCTAAAATCGGATCCTTTCTAGAGAAGGAGTTTCTCTCAAAAGAAGTGAGTGGGAGGAAAGTAGAACTTGATGAGATAACTGTATCTACTCCCTTATTGGAAAGTAGTTCATCACAAGAACCGGTTCCTGTGACAACTACTCCAATTAGTGAGGAAGCTAATGATATTGATCATGAAACTTCATATCAAGTTTCTACTGAA
>NC_041391.1:88462594-88465060 GCF_002162155.2 Triticum dicoccoides | reverse complement strand
TCACATTATTTTCCTCGGCGAGCCCTAGTATCCTCATGTCTTTCTCCTCTGAATTCAGGAAAGGTAGCTTCTCCAGTTGGATAGTTCTTCCAAGGACCCATGAAAAAACACCATTAGAATCTGTGTTCCTCTTCCATAATTGGAAGCTGCAGTCTGTCTCGAAGAGTAAACCAAGGCCACCACCCTCTGCCCGCATGATCCAGTTTAGGGGACGCCCCTGTTCAAGCATATGCACTGGCACCTGTATCAAGGCCAGGCTCTGTTTCTGCATATCAAACTCGAGAATTACAGAAATCTTCCCGACAAGCAGCCAGTAAAGAGAATTCCCAGCCAGCACAGCGGGCATGCCCGTGCAAGCAACATCAGTCAGACTCATAGATGGAAGTACCGTTGATATGAGCTCACCCCATAGGTCGATCTTTGAAGAGTAAACACACAAGAAAGCTCGCCTATGTGGTCTGCCTTTGTCTGCCATCACCACGACCACCTGGATGTCGTCGTCGTCTCCGGCGGCCCGAAGCACGGCCCCATTGATCATACCCTTCCCCCCGCGCGTCACAAACCCAGGGGGCAAGAGGATCAGGTGCTGCTCGGCGGTGATGGGATCCCACACCAGGATCTCTCTCCAAGAATCGAGCGAGAGGAACACGAGCACAAGGCCATGGCGACATCCGATGGGCACGAAGAAGTCGTCGAGCCTCAGAGACAAGCCCCCCGCCGGGAAGCGATTGGGGGCCTCCACGGTAGGTAGCAAGGACAGGTCGCCGTCGAAAACTTTGTCAAGGACACCGAGGAGGGGAGGATTGCGGCGGTGGTGGAGGCGGAAGCGGCGGCAGAAGCCGGGGTCGGAGACGAGGAGACGCCAGCGCCTGCAGACGGCGGAAGCGCGGGGGAGGGAGGACGGCTGCGGGTCGAGGCGGAGGAGGATCTCGGAGAGCAGGTTGTCATCATCCAGGGGCCCCGCCGCCGACGACCGTGGGCGTGGGTGGTGGCGGCGGAGGTTACCCATCTCTCTCAACCTCTCTCCTCTCTCCTCTCGGTACTGTGGCGTGGTCGAAGCGGCAGCCCAAAGAAAGTGACGTGTGGAAGAAAGTGGGTCGGCCCACTAAAAAAATCACGCTCACTATTTTTGTCCCGTTCCGTTTCGTTGTATTCCCTGGGCACATGTACGCACGTGCTTTAATTTGGAAAAAGGTTTATTTTAAACTCTGAATTTATAGGTGTTCGGCGAAATGAACTTCCAAGTCGAAATCCCGGTCGATTGCACCCTGAACTTTGCAATTCTGTTCTAAATTAAACCCTGACTGCAACCGGGATTTGTCTAGCTGATGGGCCAAGGAGCGGCATGTCAGCAACTCAACGCACAGGCTTGATGCATGACTGGGCCGGCCCACCAACCCGCCGTTGTTTTGTTTCCTTTACCGCGCGACAAAAAAAATGTTGAAATTCGACAGCGAGTACCAAGACTCGGTCCCACGACCACGGAGACCAAGAAAGAGCCATTAGCCACTACACCAAGAACAACAACTTGAACATCACTGTTCAGAAATATATAAGAATAGAAAGCAGCGTTGAGATTGGAAAACATTTCTTGAAAATTGCGAGCAGTTTTAAGATGCCACACTTTTTTGTATTCCATATTTTTGGAAAAGTGAAGGTGTTTTGTAATTTTGATTTCAACATGAAACACGAACAAAATTTGCAAACCCCAAACAGATTCCAAAAACGCGAACAATTTTCAAAGAAAATATCTGAAAAACAAACAAATTACGAAAATCACGAACACTTTTTGAGATTGTGAACAGCTTTTAGTATTTTTAGAAAATATATAACGGGAATGTTTTTAGTTTAGCGACAAAAAAGTTAAAACAAAAACTTTTTCAAAATGCGCACAAAATTTGTATTCTACGCATTTTGGAATGCGAACAAAAATGAAAAGGTGGTGGAACATTATTCAAACTTGCGGAAAATATATGATAGCATTTAAAAAAAATATTAATAAATGAACATTTTTGTAATATATGTTGAACAAATTCGGAATAAATATTCAACAATTGTGCGATATACACCGAACAAATTACTAATACAAGATGAACATTTTTTTAAATGAGTGAAATTTTTGGAAATTACTGTGAAGATTTCCTTAATATACGCAATGAACTTTGTATATATACATGAAAAATAAAAAAAGATAATAAAGAAATATTAAATAAAAATATGCACGAATACTTTTTCAATTTTACAGTTTTTTTTTAAATCTATGAATTTTTTTCCCAAATCCGTGGCCTCTTCTTTTGAAAACCCATGAACTTCTTTCAATATTGTTGAACTTTTTCTAAATCCGTGATTTTTTTTTCAAAATTTGTAAACTATTTTTATTTTTGAAATTCTAGTTCACAAGTTTCTTTTTTTTCGATCAAACAGCACCAGCATGGGGTCTCATGTTCGAGCAGAGTTTTTTTTTTT
>NC_041391.1:88459546-88460672 GCF_002162155.2 Triticum dicoccoides | reverse complement strand
AGATCTCCGTTCGTTCGCGGCTGTCGCAGCCAGTCCACCCATGGCGAACGATGTGGGGCGCGGTATCCATGGGGAGAGACGCGGAGGTGGCGGCGGCGGCGGCCGCTCGAAACGCGGAGGTGGGCGCCAGGCCGGCCGCGGGGGCGACCACAGCAAGTTGTCCTGGTGGCGTGAAGATGGAGGCGACCACTCCAACACGACCTCATCTGCTGTCCAGCGGGGGTCGGGGGGCAACTCGCGCTGGGACGAGGCGGCAGGTGCCAGCCGTCGTGAGGTCCAGGACGGCGGGATCTGGGTGCAGAAGGCTCAAGCCTCGTCGGGCTCGGGCGACACCACCGCCGGGCGCCAAGCTGCATCCTCTCCTTGCCAGAATCAGAGGAAGAAAACCCCTGCTCAGGTGCTCCCTTCCAAAAAAATCGGATACATGTCCCATTTGCAAAGCGCATGAACACCCCCCTACTCGTTGCCCTCAAGCTTAATGTGAGCGATGTAGCAAGCTAGGTCATATGGCCTCTGTGTGTGTAGAATTCCTGCCTTGGGAGTGTATGACACCTATGTGCGCTTTTCAAGCTAAGGGGCGGGATTTTACTACATTCATGACTCTTGTACTGCTAGTCAGATTAAGGAGAGGGCCAATAACATTGTTGTTAATTATGATAGTGGAAGGGGAAACATCTACTCGTCAGATGGAGTTAGATCTAAATGCTTATCTTGCCACTGGATGGAAGTGCTCTGCTCATATGATAGGGCCGGGGGTATTTGTTGTTCGCTTCCCTAATCCTCGCACAGTTGCATAGATATGCTATGTTGGGAGAGTTACTCTTAAAACTAGCGGGGCTGTTATCCATGCTACGCTCTGGTCTTCATGAGTGGGGGCCAAGGGGGTGATGGAGGTGGCTTGGGTTAAGGTTAGCAATGTACCATTAGACAAAAGAAGTGAAAGGGATTTGGCATATGTGTCATCTCTGGTTGGAGTTCCCTTGGAAATTGATGCTGCTACCCTACACCGCCAAGCCTCTATCCGGGTTAAGGTGGGATGCAAAAATGTTGACGAGATTCCTGTTGTAGCAGAAGCTGTCCTTCGTGATCATTTTTATGATTTTTACTATGAGGTGGAACAGGTCTT
>NC_041391.1:88444307-88459467 GCF_002162155.2 Triticum dicoccoides | reverse complement strand
TTGGTGAGAGATCCTGAAAGGGAAAAGGAGAGGGTGCAAGCACCTTCTCATCCTGATCAAAGCAACATTGAAAAAAAGAATGCTTCCTCTTCGACTCCTGGAGCTCAAATGGCTGACTTACCACATGGCCCTGGAGGGAATTCTTCCTGTATTCCCCATGGTGGTAAGCTGGACCCAATTCGGGAGTCGCAAGAAAGCACTGATTCAGATGAATCGCTCCACAATACCCTCCTTATTGAAACCATGGCACTTGAAATGTCTCAGGAAAAAGTAAGACCCCCTGTTGAAACTCCTACATATACTTGCATGATCTTGCCAAAAAAATCTTACTCTGACATCGTTAAAAAATCTCATTAGGTGGTGGATGTTACTGACCACTGTGTTGCTGATGTTGCAAACACTACGGAGTATGTGGTTGAGATGCCTGAGGGCGAGATGGATAACGAGATGCTGGCTGCTCCTCCACTGGTGACTGAGGAGAACTTGCGCTTCAGCCTGCGCAATGCACAGAACAAGATGGAGAGAATTGAAGAAAAAGCTATGGTAGCAGCAAAAAAACGAGATCTGGAAGGTAATCCCCATAATCCTAATTCCTTTGATGCATTATCCAACCCTGATCTTATTATTAGGGCTATGAAAATGGGAGTTAACATTCCTGACACTATTTTACCAGTGCGGATATCCTTAGAGAGCTAGAGAATTGTAGAAACATGGAAAAAATGGCGACTAATGCTGATGAGCATGATAAGAATAATAGAACAATGATCCTTACTAATAAAAAAGGGGATCATAGACCCTTGAACATGAATTGGGGGGAGGATAATATGGTAGATGAGGAAAAGTGTACTATGGTGCGGTCTAGGAAGAAAAGAGAAAGAAAACCCAATGTGGTGATAGCTAGGCCGAATACTAGAAGTCAAAGAAATGGGGTAACCTTACAGAGTGAAACTGAAAGCTCTAGCCAGCCTCCTTGTCGGGGGGGATGAACCCCGGGCAGGCAACGGAACCCGGATCCTTTTCAAAAACAGCGGGGCCCGCATCGCCCCGCAAACCGGCACGCGCCTGGCCGGGTCGCTCCACCCGACAGGGCCCGCAACCCGGCCAAACTCTTTGACCCGGCAAGGTACGTCGACCCGGCCACAACAACTGGCGCAAGACAACTCAACCCGGCGCAACCAAGGCTTCCCCAGTAAGCCAGCCCCACCCGTGGCGTCCACAGCAACCCAGCCACGGGTCAGCTCCCGTCCCATCCAGACCGTACAATTGGACGAGACCTCAACCACCGATGACCAAGACAACAGTGTTTCCACCCATGCCTGTGGTCAGCCGGAGCGTGGCAACAGTGCCCCTCACCTACCCGCTGACCAAGGCTGGCGTGGCAACAGTGCTCCCGCCCTCACCGCTGACGACAACAAGCGGCAACCTGACGGAGAGCACTGTACACGACTCGACTCGACCACGCCCTAACGATGGACAAGACGGTGCACAGTCCCCCTAGGCCCGCGGGGCCCGCACCTAGGGGAACCCGACGAACCACAAGCCCCGAAGTGGGACCCAGCCCGGTATCCCGGACACCGACAATATGGACCCACTGACTCGGCATATTACCATTGTAACCTTGGGTGGGTTGATCTATGAAACCCCCCAGGAACCCACGCCTACAGGGAGACGCAGAGAAGATAACAAACAATACAAGAGAAACACAAGCAAGCATAGGACTAGCCACCCAACGGCAACACCGGGGAGAAGGAGCAGCCCAAGCCTTGGCCAGCTTCCTTCGTCCTTCATACAGCTCCAGGAGCAATCTTGCACTATCGATCATCCAAGTAAACTCGGTAGGACTAGGCGTGTTATCTCTCCGGAGAGCCCCAAACCTGGGTATGTTTGGCGTCCCACGCCCGCGCATGCCAACCTCGCCTCTGGAGCCCACTAGCGCCCTCGAGCCTCCTCTTCTCTTTAGCCATCCCTTGGCATCTGCCGTGCGCCCACCACGACAGTTGGTGCCCACCGTGGGGAAGCTCGAGGAGCTGGCCGGGAGCATGCTTCAGACGGGGCCCTTCTCCTACACCGACGAGTCCGTCACGCTGGCGGACGACGTCGTCGGCGCGCTCACCGCCTCCTTCGCTGCACTCTGCATCTCTGATGCGCTCGCGGCCGACGAGTACCCCAGTGAGGTGCTCAGCTACTCCGACTCTCCCCTCTCCCTCGGCGGTGGCATTGCCGCCAGGGCAATGTACGTCCATGTGGAGGTTTACGTCACCTGTGATGGCGCCTCTTCCTCGTTGAGCAAGACGAGGAAGGCCGCGGAAGCCAGGGCCACCGCGGAACGGACCGAGCCGTTCGATCCGCTGCACGCTGCGATGCAGAGCCTTCGCATCCCCATCGGCACCGACATTGACGCTACCAATGTCGCCGAAGCCCGAACCTAGCTCGAGGATAGACGCCAGCAGATGCTGGACCTGTCCAGACGCTGGCCACCACCAGGCGTCGCTTGGAGGCCGCTTAGATGGAGCACGACGCCGCCCACGAAGTTACGCCCGCCGCGGCCGAGCCAAGCCGGGTCGCCAATGCTCGCACCCGGGGAGGAGCGATCGGCCGGGCCTTCGGCGCCGTCCGGACCATCTACGAGACCCGAGTGAAGAACATGCGTGCTGCGGAGGCAGCCGCGGTCGGCCTCGACCAACTCGCGGGTGAGGAGCTGAAAGAACGCATCGAGCGAATGCGCGAGCTCCTCCGCCCCGCCAACACCCAGCAGGATCGCCTCAACCAGCTCTCCAAGCCGGCGGGGTCCGGCTCCGCCCACCTTGGCAGACCCGGTGAACTTCTGCACACAACTTCCTCGCCACCCAGCGAGGCACACTCCGGCCAGGCCCGGACTCGACGCAACCCGACTGCCACTGCCGCTGACGCTCTGGGCAACGAGCCCGCCCCGGAGACCCAGCGCGGACCCGGCCAGCATGGCCGGCGTCCGGCTCCAACCGACCCGGCCCCTCGAGGCCTGGCCGCCAGTCGACTCGGCCCGCGCGCCATCCACGACGCCGAAGCACGCCACCGCTTCGATCAGCTCACTCGCTCCCTGGAGGTGGAGGAGAGCGGCGCTACCGGGACGGCGTGCTTCAGCCTATGCATCCGGGAGGAGCCCTTTCCCAAAGGGTTTGTGCTCCCCCGCGACACCCCCAAGTACAACGGGACCGTGAAGCCAGAAGACTGGCTCACCGACTACACCACGACCATTGGCATCACTGGTGCCAATCGTCGTCTAGACGTGCGCTATGCACCGCTCATGTTCCAGGGGTCGGCCCACACGTGGTTGAACAGTCTACCGATGGGCAGCATTAACGCGTGGGTCGACTTCGAGGAGGCCTTTGTCCGCAACTTCACGGGGACCTACAAGCGACCCGGCCGCCCTAACCAGCTCGCCATGTGCGTTCAGGGGCCGACGGAGATGGGTCGCGAGTACCTCACACACTAGACCGAGCTCTGAAACAGTTGCGAGGGCGTCCATGAAGTCCAGGCGATCCAGTACTTCGTCAGCGGGTGCAGAGACGGAACCCTCCTCAAGCACAAGCTCTTACGCTTCGAGCCGGCCACCATGGCCGCGCTCATGGTGACGGCGGACAAGTACGCCAACACCGACTCCTCCATGAAGATCCATGTGGCGCTGGACAAAGCCGGCAAGGCAAAGCCGGTTCCTCTCCCGAAGCCGGCCGGCAAAAGCAGCCGGCAGAAGCATCATCAGAACAACAAGCGCAAGGCCGACCAACCGGCGCAGCGTCACGACAACCGGCTCGTCGCGGCCGGTGAGGCCGCGGAGGACCCGGCAGCGAAGCGCGGGCAGACCGGCAAGATGGCATGGCAACCTGCCATGAGTTTTGAAGAGATGCTCGACACCCCATGCAAGCACCACAGCGGCGCAAGACCCTCCACGCACACGCTTCGGCAGTGCGCCATCACCAAGCGCATCATGAGGGGAGACGTTCCCCTCCTCCGGCTCTGGCTCCAGCTCCAGGCGCAGGACAGCCGCCTCCGCCTCCACCGCTGCCTCCCGCCGGCGGCGTGATGCGAAACGACGCCTACCCAGACCAGAACGCGGCCTACATCGTCTTCACCAGACTTGGCGACGACAAGCGCATCGAGAGCCTTCTTCGGCAGGAGGTGAACATCGTCGTCTCGACCAAGCCGGATTTCATGCACTGGTCAGATCGCCCGATCACCTGGACCCGGGAGGATCACCCGGCAGTCATGCCGAGTCCGGGTGGATATGCCCTCGTCCTCAACCCCACTATCATCGCACGGCGCACATGCAAGTTCTCTCGAGTCCTCATCGACGGCGGCAGCAGTATCAACATCCTCTACCGCGACACGATGACCAAGCTCGGCCTCAAGGCCGAGGACCTGGAGCCAACCCGGACAGTTTTCCACGGCATCGTACCCGGCCTCTCTTGCTCGCCCATTGGTCGGGTCCGGCTAAATGTCCTATTCGGCGACAGCAGCCACTTCTGACGTGAACCAATCTGGTTCGAGGTGGTTGACCTGTCCAGCGCATATCATGCATTGCCGGGCCGGCCCACGCTCGCCAAGTTCATGGCGGTTCCCCACTACGCGTACCTGAAGATGAAGATGCCGGGTCCCAAGGGCCTCATTACCGTTGCCGGCGACTACCGCAAGTCTCTGGAGTGCACCCGAGACGGCGCCAAGTTGGCTGAGTCGCTGGTCATTGCCGAGGAGCGGCGCCAGCTCGACTGAATCGTTGCCTTGGCAGGCGAGGCCTCCGCAGCGTCGATTCCGACCCCGGACCCGGCAGATGAGGCCGCCTTCAAGCCCTCCAAGGAGACCAAGAAAGTGAAGCTGAACCCTGAAGACCCCAGCTGCAGCAAGTACGTTGTCGTAGGTGCCCGCCTCTACAGAAAATAGGAAGGTGAGCTCGTCGACTTCCTCCGTGAGAATCAGGATATCTTCGCATGGACCCGCAGGGACATGCCGGGTATACCAAGGAAGTACGCCGAGCACAAACTTCACGTCCGCAAGGACGCCAAGCCTATCCGTCAACCCCTCCGACAATTCTGAAGAGAAGAGAAGAACCATTGGTGAAGAGGTCGCCAAGCTTTTGGCGGCCGACTTCATAATGGACGTGTTTCACCCTGAGTGGCTGGCCAATCCAGTCCTCGTCCTGAAGAAGAACCAGACCTGGCGCATGTGTATCGACTACACCAGCCTTAACAAGGCCTGTCCCAAGGATCCGTTCGCTCTCCCGCGGATCGACCAAGTCATCGACTCGACCGCCGGGTGCGAGCTCCTGTCCATCCTGGACGCTTACTCCGGCTATCACCAGATCAAGCTGGACCTGGCCGATGCCCTGAAGACGTCCTTCATCACGCCCTTTGGGGCGTATTGCTACATCACCATGTTGTTCGGATTGAAGAACACCGGCACCACCTTCCAACGCTGCATGCAGAAATGCATGCTGCCTCAACTCGGCCGCAACATCCACGTGTACGTGGACGACATCATGGTGAAGACCAAGCAGCACCTCACGCTCCTCGACGATTTGAAGGAAACATTCGCCAACCTCCACGAATACAAGGTCAAGCTCAACCCGGAAAAGTGCGTCTTCGGCATCCCGGCCAGAAAGCTACTCGGCTTCCTCGTCTCGGAACGCGGCATTGAGGTGAACCCGGAGAAGATCAAGGCCATCGAGCGCATGCCCAAGCCGGCTCGGCTGCACGACGTTCAGAAATTCACCGGGTGCTTGGCCTCGGTCAGCCGGTTTCAAGCCGGCTGGGCGAGAGGGCGCTCCCCCAGTACCAGCTGATGAAGAAGACAAGCCCTTTCGAGTGGAATGGCAAGGCAGACGAGGCCTTCCAAGACCTCAAGCGCATGCTCTCCACCGCACCAGTCCTGGTTGCGCCAACCGACAAGGAGCCGCTATTGCTCTACATAGCCGCGACCTCGCGGGCGGTCAGCATGGTGCTGGTGGTTGAGCGACCAGAGAAGGGCAAGATCCAAGTCGTCCAGCCACCAGTCTACTACCTGAGCGAGGTGCTCTCCATCTCCAAGTAGAACTACCCGCATTACCAGAAGATGTGTTACGGTGTGTACCTCACCGCCAAGAAGCTGAAGCAGTACTTCCAAGAGCACGTCGTCACCGTCATCAGCACGACGCCTATCGGAGAAATCATCGGGTGCCGGGACGCCTCTGGCCGGGTCACCAAATGGGCAATCCAGCTAGCCGGCCACACCATCCTCTACGAGCCCCGCACCATGATCAAGTCTCAAGCCCTAGCCGATTTCCTCGTCGACTGGACCGAGACCCAGTACTTGCCGCCGCCCCCCGACTCGACGCACTGGCGCATGCACTTCGACGTGTCCAAGATGCGACTTGGCTTGGGGGCCGGCATCGAATTGTCATCCCCGAAGGGTGACCGACTCCGCTACACGCTCTAGATCCACTTTGCCGCCTCCAACAACGTCACCGAATATGAAGCCCTTGTGCATGGCCTTCGGCTTGCCAAGGAACTCGGCATCCGGCGCATCCTATGCTACGGTGACTTGGAACCATGACTATCTGTTGATCAACGAGCTAGTCAACTAGAGGCTCACTAGGGACATGTTGCGGTCTATGTATTCACACGTGTATTACGATTTCCGGATAATACAATTATAGCATGAATAAAAGACAATTATCATGAACAAGGAAATGTAATAATAATCCTTTTATTATTGCCTCTAGGGCATATTTCCAACAGTCTCCCACTTGCACTAGAGCCAATAATCTAGTTACATTGTGATGAATCGAACACCCATAGAGTTCTGGTGTTGATCATGTTTTGCTCGCAGAAGAGGTTTAGTCAACGGATCTGCGACATTCAGATCCGTGTGTACTTTGCAAATATCTATGTCTCCATCTTGAACATTTTCACGGATGGAGTTGAAACGACGCTTGATGTGCGTGGTCTTCTTGTGAAACCTGGGCTCCTTGGCAAGGGTAATAGCTCCAGTGTTGTCACAGAAGAGAGTGATTGGCCCCGACGCATTGGGTATGACTCCTAGGTCGGTGATGAACTCCTTCATCCATATTGCTTCATGTGCTGCCTCCGAGGCTGCCATGTACTCCGCTTCACATGTAGATCCCGCCACGACACTCTGCTTGCAACTGCACCAGCTTACTGCTCCACGATTCAACATATACACGTATCCGGTTTGTGACTTTGAGTCATCCAGATCTGTGTTGAAGCTAGCGTCGACGTAACCCTTTACGACGAGCTCTTCGTCACCTCCATAAACGAGAAACATGTCCTTTGTCCTTTTCAGGTACTTCAGGATATTCTTGACCGCTGTCTAGTGTTCCTTGCCGGGATTACTTTGGTACCTTCCTACCAAACTTACGGCAAGGTTTACATCAGGTCTGGTACACAGCATGGCATACATAATAGATCCTATGGCTGAGGCATAGGGGATGACACTCATCTCTTCTTTATCTTTTGCTGTGGTCGGGCATTGAGTCGAGCTCAATCTCACACCTTGAAATACAGGCAAGGACCCTTTCTTGGACTGATCCATTTTGAACTTCTTCAATATCTTATCAAGGTATGTGATTTGTGAAAGACCTGTGAGGCGTCTCGATCTATCCCTATAGATCTTGATGCCTAATATGTAAGCAGCTTCTCCAAGGTCCTTCATTGAAAAACACTTATTCAAGTAGGCCTTAATGCTGTCCAAAAGTTCTATATCATTTCCCATCAAAAGTATGTCATCTACATATAATATGAGAAATGCTACAGAGCTCCCACTAACTTTCTTGTAAACGCAGGCTTCTCCATAAGTCCGCATAAACCCAAATGCTTTAATCATCTCATTAAAGCGAATGTTCCAACTCCGAGATGCTTGCACCAGCCCATAAATGGATCGCTGGAGCTTGCATACCTTGTTAGCATTTTTAGGATCGACAAAACCTTCCGGCTGCATCATATACAGTTCTTCCTTAACATAGCCGTTAAGGAATGCCATTTTGACGTCCATCTGCCATATCTCATAATCATAGTATGCGGCAATTGCTAACATGATTCAGACGGACTTCAGCTTCGCTATGGGAGAGAAAGTCTCATCGTAGTCAACCCCTTAAACTTGCCGATAACCCTTAGCAACAAGTCGAGCTTAATAGATGGTAATATTACCATCCGCGTCCGTCTTCTTCTTAAAGATCCATTTGTTTTCTATCGCTCGCTGATCATCGGGCAAGTCTATCAAAGTCCATACTTTGTTTTCATACACGGATTCTATCTCGGATTGCATGGCTTCAAGCCATTTGTTGGAATCTGGGCCCGCCATCGCTTCTTCATAGTTCGAAGGTTCACCATTGTCTAACAACATTATTTCCAGGACAGGGTTGCCATACCACTCTGGTATAGAATGTGTCCTTGTGGACCTATGAAGTTCAGTAGCAACTTGATCCGAAGTACCTTGATCATCATCATTAATTTCCTCTCTAGTCGGTGTAGGCACCACAGGAACATTTTCCTGAGCAACACTACTTTCCGGTTCAAGAGGTAGTACATCATCGAGTTCTACTTTCCTCCCACTTACTCCTTTCGAGAGAAACTCTTTTTCCAGAAAGGATCCATTCTTGGCAACAAAGATCTTGCCTTCGGATCTAAAGTAGAAGGTATACCCAATGGTTTCCTTAGGGTATCCTATGAAGACGCATTTTTCTGACTTGGGTTCGAGCTTTTCAGGTCGAAGTTTCTTGACATAAGCATCGCATCCCCAAACTTTTAGAAACGACAGCTTAGGTTTCTTCCCAAACCATAATTCATACAATGTCGTCTCGCCGGATTTAGACGGAGCCCTATTTAAAGTGAATGTAGCTGTCTCTAGAGCGTATCCCCAAAATGATAGCGGTAAATCGGTAAGAGATATCATAGATCGCACCATATCCAATGGAGTGCGATTACGACGTTCGGACACACCATTACGCTGAGGTGTTCCAGGTGGCGTGAGTTGTGAAACGATTCAACATTTTCTTAAGTGCGTACCAAATTCGTGACTTAAATATTCTCCTCCACGATCTGATCGTAAGAATTTTATCTTTCGGTCACGTTGATTCTCTACTTCATTCTGAAATTCCTTGAACTTTTCAAAGGTCTCAGACTTGTGTTTCATCAAGTAGACATACCCATATCTACTTAAGTCATCAGTGAGAGTGAGAACATAACGATATCCTCCGCGAGCCTCAACGCTCATTGGACCACACACACCAGTATGTATGATTTCCAATAAGTTGGTTGCTCGCTCCATTCTTCCGGAGAACGGAGTCTTGGTCATTTTGCCCATGAGGCATGGTTCGCATGTGTCAAATGATTCATAATCGAGAGACTCTAAAAGTCCATCAGCATGGAGCTTCTTCATGTGCTTGACACCAATGTGACCAAGGCGGTAGTGCCACAAGTATGTGGGACTATCGTTATCAACTTTACATCTTTTGGTATTCACACTATGAATATGTATAACATCACGTTCGAGATTCATTAAGAATAAACCATTGACCATCGGGGCATGACCATAAAACATATCTCTCATATAAATAGAACAACCATTATTCTCGGATTTAAATGAGTAGCCATCTCACATTAAACGAGATCCAGATACAATGTTCATGCTCAAACTTGGCACTAAATAACAATTATTCAGGTTTAAAACTAATCCGGTAGGTAAATGTAGAGGTAGCGTGCCGACGGCGATCACATCGACCTTGGAACCATTCCTGACGCGCATCGTCACCTTGTCCTTCGCCAGTCTCTGCTTATTTCGCAGCTCCTGCTGTGAGTTACAAATATGCGCAACGGCACCGGTATCAAATACCTAGGAGTTACTACGAGTACTGGTAAGGTACACATCAATTACATGTATATCACATATACCTTTAGTGTTGCCAGCCTTCTTGTCCGCTAAGTATTTGGGGCAGTTCCGCTTCCAGTGACCCTTCCCTTTGCAATAAAAGCAATCAGTCTCAGGCTTGGGTCCATTCTTTGACTTCTTCACGGCAACTGGCTTACCGGGCGCGGCAACATCCTTGCCGTCCTTCTTGAAGTTCTTCTTACCCTTGCCCTTCTTGAACTTGGTGGTTTTATTGACCATCAATAGTTGATGTTCTTTCTTGATTTCTACCTCTGCTGACTTCAGCATTGAAAATACTTCAGGAATAGTTTTCTCCATCCCCTGCATATTGTAGTTCATCACAAAGCTCTTGTAGCTCGGTGGGAGCGACTGAAGGATTCTGTCAATGACCGCCTCGTCCGGGAGGTTAATGTCCAGCTGGACAGGCGGTTGTGCAACCCAGACATTTTGAGTATGTGCTCACTGACAGAACTATTTTCCTCCATCTTACAACTATAGAACTTGTCGGAGACTTCATATCTCTCGACCCGGGCATGAGCTTGGAAAACTATTTTCAGCTCCTCGAACATCTCATATGCTCCGTGTTGCTCGAAACGCTTTTGGAGCCCCGGTTCTAAGCTGTAAAGCATGCCGCATTGAACGCGGAGTAATCATCAGCACATGACTACCAAGCATTCATAACGTCTTGGTTCTCTGGGATGGGTGCTTCACCTAGCGGTCCTTCTAGGACATATGCTTTCTTGGCAGCTATGAGGATGATCCTCAGGTTCCGGACCCAGTCCGTATAGTTGCTGCCATCATCTTTCAGCTTGGTTTTCTCTAGGAACGCGTTGAAGTTCATGTTGACATGAGCGTTGGCCATTTGATCTACAAGACATATTTTGCAAAGATTTTAGACTAAGTTCATGATAATTAAGTTCATCTAAACAAATTATT
The DNA here is from genome assembly GCF_002162155.2 of Triticum dicoccoides. Classification (NCBI taxonomy): domain Eukaryota; kingdom Viridiplantae; phylum Streptophyta; class Magnoliopsida; order Poales; family Poaceae; genus Triticum; species Triticum dicoccoides. The sequence goes on along the minus strand of NC_041391.1, from coordinate 88,448,637 downwards.
TAATGAACTCCCACTCAGATTTGACATCCCTCTAGTCATCTAAGTGTTACATGATCCGAGTCGACTAGGCCGTGTCCGATCATCACGTGAGACGGACTAGTCATCATCGGTGAACATCTCCATGTTGATTGTATCTTCCATACGACTCATGTTCGACCTTTCGGTCTCTGTGTTCCGAGGCCATGTCTGTACATGCTAGGCTCGTCAAGTTAACCTAAGTGTTTTGCATGTGTAAAACTGTCTTACACCCGTTGTATGTGAACGTAGGAATTTATCACACCCGATCATCACGTGGTGCTTCGAGACGACGAACTTTAGCAATGGTGCACAGTTAGGGGGAACACTTTCTTGAAATTATTATGAGGGATCATCTTATTTACTACCGTCGTTCTAAGTAAACAAGATGCATAAACATAATAAACATCACATGCAATTATATAGTAGTGACATGATATGGCCAGTATCATATAGCTCCTTTGATCTCCATCTTCGGGGCTCCATGATCATCTTCGTCACCGGCATGACACCATGATCTCCATCATCATGTCTCCATGAAGTTGCTCGCCAACTATTACTTCTACTACTATAGCTAACGGTTTAGCAATAAAGTAAAGTAATTACATGGCGTTAAATGATTGACACGCAGGTCATACAATAATTAAGACAACTCATATGGCTCCTGCCGGTTGTCATACTCATCAACATGTAAGTTGTGATTCCTATTACAAGAACATGATCTCATATATCATTCATCACAACTTTTGGCCATATCACATCACAAAGCAATTGCTGCAAAAACTAGTAAGACGTCCTCTAATTGTTGTTGCATCTTTTAGGTGGCTACAATAGGTTCTAGCAAGAATGTTTTCTTACCTACGAATAACCACAACGTGATTTGTCAACTTCTATTTACCCTTCATAAGGACCCTTTTCATCGAATCTGCTCCAACTAAAGTGGGAGAGACAGACACCCGCTAGCCACCTTATGCAACTAGTGCATGTCAGTCGGTGGAACCTGTCTCACGTAAGCGTACATGTAAGGTCGGTCTGGGCCGCTTCATCCCACAATACCGCTGAAGCAAAATAAGACTAGTAGTCGCTAGAAATTTGACAACATCTACGCCCACAACAGATTTGTGTTCTACTCGTGCAATAGAGAACTATGCATAGACCTAGTTCATGATGCCACTGTTGGGGAACGTTGCATAAAATAAAATTTTTCCTACGTTCACCAAGATCAATCTATGAGTTCATCTAGCAATTAGAGAGAGGAGTGCATCTACATACCCTTGTAGATCGCGAGCGGAAGCGTTCAAGAGAACGGGGTTGAGGGAGTCGTACTCGTCGTGATCCAAATCATCGGAGATCCTAGCGCAGAACGGACGGCACCTCCGCGTTCAACACACATACGGTCAGCGTGACGTCTCCTCCTTCTTGATCCAGGAAGGGGGAAGGAGAGGTTGATGAACATCCAGCAGCACGACGGCGTGGTGGTGGATGCAGCAGGGTTCCGGCAGGGCTTCACCAAGCGACTACGAGAGGAAGAGGTGTAGCAAAGGGGGAGGGAGGCGCCAGGTGTCAGGGTGCGGCTGCCCTCCCACCCCCCCTCTTTATATAGGGACCCAAGGGGGGGGGCACCGGCCCTAGGATATGGGATCTCCTAGGGGGGGCGGCGGCCAAGGGGGAGACTTGCCCCCCAAGGCAAGTGGAGGCGCCCCCTCCCCTAGGGTTCCCAACCCTAGGCGCAGAGGGGGGCCCAGGGGGGGCGCACCAGCCCACTAGGGGCTGGTTCCCCTCCCACTTCAGCCCATGGGGCCCTCCGGGATGGGTGGCCCCACCCGGTGGACCCCCGGAACCCTTCCGGTGGTCCCGGTACAATACTGGTAACCCCCGAAACTTTCCCGATGGCCGAAACTCGACTTCCCATATATAATTCTTTACCTCCGGACCATTCCGGAACTCCTCGTGATGTCCGGGATCTCATCAGGGACTCCGAACAACTTTCGGTTTGCTGCATACTAATATCTTTACAACCCTAGCGTCACCGAACCTTAAGTGTGTAGACCCTACGGGTTCGGGAGACATGTCGACATGACCGAGACGGCTCTCCGGTCAATAACCAACAGCGGGATTTGGATACCCATGTTGGCTCCCACATGCTCCTCGATGATCTCATCGGATGAACCACGTTGTCGAGGATTTAAGCAACCCCGTATACAATTCCCTTTGTCAATCGGTACGTTACTTGCCCGAGATTCGATCGTCGGTATCCCAATACCTCGTTCAATCTCGTTACCGGCAAGTCACTTTACTCGTACCGTAATGCATGATCCCGTGACTAGACACTTGGTCACTTTGAGCTCATTATGATGATGCATTACCGAGTGGGCCCAGAGATACCTCTCTGTCATACGGAGTGACAAATCCCAGTCTCGATCCGCATCAACCCAACAGACACTTTCGGAGATACCTGTAGTGCACCTTTATAGTCACCCAGTTACGTTGTGACGTTTGGTACACCCAAAGCACTCCTATGGTATCCGGGAGTTACACGATCTCATGGTCTAAGGAAAAGATACTTGACATTGGAAAAGCTTTAGCAAACGAACTACACGATCTTGTGCTATGCTTAGGATTGGGTCTTGTCCATCACATCATTCTCCTAATGATGTGATCTCGTTATCAATGACATCCAATGTCCATAGTCAGGAAACCATGACTATCTGTTGATCAACGAGCTAGTCAACTAGAGGCTCACTAGGGACATGTTGCGGTCTATGTATTCACATGTGTATTACGATTTCCGGATAATACAATTATAGCATGAATAAAAGACAATTATAATGAACAAGGGAATGTAATAATAATCCTTTTATTATTGCCTCTAGGGCATATTTCCAACAAGTTCCTCCATGTCCCGCGTGCAGAGAATGAAGCAGCCGACACGCTCGCCAAGATCGCCTCGTCACGACAAGCCATCCCGACCGGCGTCTCCCTCGAGCACCTGCGCAAGCGGTCCGTCAAGCCATCGCCAGACTCCGAGTCCATTCATGTTCCATACGACCTGGCCGCACCTCAAGCCGGCCCGGGGACTACTGAACCCGGCCCGGGGGCTGCCAACATCGCCAAGGGCACGATCGAGCAACACTGCTCCGTCTCCGGCATCCGCCTCTACCTGGCCTCCGTGGCACATCCGCAGTCCAACGGGCAGGTCGAGCGGGCCAATGGACTCATCCTATCCGGCATCAAGCCGCGACTCGTCGAGCCACTCATCCGCTCACCCGGCAGCTGGATTGACGAGTTGCCAGCACTCCTCTGGAGTCTACGCACCACGCCGAACCGGTCGACCGGGTTCACCCCGTTCTTCCTTGTTTATGGAGCTGAAGCCATCATCCCGACCGACGTCGAGTTCGACTCGCGTCGTGTCACGATGTACACCGAAGTCGAAGCCAGAGAGGCACGGGAAGACGGCGTCAACCTGATCGAAGAAGCGCGCCTTCTGGCACTTAGCCGTTCGACTATCTACCAGCAAGGCCTGAGGCACTACCACAGCAAGAAGATCAAGCCCGTCGCATTTCGCAAGGGCGACCCCGTCCTCCGACTCGTCCAAGAGCAGGTAGGCCAGCAGAAGCTGTCCCTCCATGGGAGGGCCCATTCATCATGACCAGGGCCTTGCGTGATCGCAACGCCTACTACCTCATCGACGCGCGCAAGTCAAAGAAGCGCAAGAAGGACACCGCCGGCAAAGAAACGACCCGGTCGTGGAATGCGGAACTCCTCCGCCCTTTTTACAGTTAGCCGCACGAGTGTATGTATCGTCGCCTTTTGTAAACGCATGAAACTATGGGGTTCCCGAACGAGACTTGGGGGCTGCCTTTTGTCGACCAATTTATTGCGTCCTTATGTTATTTCTGCATCACCTCACCACTGAACCCGGCCACCGGTCCGACTCGCTTGACCTAGGGGCTCGGGGGTAGGCCGGCTCGGTCGCCACCCAAACGCCTCACTTAGTGATTCCTGATAAAGTTGGGACGCCACGGTCCCCCACTTCGCCCTAAAACCGCATATCCAGCTTTGGCTGTCGGCGGGCAAGCACAAAGGGCCAAATCTCCTTTACGCTTCATACACTAAGTCAAAGGCCGCCGGGTCGATCAACCCGGCCCGTCGCTCATCAAATAAGTAGTCGCACGACTGGCTGCTCACCAACCTGCTAAGCCGGATTGCCGCCAGCCGGCCCAGTGGGTGTTTCGCTCGCGCTCAACGCTTCTAAGGACCGAAATCCTGCGCTCTCGTCTCAAAGAATCGAACTCCTTGTCACGGACCGGAGCCT
>NC_041391.1:88423706-88444045 GCF_002162155.2 Triticum dicoccoides | reverse complement strand
AGAGAGGAAAAAAGGCATGAAATCGGTTTAGAAAAGCAGAAGGCAAAGAGTAAAAGAGCACTCACGACAATTACACACAAATACTTAAAGGCCCATGGCTCGAGTTCATTACACCCTAACAAACCCCCAGTGGGTGGGTGGACCTGCTACTTAACAAAAATTTACTTAAAGTATCTCAGGCATCTCCAGCACCGCGTCGCAACGTCGACGGCTCTCCCCTGGCGGCCTCCGGGTCCGGCGAGGCACCAGTGTCCTCCTCGGTGTCTGTGTCACCGTAGATGCCTGTCTCCTCCGAGCTCCCCTCTGGATCACAAAGAAGCAAGCCGTAGTCGTCGCCGTCCTCGACCCTGCCGTCTTCCGTCTGCTCCGGATGGAACTCGTCGTGGAAGGAGAACTCGGCAATGTAGCTGGGTCTGGAGGCGATCCGGCCGGATTGCTCCTGCAGCAACTGCTCCGAACCGGCGTGCTGGCCCATCAGCGCGTTCAGCTGAAGATCCGGATGCCAAGACAGTGCAAACCGGAGCACCATCTCACCACCGACACGGGCGGAGGAAACACGCCACTCGCCAAGGCGGTCCGGGCCCATCTCCAACCAACACGCCAGGAGCGAGAAGCTGCACGGATGGACGGAGTCCGGCCACAGGGCCGTCGTCATCGCGGTGCCGGCCTGGGACAGCCGCTCCATCTGCGTCCCCAGGACCCGCAGGCGGGCCTCAGCAGCGGCAATGATCTCTGGGAAGGTCCAGGCCATCCACGGATCTGTCCCACACCCGACAACGCCAGTCGGGTCGCGCTGATAAGGGACGGCTTCCTCTGCCAGCCGTTGCGTCTCCGGGAAGGCCCCTGCCGCAATGGAAGAAGCAAGTTAGAAGAACAACAAGGAAGAGAAGCCGGGTCCCGACCCAACAAACTACAAGAAGCAGCACTTACTAGAGAAGGACTCTTCCAGGTGCTGTGCCTCGAGCAATGTACCATGTCGCTCCCGCTCCATGACGCGGTCGCGCTCCCCGAGTGCCTTCTCCAGATCAGCCGCCTTAGCAAGGGGCGCCTTCAGCTCGGCGTCCTTGTCTTCGGCCGCCTTCTCGGCTGCCTCGCGGCAACGAGTCTTGTCCTGACGGGCCTCCTCACCCGCGGTGGCCTGCTCCCGCAGGCGATCCACCTCGGCCTGGAGCCAGACCTTGTCGTCGGCCAGCTGTCTGTGCTACTTGTCCACCTCGACCAAGGCCTGCTGCGTCTCCACCACCTTGGCGGCCTCTGCCTTAAGGAGCTCCACCTCAGCCTCGAGGTGGCTCTTGTGACCCGCCAGCTGCTCATGCAGCCGGTTGGCCTCATCAAGAGACCGTCGGGCCGCGGCCGCCTCCGCCCTCGCCTGCGCCACCTCGACGCCAAGACGGCCGACATGAGCAACAAGCCGGTCATAATGATGACCGGCCCGGAGCAGCCAGGTCCGCCAAGACAGCACCTCGGCTGCAAAGAAGAAGGGTTCAGCAGAAGAAAAAAGGCAAGACTTAAGATTTGGGCCAACTACTATGTAGTTGGCCCGAATCTCGAGGGCTACACCCAGTGGGTGTGCTAGCGCGCCCCCACTAGAGAAGAGCACGAAAGTACCTGCGGCGACGCGAGGCTCCTCCCCCTTGGCAGCCAGTTGTTCCTTGAGCTCCCGATGCTTGCCCAGGAGACGGTTGAAAGCGTCAACCCGGAAGGCATCAAATGCTAAAAGAAGACAGAAGTCAGAACAAGGCCAACGATCTAAAGATTCGACCAAACTACTACGTAGTTGGCCCGAACCTCGGGGGCTACACCCAGTGGGTGCGCTGGCGCGCCCCCACAAAGAAGAAATCACAAGGAAACAAAAGAAAGAAGACTTACTAGAACGACGCGCTCCAGGTCGCGCGTTCGCTCCACCTCGGCCTGGGCGAAGGCCTCAAGCCGCTCCGTCCGGACTCGCAGGCGGCGGCTGACGGCATCCAGCGCCTCCTCCTCCTGAGTCTGAGGCCCGAAGACGGCAGCGCCCTCACTCCGCGCGGGCTGCAGCACGGCTGCTCGGTGCCCTCCCTACCGGGGAACCAAGGTGTGCCCCCCGCTGGCCGCTTGTGACGTGACCAACACCTCCTCCGACGCCCCTCCCGGCGCCGAGGGCGATCCGGACACCGGGACGCCCTGCGTCGCCACCTCAAGCACCGCCGCCCGCAGTGTCTCCTCCAAGACGACGCCGCCTCCACCACCATCAGCCCCCGCGTGCTCGACCACGTCGGCTCGAGGCGGGGTGTCGCCCCCACCTCCACGACCTCCCGGTCGAGGATCACCATCTCAGCCCGCCCCCCCCGGCCGCGCTCCCTCACCGACGACGGCTCAAAAACCGTCGCCGCCACCACCGTGCCCTCCGGCATCTCGCGCCAGGCCGGCTCCACATCGGATTGCGCCCATGCCGCTGCCGCGTCGGTCCAAGCCTGGACGGATGCTGCCTCCAGCTCCGCCTCGGCCCGGTTCCTGTCTCGCTAGTCTAATGCCTCGGTGTCATTCGGGTCCAGGCCGAGGTCTGAGTCGCCTCGTCCCTCCTTCCCGACCAGGCCGGCGAGGTCGGACCGGCTCCCACGGAACGCGGCCCCTTCGGCGGCCGCGGCCTCCGCCGCCGCCCTCGCCAGCGCGATGGGCGACCTGAAGAAGAAGGCAGAATAAGCAAAAAAGAGACAAGACCAGCTCAAAAAATCCAGGCCCAAACAAGAAATGAAGCTTACCACGTCAAGACCCGAACTGGGGTCAGCCTCCCGTGCCCGCCACCGTGTTTCTTCTTGGCCGGCCTCCCAGCCTTGGCCGAGTCCACCGTGCGCTTCGAGGCCCGGGGTCATGGCGCGATGCTGTCTTTTCCATGCGGGAGGCTCGGCGCCGCCCCATGCGAGGACCCGGCTCCGCCCGCGTCACCGCCTCCCCCGCCCAATGCCGCTACACCAACAATCGGCATCAGTGCCTTGTCAGGACCCCGACTCGATGTCACATTGATCTAGCCGGTAACACCTCATATCACTTTGCGGCCTCACGCATGGTATCCCCACGGGTGTCGCATTACCTTTGCCCGGGACCGTTTGCGCCTTTTGGCTCACGTATATGATAGTGTCGCTAGCATCCATATGATAAGGAGCCCGGGCTGACATGACTAGTCGTAAACCCAAAGTGGCACAGACTTACAGGGACAGGCATCCATGACCCAGCTTCGAACGTGTCGGTCATCAGCAAGTGGGTCCGGGCTGTAGCACTGGGCTAGCAGGACTCCGGTAAACCGGGCTGTAGCGGGCTAGCAGGACTCCGGTACTCAAAGCATGACATTTCCCCGAAGGGACAGACACAGGAACGAAGAAGGACACATGCCGGCCAGCCTAAGTGTTCCGGAGCAGTAGCAAGCTACCATGGCTCGGTGGAAACACTAGGAGACATTTCCCGGTAAGAGAGGCTACTAAAGATAAACAACTAGATGGTCAGATCCCACACATACCCAGCATTTCAATAGCATACACACAATATGCTCGATATGTGCAAATACAACATGGCATCACAACATGACTCTACGACTCAAGTAATTTATTCATTAGGCTCCGGGGAGCGAGATATTACAAACATGGGTCTCATGACCCAACAATCAGAGCATACAAATCAAAGCACAAGCGGAAGCTATCATGTCTGAGTACAGACATCTATAAATGAAAAAGGCTGAGAAGCCTAACTATCTACCAAATCCTGCCGAGGGCACAAGATCGTAGCTGAGGTATCAAGCTAAACGTCGAAGTCCACGCGAAACTACTAGTGAGACCGAAGTCTCTCTGCAAAAACATAAAATAGGCAAACGTGAGTACAAATGTACCCAGCAAGACTTACATCAGATCTATCTACATATGCATCATTATCAACAAGGGGGTGGAGGGGTTTGACTGCAGCAAGCCAGCTTTGACTCGGTGGCTATCCTAAACTACGACTGCAAGCGACTCTTTTGAGGTGGCGCACACGAGTCCACATATTCACCATATCAATACACCACTATGGATCCGCTCCCGTCTCCCTACGAGAACACCATCCATAGCACTCACGCTTATCTTGCGTATTTTAGAGTATCCACTTTCACTTGGCTATGAACTGATATAAGCAACCCAGAAGTCCTTTTCCGTGGACACGGCTATTCGAATAGATGATGATAACCCTGCAGGGGTGTACTTCTTCATACATGTTTCCACCACTTAGCGTCTGCACACGACATGTGCTCGGCAGACTTCAAGCGAAAGCCGACGTGGGTGTAGACCACGACCTACCTAAACACTCAAGTCTCTAGTCCAGGTTTATCGCCTATTCGGGTTCCATCCATGAGGAGATCCGGCCGGAGTTTCGCTCACAGCCCCAAACAATGTGAACAGGGTTCCGTGACACCAAACGGGCGCCCGGTTTACCCGGCCACGTGCCTACCGCATCACAGCCCACCCCTACGGTCAGCGCTGTCCACGGCCTCCAGCATACTACAAACACCAGAAACTACTTGCAACTCCTGGACAGAGGACGAGGGTGAATAAGAAGTCGAGCGGGGTCATATTTCAGGGCCCAATGTATGGTAGTAGCTGAATCATGGATCACAAACACAGAACTCAGTTCCTAAGGACGGCTTCAATGAGACAACCCACCATGTACTCCTACATGGCCTCTCACCGCTACCTTTACCAAATCGTATTCACACACTTAGCTCACACACAGTAGGACATGTTCACACACCTCTGATTCATCCCCGATGAATCAGACCTGACTCAACTCTAAGCAGTAGCAGGCATGACAAACAAACATGAATGAGTAGGCACAACAGGGCTCAAACAACTCCTACTCATGCTAGTGGGTTTCATCTATTTACTGTGGCAATGACAGGTCATGCAAAGGATAAGGGGGTTCAGCTACCGCAGCAAGTAACAGATGAATCGGTGTTGTCCTAATGCAGTAAAAGAGAGCAGAAGCGAGAGAGTGGGATTGTATCGGAATGAACAAGGGGGTTTTGCTTGCCTGGCACTTCTGAAGATAACATTGAGTCTTCATCAGTGTCAACGATCACATCCTCGGTATCACGTCTATCGAGAGGGGACAAATACCGGCAATACAGAAAAAACACGATCAATGCAATGCACAATATGATGCATGCTATGACATGGCAAAATGAATGTGTTTTGGGCTAATGCATCTAAAACCAGATTAAATGAAGTTGGTTTGAATACAAGATTCAAATTCAAACTCCATATATGATTATTTAAATGCCATTCACTTCATTTTCTCTAAACAGTAGTGATAAGTTGTTCTAACATGCATGAAAATGGTACAGATGGATTCCTTGAATTTTTCTGATAATTTTTCATATATAATTTATTTAATTTGGAGTTACGGTTAATTTTCTATGAATTTTAGAAGTTTTAGACATTTTCTGGAATTTTCTGATTATTTAGAATTAAAACAATTCCAGAAAATTAATTATGACATCAGCACTGCGTCATGCTTGCGTCAGCAAGTCAACAGGGCTGCCCCGGGTCAAACCTGACCAGTGGGGTCCACTGGTCAGTGACACAGGGACTAATCCCGCGTTGACCCGGGCTGGTTAGCTCTGACTAAGCCCTGGGGCCCACTGTCAGTGGCCTAGGGGGTTGGTTAGCGGGGGTAGTTAGGCCCTAATGACTGGCCACGTCGGCTCCTGCCGGAGTTTCGCCGGCGGCGACCATTAGCGCGGCGGCGAGAGTGGTTTTGGCCACTCCGGCGACCAAATGGGCCGCGGAGGGCATCTAGGAGGAGCTGGGGACGAGCCGAAGCTCCTGGTGGAGTCAGTTGCACTCGGGGCGGCCGGAATCGGTGCCGACGGCGAGCGAGGCGGCGGCCGGAGCTCGGGTGAGATCGGAGTCGGCGTTAGGGAGCACGGCAGGAGGGGCTGGGGCGTGCTACGGACTCCTGGGAGTGCTCTGAGTACGCCTGCGTGCTCGATTTGAACGGAGGTGAACCAAAACGACGACGGCGACAAGTCCGGCGCCGGTGAGGTCTCGGTCTCGACGGAACTATGGCCTAGGGCTCGCAAACACGAGGGGAGAGAGAGGGGGTCTGCACAGAGGCTCACCGCGGAGCTGTAGGGAGGGTCAGTGGGCTCGGGGGCGCGCCGGAGTGGCCGAATTCGACGGAGAACGGCGCCGGGCCGAAGCTTGGGAATGATGACGATGGCGGCTGCTCGGGGCCCTTCCGGTCACGTGGCTCGGTGAGGGGGTTGGCGACGAGGTGCAGGAGCTCGGGAGCACGTCGGAGAGGGGAGGGGGTGGCCGCGGTCATGGCTACGGCGAGCGGCGCTCCCAGGTGCGTTCGGGGATCACAGGAAGAGAGGGAAGAGAGAGCCAGGGGAGGGGGAGCGGTCCAGAGGGAGTGAGAAGGGCCAGGGGTTGCATGGCGTTGCGGACGGAGTCCAGGGCGACGAGAGGAAGCAGGAGGTGGCCGAGGCAGCGTCGGCGCTCGCCACCGAGCTGCTTCGGTGCGAGGGGAGGAAGAAGACAAGGGGAGGAGGTGGGCCGGGCCTGCGCAGGTGGGCTGCACAGTGTTGGGCTGTGGGTGGCTGCTAGGTAAGGTCCAGGTAATTTCTGTGTTATATTTTTTTCTGTTCTGTTTTGTTTTTTATTTAATTCTTTTGCCACTGTTTTCAAATTTAAACAAATTCAAAACAGTGCCAAATATCCTCTGAATAATTTATGTTGCTAGATGGACTTTTCCAAAAAGCTCATAAAATATTTCAGGGGTATTTGAAATTATATTCTAATTATATGAATATAACTCAAATTCAAATAGCTAAAGATTTAAATTCAAAGTCCCAAAAATAAATCCTTAAAAATGTTCAATATTTTGGTTGGGACCAGAACCCTTACCAAAAATTATCAAACATTTAAGAAGAGCCTTTTGGAGCAATGAATGAGATTTCTAGGGTTTTTGCCCCTCTTTTATTTAGGTTTTTGAGGCTTCCAATATTCCTCAATTCAAGTTTTCAAAAATATAGACATGAATCACACATGAAGTTAACCTAGAGCAAATGCCAGAAGCTAGGGATGTGACAACTCACCCCCACTAAACAAGAATCTCGTCTCGAGATTCAAGCGTAGGGTAGGATGAAGGGGAAACGCAAACTAGTACAATCTTCACGATCCAGGGTGCACTTCAGTTGAACGTTGATTCATTCACCATTATTGTCATTGAAGTCTTGCTCTGAGAAATCCTGCCAACATGACCTGGAGGGAAGAAGGAGACTCTAGAAGGGTCGATCTTCTTGAAGATCGAACAACTCACGGAATGAGACATAGGACCATCTCTCGGGTTGAGACACGAGATACACATCAAGAGGGGTGGAAAGAAACGGATGACGAAGGTTCACTAGGTAGACAACAATTCCACACCTAAGAAGGTGGTAAACGATTGTCAGCGTAGCGAGGAGTTGAGTTGACATGACACCACGAAGAAACATCCTGGAGGAGGGTGATTCGTAGATTATTACCTTAAGTGGCAAAAAGAATTACTTTTGATTCAGAGATCATTGAAACTCTTCATACCAGCATAAGGCAATTCACAACGATCATTTGGAGGGGGTCTGTAGAATGGCATACTCGAACTTGGATGATGTGGATTACCTTGTTGAAGACAACGCAATGGATGAATTTACTTATCACCGGAAATGAAAGAGACCCATGGTAGAATGGCACATTGGCGGTGCAAGCTGGGAACAAAATGCAAATGCTGGGAATGATTCTGGTAACTGGGGAAGAACCCAACAATAGAGAGTGAATTCACTGTTGGAGTGGTTATAGCATAACCGAGGAAATCTGGGGCAATCCCAGCTAGTGCCGATGATAAGACGTAGCGCTTGTGCGTGCTCTCAAGAACTTGAGCATTTCCACATTCATCAAGGTTTTACCAACATCCGTGTCAAGGTCCGGTAGCACAGCTTACTACCATGATGAATGGTGATGGAGGATGCAGATGCAAAGGAAGATAACACCTTCTCAGATTACACCTTAGCGAAGCCAAGGAACAAAATCTGGATGATCGACCGAGAGACATTTAGCACTCCGCTTCTAATGTTCTCCTTGATGTGCTAGTGTAACCCACCCATAGATATGGTTTGATATCTAGAACATCAAGTAAAAAGGTCGGACTTCGGAAACACAAAGATCCATAGGGGCAACTAGAGAGTAATTCCTACGAAGTCCTTATGGGAAGGTGGCCAACTGCTTCAGTCAAGATACCACAATAATAGGTCCTTCGGCTGGGTGGTGCTGGCCACGACATCCACTTTACCGGTTATCAAGGGACCAATATTATAGTTCTTGGGAAATGTTCCAAACCATCATATCTGCCTGAGATTCAGATCTGGTTGGTGTCAGGATATTCCAGACTCATCGAGTCTAGGAAGAAAAAAGAAAGTTTGCAACACAAATCGACGAGATGACGTTGCGGGATTCTCGGGAGATGAACTACGATAGCAAGCTCCAAAACATGAGCTGGTTCTGCTACAAACATGTGAACACGTTGTCCCAGACAAGCATGACCACGTGGTAGTCTTATAATAAAACACTACCGAGTTCAGGAGGGGGAACCATCAACGAGGGTATCGAAGTTCTTTCATAAGTCCGGATAGCTCTTATGAAGGAACTCCTTCTCCTTGAACAAATCAATCAGTGGCTTGGTGTGCTAGGGATACATATAGGTTGAAGGTTGCAAGTCTTCAAACCACAGCATTCTTCGCACGTGTGCATGACTGATTTGGAATGATTCCAAAGAAAGCAACATTGACTTTCTCGAATCCACGGCGGCAACTTGCATCAGATGCACATGAATTAAAGGAAGTCACTACATTCATCCAAACATATGCTTCATGAGCTAGCATGAACAAATGCTTTCAAAAGTTTCCAACACTAGCTTAATGTTCGGCAAAATTATGGAGAAGACAAGGATGTTGTCAATGGGCACAACAACAATTCATCTGGGTTTCCTTTTAAAAGGAATTCCATAGTTAAGTGAACAAGTGATAGCATTGGTCAGACCTAAAAGATATAATGGTGTATGCTCGAGGGATCAACCACGAATAAGACAACATTACGAGCATCGTTGGTACTGATTTGATTTGACGATAGCCCACACTCAAATCAAAGGATTGATAAGACAATAGGTCCAGCAACTGATCACAAGGACCAATCGATGAAGATATCATCTTTCTTCAACACACACTACACAAGAATATCCCTTTGGAACGAACTAAGTCAGACAAGCTTTTATCTTCCAACTCTCCAAGTTGTTGTCTAGCTTAACCAACTAGCTCAGGGATATCTAACACCGATTCTTGGAGAGAAGGTGGTTCACAAGAAACCAACTTGATCACGAACTCAACATAGCGGTCAGGTGACAACCCGGTAACACCTCCAAGAAGATATTTGGAAAGTCACGAACCACCAGTATGTTACTAAGCTCGAGAACAATCTTGCTTTTGAGGGCAAGACGATATGATCAAATGAGTGAGGACTTGACAAGATCCTAACTCATCAATCGAAGGGTGCACTGAAATAAGGACTAGGTAGCACGATCAATCTTAGAATGATGATTCAAGAACCAACACACTAAGAATAAAAATATTGTCTTTTAACTACCCAGCAACGAGGTTGCTAGGCGTGTTGATTTCACACATCACAATTCATTTGTCGGTATTCCGGTTGCATCAACACGAAGACCGAGGAATGACTAATGACGACAAGAAGTATCACTGTACCAGGAGTTCATAGGATGGTGTGCAATTCCTATAACAATCCCGATTTAAAGATGGTAATACTCCAAGGTAGAACAGAACCAAAAGCTGGATTGGCATTTGATCTGCGGAATACAACTACTTTGACCCAATCCTAGATATGGAAGAGGTACTGGCGTTTGTTTCTCCTATTCATTCTAAAATAGAATGGCTTGGCGGACCACAAGGGTAATAGGCATCGACGAACGAATGCACGCATACTCTTGACTATCAATTGATAGGCGAGGGTCAAAAACAATTAAGATGGGACAACTCAAAAGAACATATGATTTTCTGAGTTGTGGATGCATGGATTAGCATGTCGAACGAAGTTCAACATATTTCTTCCGGATAACCCATGCAGAAAGGTAGAACTGGCAGAGTCACGATTTATGAATGGAGAACTCATCAAGAATAATCCTGTTGTGATATTTCAGTTCAACGAGGAACTTCTGCCATAAGTAGTTCACGGTATTTGGAAGAAGAAGAAACCACGGACTTCAAGGACTATCGCAAAGGTTACTAATATCCTAAAGGCACTAGCAATTACTATCAACATGAAGTAGGTAGAGTGAATCTCGGGTTCAGAACCCAGGAGTAGAATACCTACTACTAAGTAGCATCACGGGATGCTTTCGAGAATGATGGCCAGAATCATCACACTGGGAACACAAATCATGGCTAAATTACTAGATGATCCCCTGAGACACCTAGGGTCATAATAATTATTCCAACATAAAGGTCGAGGCAGTAGAATACCTCAACTCAACAATTAGTGTGATTGAGCTGGCATAAAGGAGCATCGAAACCAGAGGGAAAGGATTTTGCAATTGCATCAGACTATTTAGAAACCTGAAATGACTCGGACATCATAACGGCTATAAATGCTCAAAAGATTTGAGACATTCACAAAAATGGTGGCATAACCACTTAGAAGCACAATATCAAGGTTCCGAGATCGGCAATTATCATACGGAAGTAGTAGGAGCTGAACTGAGACTTAAATCCAACAATCTTATAAGTCTACTGATTAGTAACACGTGATCCTGATAGAAAGAAGAGAAAGCCTAGTTCTTAATCCCCGCAGGAAAGACAAGATGACTCAGATCAGAAGGCATAAGGTATAAGGAGTAAAAAGAGCCTTACGTTCCATCCCACAATCAATTCCCTTATATAACTAAAGAATTTCTAGACTCAACTTCGACCAGTTTGGCTTGGTAATCCTACAGGCAGTCAAGCTCTGATACCAACGCTGTCAGGACCCCGACTCGATGTCACATTGATCTAGCCGGTAACACCTCATATCACTTTGCGGCCTCACGCACGGTATCCCCACGGGTGTCGCATTACCTTTGCCCGGGACCGTTTGCGCCTTTTGGCTCACGTATATGATAGTGTCGCTAGCATCCATATGATAAGGAGCCCGGGCTGACATGACTAGTCGTAAACCCAAAGTGGCACAGACTTACAGGGACAGGCATCCATGACCCAGCTTCGAACGTGTCGGTCATCAGCAAGTGGGTCCGGGCTGTAGCACTGGGCTAGCAGGACTCCGGTAAACCGGGCTGTAGCGGGCTAGCAGGACTCCGGTACTCAAAGCGTGACATTTCCCCGAAGGGACAGACACAGGAACGAAGAAGGACACATGCCGGCCAGCCTAAGTGTTCCGGAGCAGTAGCAAGCTACCATGGCTCGGTGGAAACACTAGGAGACATTTCCCGGTAGGAGAGGCTACTAAAGATAAACAACTAGATGGTCAGATCCCACACATACCCAGCATTTCAATAGCATACACACAATATGCTCGATATGTGCAAATACAACATGGCATCACAACATGACTCTACGACTCAAGTAATTTATTCATTAGGCTCCGGGGAGCGAGATATTACAAACATGGGTCTCATGACCCAACAATCAGAGCATACAAATCAAAGCACAAGCGGAAGCTATCATGTCTGAGTACAGACATCTATAAATGAAAAAGGCTGAGAAGCCTAACTATCTACCAAATCCTGCCGAGGGCACAAGATCGTAGCTGAGGTATCAAGCTAAACGTCGAAGTCCACGCGAAACTACTAGTGAGACCGAAGTCTCTCTGCAAAAACATAAAATAGGCAAACGTGAGTACAAATGTACCCAGCAAGACTTACATCAGATCTATCTACATATGCATCATTATCAACAAGGGGGTGGAGGGGTTTGACTGCAGCAAGCCAGCTTTGACTCGGTGGCTATCCTAAACTACGACTGCAAGCGACTCTTTTGAGGTGGCGCACACGAGTCCACATATTCACCATATCAATACACCACTATGGATCCGCTCCCGTCTCCCTACGAGAACGCCATCCATAGCACTCACGCTTATCTTGCGTATTTTAGAGTATCCACTTTCACTTGGCTATGAACTGATATAAGCAACCCAGAAGTCCTTTTCCGTGGACACGGCTATTCGAATAGATGATGATAACCCTGCAGGGGTGTACTTCTTCATACATGTTTCCACCACTTAGCGTCTGCACACGACATGTGCTCGGCAGACTTCAAGCGAAAGCCGACGTGGGTGTAGACCACGACCTACCTAAACACTCAAGTCTCTAGTCCAGGTTTATCGCCTATTCGGGTTCCATCCATGAGGAGATCCGGCCGGAGTTTCGCTCACAGCCCCAAACGATGTGAACAGGGTTCCGTGACACCAAACGGGCGCCCGGTTTACCCGGCCACGTGCCTACCGCATCACAGCCCACCCCTACGGTCAGCGCTGTCCACGGCCTCCAGCATACTACAAACACCAGAAACTACTTGCAACTCCTGGACAGAGGACGAGGGTGAATAAGAAGTCGAGCGGGGTCATATTTCAGGGCCCAATGTATGGTAGTAGCTGAATCATGGATCACAAACACAGAACTCAGTTCCTAAGGACGGCTTCAATGAGACAACCCACCATGTACTCCTACATGGCCTCTCACCGCTACCTTTACCAAATCGTATTCACACACTTAGCTCACACACAGTAGGACATGTTCACACACCTCTGATTCATCCCCGATGAATCAGACCTGACTCAACTCTAAGCAGTAGCAGGCATGACAAACAAACATGAATGAGTAGGCACAACAGGGCTCAAACAACTCCTACTCATGCTAGTGGGTTTCATCTATTTACTGTGGCAATGACAGGTCATGCAAAGGATAAGGGGGTTCAGCTACCGCAGCAAGTAACAGATGAATCGGTGTTGTCCTAATGCAGTAAAAGAGAGCAGAAGCGAGAGAGTGGGATTGTATCGGAATGAACAAGGGGGTTTTGCTTGCCTGGCACTTCTGAAGATAACATTGAGTCTTCATCAGTGTCAACGATCACATCCTCGGTATCACGTCTATCGAGAGGGGACAAATACCGGCAATACAGAAAAAACACGATCAATGCAATGCACAATATGATGCATGCTATGACATGGCAAAATGAATGTGTTTTGGGCTAATGCATCTAAAACCGGATTAAATGAAGTTGGTTTGAATACAAGATTCAAATTCAAACTCCATATATGATTATTTAAATGCCATTCACTTCATTTGCTCTAAACAGTAGTGATAAGTTGTTCTAACATGCATGAAAATGGTACAGATGGATTCCTTGAATTTTTCTGATAATTTTTCATATATAATTTATTTAATTTGGAGTTACGGTTAATTTTCTATGAATTTTAGAAGTTTTAGACATTTTCTGGAATTTTCTGATTATTTAGAATTAAAACAATTCCAGAAAATTAATTATGACATCAGCACTGCGTCATGCTTGCATCAGCAAGTCAACAGGGCTGCCCCGGGTCAAACCTGACCAGTGGGGTCCACTGGTCAGTGACACAGGGACTAATCCCGCGTTGACCCGGGCTGGTTAGCTCTGACTAAGCCCTGGGGCCCACTGTCAGTGGCCTAGGGGGTTGGTTAGCGGGGGTAGTTAGGCCCTAATGACTGGCCACGTCGGCTCCTGCCGGAGTTTCGCCGGCGGCGACCATTAGCGCGGCGGCGAGAGTGGTTTTGGCCACTCCGGCGACCAAATGGGCCGCGGAGGGCATCTAGGAGGAGCTGGGGACGAGCCGAAGCTCCTGGTGGAGTCAGTTGCACTCAGGGCGGCCGGAATCGGTGCCGACGGCGAGCGAGGCGGCGGCCGGAGCTCGGGTGAGCTCGGAGTCGGCGTTAGGGAGCACGGCAAGAGGGGCTGGGGCGTGCTACGGACTCCTGGGAGTGCTCTGAGTACGCCTGCGTGCTCGATTTGAACGGAGGTGAACCAAAACGACGACGGCGACAAGTCCGGCGCCGGTGAGGTCTCGGTCTCGACGGAACTATGGCCTAGGGCTCGCAAACACGAGGGGAGAGAGAGGGGGTCTGCACAGAGGCTCACCACGGAGCTGTAGGGAGGGTCAGTGGGCTCGGGGGCGCGCCGGAGTGGCCGAATTCGACGGAGAACGGCGCCGGGCCGAAGCTTGGGAATGATGACGATGGCGGCTGCTCGGGGCCCTTCCGGTCACGTGGCTCGGTGAGGGGGTTGGCGACGAGGTGCAGGAGCTCGGGAGCACGTCGGAGAGGGGAGGGGGTGGCCGCGGTCATGGCTACGGCGAGCGGCGCTCCCAGGTGCGTTCGGGGATCACAGGAAGAGAGGGAAGAGAGAGCCAGGGGAGGGGGAGCGGTCCAGAGGGACTGAGAAGGGCCAGGGGTTGCGTGGCGTTGCGGACGGAGTCCAGGGCGACGAGAGGAAGCATGAGGTGGCCGAGGCAGCGTCGGCGCTCGCCACCGAGCTGCTTCGGTGCGAGGGGAGGAAGAAGACAAGGGGAGGAGGTGGGCCGGGCCTGCGCAGGTGGGCTGCACAGTGTTGGGCTGTGGGTGGCTGCTAGGTAAGGTCCAGGTAATTTCTGTGTTATATTTTTTTCTGTTCTGTTTTGTTTTTTATTTAATTCTTTTGCCACTGTTTTCAAATTTAAACAAATTCAAAACAGTGCCAAATATCCTCTGAATAATTTATGTTGCTAGATGGACTTTTCCAAAAAGCTCATAAAATATTTCAGGGGTATTTGAAATTATATTCTAATTATATGAATATAACTCAAATTCAAATAGCTAAAGATTTAAATTCAAAGTCCCAAAAATAAATCCTTAAAAATGTTCAATATTTTGGTTGGGACCAGAACCCTTACCAAAAATTATCAAACATTTAAGAAGAGCCTTTTGGAGCAATGAATGAGATTTCTAGGGTTTTTGCCCCTCTTTTATTTAGGGTTTTGAGGCTTCCAATATTCCTCAATTCAAGTTTTCAAAAATATAGACATGAATCACACATGAAGTTAACCTAGAGCAAATGCCAGAAGCTAGGGATGTGACATGCCTCCCCCACCGTGACATGATCAACAGTTCAAGACAAATAAAGAAAGAAGAATTCAGGACTCACCCGCGCGACGCCCAGTGCCTGCGTCGGACTCGGCCACCCCCTCGCCGCCTTGGGCCGCGGGCTCCTCTGGTGCCGCCGGCGTCACCTGCGACGGAGCCCGAGTGTAAGGATGCCGAATTGCGTTCAAGAGTATCTCCCGCGTCGCGTCAGGACGGATAAGGAGATGCGCGGCAGCAAATTAAGAAGACCAGACGCTCACCTGCGGTGCCGGGTTCAACTGGCTGTACGGCGCCTTGCTGAATCGCCAGTCCTCCCCAAGGTTGGCCTTGGAGATGTCGTTCACGCCACGTGCAACCTGCTCCGCAGACAGCCGCGTCGACCCCATTCGTTTGGGGTCTTGCAGGCCGATCATCTCGTCGATGAGGCAGGAGCGCCTCTGAAGCGGAAGGGCCCGGCGGGTGATGAACGTGGCAAGGAGGTCGGTGCCGGTGAGCCCCTCCTGCGTCCTCATCACCATCACCCGCTTGTAGAGATTGACGATCTCCTGCGACGGGCGCCGGAGCGAGTAGTCCCAGTTCGTATTCTCTCGCGGCGGCGTGATGGTGAAGAGCGGGAGGTTGATGTGGTCCGCGCCGAGGTTGCGGACATAGAAGAAGGAGTTCTGCCACTTCTTGGCAGAATCCTCGAGCGGGATCTTGGGGAAATCCGCCCCCGACCACTTCGAGATGACGGCGATGCCGCAGTGGGCGAACTCCTCGGCCGACGGGCCCTGCTGCTTCAAGGAGAACAAGCGCGCCCAGAGGTCGATCATCGGCTCGACCCCCAGGTACCCCTCGCACAGGGTCACGAAGCCGGAGAGCTGGACGATGGCGCCGACGCCAAGATGGTGCGGTTGGAGCCCGAAGAACTCCAAGAACGTGCGGAAGAAGGTGCTAACCGGCAGCCCGAACCCGTGCTCGAAACGTGTAAGGAAGACGATGCGCTCCTGCCCCTCGGGCCGGGGCCTCTGCTCGCTGCGCGGCAGGCGGACGCCGACGTCCGTCTCCCGCGGCAGGCGCCGTGAAGCTCGAAGCTGCACGATGTCCTTGTTGGTGACGTTGGAGCCCATCCAGGAGCCCGATGGCAGCGACATGGATGGAAGAAGGAGAGAGAAGAGGGACGACGGAGGAAGCTCTGCCCGGGGCTACGGGCGCAGCTGTGCGTCGGTGGCAAAGAGCAGAGCAGGAGCAGGGGGACAGGAGGGCGCGAGTGAGAATGGTGTCCGCCGTCCCCTTGCCCCCCTCAATTTATAACCCCCTATCCAAACGTGGGGAAGTGGGATCGTCTGCACGCACCCGTTCCACTACCCCACAATAAGTGCACACGTACACGCGCACTAACTGCTCAGGGAAGTGCAACCGGCCCCCAGACGCCGCAATAAATCCATGCATGTGGACCAAGGGCGCGCGGCGGCGGGCCCCGACCCGTCGCCCAGTCCCGTCACGCGCGTGGTCTGTCAGGCCCCTCCGACTTCTGAGCGCCACGTGGCGCCTGCACGAAGCCTAAGGGATCGCCTCAAGATTCGACGGACTCCTCGGTTCCCGCCACGGCCAGGATGCCCCGATCTGGTTTCCAAGAAAACCGGCACACAGTGGGTGTTGCCGGAACCGGCGCTCGCAGAATCTGCCTTGCTCAAGGGGGAAACTGCGAAGGTCCACTCATCCGAAGACGGCGGGCCTTCAGCTTCGGGGACTACTGTCGGGGGGATGAACCCCGGGGAGGCAACGGAACTCGGATCCTTTTCAAAAACAGTGGGGCCTGCATCGCCCCGCAAACCGGCATGCGCCTGGCCGGGTCGCTTGACCCGGCAGGGCCCGCAACCCGGCCAAACTCTCCGACCCATCAAGGTACGTCGACCCGGCCACAGCGACTGGCGCAAGACAACTCAACCCGACGCTACCAAGGCTTCCCCAGCAAGCCAGCCCCACCCGTGGCGTCCACGGCAACCCAGCCACGGGTTAGCTCCCGTCCCATCCAGGCCGTATGATGGGATGAGACCTCAACCACCGATGACCAAGACAATAGTGTTTCCACCCATGCCCGTGGTCAGCCGGAGCGTGGCAACAGTGCTCCTCACCTACCTGCTGACCAAGGCTGGCGTGGCAACAGTGCTCCCGCCCTCACCGCTGACGACAGCAAGCGGCAGCCTACCGGAGAGCACTGTACACGAGTCGACTCGGCCACGCCTTGACGATTGACAAGACGACGCATAGTCCCCCTAGGCCCGCAGGGCCCGCACCTAGGGGAACCCGGTGAACCACAAGCCCACAAGCGGGACCCAGCCCGGTATCCCGGACACCGTCAATACGGACCCACCGACTCAGCATATTACCATTGTAACCCTGGGTGGGTTGATCTATAAAACCCCCTAGGAACCCACGCCTACAGGGAGACGCAGAGAAGATAACAGACAATACAAGAGAAACACAAGCAAGCATAGGACTAGCCACCCAACGGCAACACCGGGGAGAAGGAGCAACCCAAGCCTTGGCTAGCTTCCTTCCTCCTCCATACAGCCCCAGGAGCAACCTTGTACTATCGATTATCCAACTAAACTCGGCAGGACTAGGGGTGTTATCTCTCCGGAGAGCCCCAAACCTGGGTATGTCCGGCGTCCCGCGCACGCGCATGCCAACCTCGCCTCTGGAGCCCACCAGCGCCCTCGAGCCTCCTCCTCTCTTTAGCCATCCCTTGGCATCTGCTGTGCGCCCACCATGACACTCCTAGTAGAGCTTTCGGGAAAGGGGGAGGAAAAAGGAAAAATGAACTGCCTCTTTTGGAATTGTAGAGGAGCAGGTAAAAGAGGGAGAGCTACCTGCTTCTCTAACATCATTAGGGACCACTCCCTTGACTTTATAGGAATCCTAGAAAAGAAGAAGGAGAAGTTTACACCCAAATATCTACGAAAGATTGACCACTTTGAGATATTTAACTGGAACTGGACCCCTTCCATTGGTAAGTCTGGTGGTATCCTTTGTGGAATCAGAAAAGAAACCTTGGATATTGTTTCTTGGGCGGTAGGTAATTAACTACTACATGCTACCATCTGTGATACTAAACTCAAATGTATTTGGACCCTTATGTTAGTTTATGGGGCAGCACATGATGAAAAGAGGGATGAATTCCTTGATGAACTAACCTCATGTTGTGGCAACATTAAAACTCCTTATGTGATTGGTGGTGACTTGAATATCCTATGGGATAGTAGTGACAAAAACAAGCCCCTCCATAGATCGCATCACATGGATAGATTTAACAATATCATCCATTCACTGAACCTTAGAGAAATTCATATGGGAGGAGGCAGGTTCACTTGGACCAATAAACAGAGACATCCAACGCTCGAAAAGCTCGATAGAGTACTCATGAGCCCTGATTGGGAAGATCTTTTCCCTCTTGTTGCTGTTCGTAAATTAGTAAGAGATGTCTCAGACCACAACCCTTTGTTGTTGACAACAAACCCCGTGAAAAATAGTCCCATGCACCAGTGTGAGTTCGGATTTGAACTTAGCTGGTTGAAGAATGAAGAATTCTATGCTAAAGCTAAGATGATCTGGGAGCAGCCTGTGCAATCTGAGGATCCTATAGACATCCTAAACATAAAGCTTAAACGTATAAAAAAGTACTTTAAAGGATAGGGTTCACACCTTTTCAGCCATGCCAAAATGAGGAAAAAAGTGGATTAAAAAGGAGCTGGAAGAAATAGAAAAAATGGAGGAGGCTGGTCCCCTGGATCCCGAGACTTATGAGAAAAGGACCACCTTGAGTGCTGAGCTTAATGATATCCTGGCTGATGAAGAGCTTTTTTGGCTTTAGCACTCGAATGAACGATGGTTACTTAAAGGGGATCATAACACAGCCTATTTCCATTGTATAGCCAATGGTAAGAAGAGAAAAAACACCATTCACTCCCTTGCTGATGGGGAAATGGTTATAGAGGGCACTAAGGATCTCCTGGAGCATGCTACTTCCTATTATAAGGGGCTCTTTGGCCCGGCCAGTGGAAACCTTCTTCACCTCTCTCCTGAAACCTGGTCTAATGATGAGATGCTTACAGAAGATGACAACCTTATCCTGACTAGTGTTTTCACCGAAGAGAATTTTAAAAAAGCCTTATTTAGCATGGATAGTAATAGGGCTCCTGGGCCTAATAATATCCCAGCTGAGTTTTATAAACACTGCTGGGATTTTGTCAAAAACGATATTATGAGGCTCTTTGAAGCATTCCATAACAATACCCTGGATGTTGCATGCCTGAACTACGGGATTATCAGCCTGATTCCAAAGCTCAATGGGGCTAATTGTATCCAGCAATACCGCCCCATTTGTCTGCTTAGATGCCTCTATAAACTTATTACTAAGGTGCTGGACAATAGGGTTGCTATCTTTGCAGACAAACTGATTAGTAAGCATCAAAATGCCTTCATTAAGCATAGAAACGTCATGGATGGGATCCTTACATTGCATGAAGTGCTGCACCACACACATCAAAAAAAGAAAGTTGGTGTGGTGTTGAAACTGGATTTTAAAAGGCATATGACAAGATTAATTGGGATTTTCTTATTGAATGCCATCGCTACTGGGCTTTGGATCTACCTGGTGTGGCTGGGTAGATAAGATCCTTACAAATGGCACTTTGAGTATTAAGCTCAATAATGAAAATGGCCCATATTTCCAAAGCCACAAGGGGGTCCGTCAAGGCGACCCCCATTCCCCCTTCTTGTTCAATATTGCTGTGGAAACCCTCTCAAAAATGGTTCTTAATGCACAAAAGCAGAAGCTGCTTGTTGGGATCGCACCGGACTTGATTGAGGGGGGGAGTGGACATTTTACAGTACGCGGATGACCCGATTATTTTCTTTGAACACGACAAGGATGCAGCTGTTTACCTTAAGCTCCTTCTGTACATGTTCGAGCTTATGTTAGGCCTTAAAATCAATTTCATGAAAAGTGAAATCCTTTGTGTTGGAGGAGACGAGGAGACAATTGCCTTTTATTCTGAGCTGTTTAAATGCAGCATCGGGCATTTTCCTATGACGTACTTGGGAGTGTCGGTGAGTTTTTCTACCTTGCGCAGTGTTGACTGGGATTTCTTGGATGAGAGGTTCCT
>NC_041391.1:88385571-88423412 GCF_002162155.2 Triticum dicoccoides | reverse complement strand
TTAACCAACATAGTATTCTATTATATGTCGATGTTCTTACTCTCGAAAAAAGTGATTGGGATACTTGACAAGCACCATAAGCGGTTCTTTTGGCAAGAACATGAAGGTCGGAAAAGGTACCATTTGGTAAAATGGTCCAGAATTTGCCGTTCCAAGGAAAAAGGAGGCCTGGGGGTGAAATACCTGCATAAACAAAATATTAGTCTCCTCACCAAGTGGTGGTGGAACTTGGAAACACAACAAGGACTGTCAAGACATTATTCACGCTAAATACTTCAAAAAAGACACGATTGTCTCGGTTAAATCTAAATTTGGTGATTCTCCTATTTGGAAGGCCATTATGAATGTCAAAGAGTACTACCTTGTGGGGAGGAGGTATTACTTAAATCTGGTAACCTTGGTAGAATGTGGGATGATTGTATCAATAGTAATACTCCTCTATGTGATCAATACCAGGCGCTGTACATTATTTATAATGATCAGGGGATCACTGTGGCTAGCTTTAAAAATGGTGTGGGTGATAATTTCTTTCGAAGACGTCTCCACCCCCTCTACTAGTGCAGTGGAGGGAAATGCAAAGAGTGGTGGCCTCATGGTCGACCACTAATGATCCTAATCAAGTTGTGTGGGCCTTGGGGGGTAAGAAGGGCAAGTTCACCACCAAATCAGTCTATAAGTACCAGGAAAGAAACCTGGCTGGTTGTAACTATAAGTGGATCTGGCGTGCCAGAATCCCACTTAAGATACAAATATTCCTGTGGCAACTTTTCCAAGACTCCATTCTTACTAGGGATGTGATGATGAGACAAAATTGGTTGGGGAACCCTTCCCGTTCCTTTGTGATAATAGAGAAACTTCCCAGCACCTGTTTTTCACTTGTCCGGTGGCTAGAGTCATGTGGAGGACGGTAGGGTGTATGCTGGGAACGGACCTTTGTCCAAACAATATTTGGCAATACTTTTTCTGGTGCTATAGCTTCCTTCCAGATGGGGAGAGATTCTATACCTTTGGCTTAGCCGCTCTTTGTTGAGCTGTATGAAATTGTCGTAACAGAACCACCTTTGAGTTCAAAAAGATGAGATCTCCATTTGATGTAATATATGTTGCTTGTGGCTTTATTACATATTGGGCAGGTCTGTTGATTGGAGAAGACCGTGAAGCAATGGAGAGGGGAGCCAAGATGCTGAGAGGCAATGCTGCAAACATGATGCACATCTGTGCGGCCCGAGGATGGGTCAACTAAAGAGCAAAGAGGGGGCTGTCTCTCCAGCTTCGCTTCGCCTGGGATTTACTGTCATTTGTTCCTGGTCCTTTTGGTTTCACTAGCTTGGTGTTGTGAATGGTTTTAGGTTCCTGCGTGAGCGTAACTTTGGTTAGCCTGATGGTGCTGGTAGCTTAACTTGGATATTTTGGTGTCACTGGGTTTTCCCTCGCAAAAAACTGCTCGATGACGAGTGTTTATTGTGGGTTTCCCAGGGATGTGGTGAACTTGCTTTCCCCTTTCTTTGTTTCCTGGTTGGTCTGCTGAACTGTTGTATTTCCGTTATGTGAGTAATAGAAAGGGGTTGTGCCCGGTTAAAAAAAATACTTACTTGTTCACAAAGTAATAGTTCATGTCACTGGATCATGTTGACTATATGACTATTTTCACGCAAAGCCAGGCCAATGGACGCAGTGGAGTCTCGTACTCCTCCGGTTGGTTCTAGTAGACGAGTCCTTCTGAGAACCTTGGCAGAGACCTTGATGCCCGACGGGTTTGGAAGATGTAGTGTTGGTGGATTGTCTGGCCTACTAGACCTACAGCATGGGTGTCGATGGTCGCTATCTAGTCAGGCTGGACGGCCACGTGGGTCATTACCTCCATAGAGGCATCGTTGTGGTTCCTGCTCATGTCTCCGCGATCTTCTTCAGCCTTCAGCAATGGGAGAAGTGATAACCCACAAGTATAGGGGATCGTAACAGTTTTCAAGGGTAGAGCATTCAACCCAAATTTATAGATTCGACACAAGGGGTGCCAAAGAATATTTGAAGGTATTAGCAGCTGAGTTGTCAATTCAACCACACCTGGAGATTAATTATCTGCGGCAAGTAATCAGTGGCAAAGTAATATGATAGTTTTGATAGTAGCGACAACAGTAATGGTAACAGTAACAGTGATAGCAGAATTTTTGTAGCAAGTGTAACATTGATGATAACAGTAGTAACTTAGCGGAAACAATATAAGATAAATTCATAGGCATTGGATCGGTGACTTGTTGGATGATATTCATCATGTTATAGTTATAACCTAGGGCGATTTGGCTGTAGCTCCACTTCATCGATATAATGTAGGCATGTATTCCGTAAATAGTCATACGTGCTTATGGAAAGAACTTGCATTGCATCTTTTGTCCTACCCTCCCGTGGCAGTGGGGTACATATTCGAAATTAAGGGATATTAAGGCCTCCATTTAATAGAGAACTGGAACAAATCATTAACACATAGTGAATACATGAACTCCTCAAATTACGGTCATCAACGGGAGTGGGCCCGGTTGTTGTCACTCCGGGGTTGCCGGATCATAACACGTAGTAGGTCACTATAACTTGCAAGATCTGATCTAGAACATGGATATAATGATCATAACATAAACGGTTCAGATCTGAGTTCATGGCACCCGGGCCCAAAGTGACAAGCATTAAGCATAGCAAAGTCATAGCAACATCAATCTAAGAACACAGTGGATACTAGGGATCAAGCCCTAAAAAAACTAACTCGATTACATGATGAATCTCATCCAAATCCTCACCGACAAGGGAGCCTACGAAGGAATTACTCACTCCCAGTGGGGAGCATCATGGAATTGGCGATGGAGAAGGGTTGGTGATGACGAAGAACGAAGATCCCCCTCTCTAGAGCCCCAAAGGGACTCCAGATCTGGCCTCCAGATGAAGAACAGGAGGTGACGGCGGCTTCGTCTTGTGGATCGCGATAATTCTTTTTCCCTGATTTTTTTCTGGAAAAATAGGATTTTATAGCGTTGGTTTCAGGGTCTGCGAGGCCACCAGGTGGGGACAACTCACCTGGGTGCACCAGGAGAGGGGGGCGTGTTGGAAATATGCCCTAGAGGCAATAATAAAAGTATTATTATTATATTTCCTTGTTCATGATAATTGTCTTTTATTCATGCTATAACTGTATTATCCGGAAATCGTAATACACGTGTGAATACATAGACCACAATATGTCCCTAGTGAGCCTCTAGTTGACTAGCTCGTTGTGATCAACAGATAGTCATGGTTTCCTGGCTATGGACATTGGATGTCGTTGATAACGGGATAACATCATTAGGAGAATGATGTGATGGACAAGACCCAATCCTAAGACTAGCACAAAAGATCGTGTAGTTCATTTGCTAGAGCTTTGCCAATGTCAAGTATCTCTTCCTTCGACCATGAGAGCGTGTAACTCCTGGATACCGTAGGAGTGCTTTGGGTGTATCAAACGTCACAACGTAACTGGGTGACTATAAAGGTGCACTACAGGTATCTCCGAAAGTATCTATTGTTTTATGCGGATCGAGACTGGGATTTGTCACTCCGTGTAAACGGAGAGGTATCTCTGGGCCCACTCAGTAGGACATCATCATATGCGCAATGTGACCAAGGAGTTGATCACGGGATGATGTGTTACGGAACGAGTAAAGTGACTTGCCGGTAACGAGATTGAACAAGGTATTGGATACCGACGATCGAATCTCGGGCAAGTAACATACCGATAGACAAAGGGAATTGAATACGAGATTGATTAAGTCCTTGACATCGTGGTTCATCCGATGAGATCATCGTGGAACATGTGGGAGCCATCATGGGTATCCAGATCCC
Source organism: Triticum dicoccoides (assembly GCF_002162155.2). Classification (NCBI taxonomy): domain Eukaryota; kingdom Viridiplantae; phylum Streptophyta; class Magnoliopsida; order Poales; family Poaceae; genus Triticum; species Triticum dicoccoides. Next base: position 88,419,548 of record NC_041391.1, on the reverse strand, counting down.
GCTGTTGGTTATTGACCGGAGAACGTCTCGGTCATGTCTACATGTCTCCCGAACCCGTAGGGTCTACACACTTAAGGTTCGATGACGCTGGGGTTATAAAGGAAGTTTGTATGTGGTTACCGAATGTTGTTCGGAGTCCCGGATGAGATCCCGGACGTCACGAGGAGTTCCGGAATGGTCCGGAGGTAAAGATTTATATATGGGAAGTCCTATTTTGGCCACCGGAAAATGTTCGGGATTTTTCGGTATTGTACCGGGAAGGTTCTAGAAGGTTCCGGAGTGGGGCCCACCTGCATGGGGGGACCCACATGGACGTGGGTAGTGGGGGCAAGGCCCCACACCCCTGGTCAAGGCGCACCAAGATCCCCCCTTAGAAGGAATAAGATCATATCCCGAAGGGATAAGATCAAGATCCCTAAAAAGGGGGGATAACAATCGGTGGGGAAGGAAATAATGAGATTTCTTTCCTCCCACCTTGGCCAACGCCCCAATGGACTTGGAGGGCAAGAAACCAGCCCCTCCACCCCTATATATAGTGGGGAGGCGCATGGGAGCTATAGACGAAGTTCTGGCGCAACCCTCCCCCTCTCACAAGTACTCCTCCTCTCCCGCGGTGCTTGGCGAAGCCCTGCAGGATTGCCACGCTCCTCCACCACCACCACGCCATTGTGCTGCTGCTGGATGGAGTCTTCCTCAACCTCTCCCTCTCTCCTTGCTGGATCAAGGCTTGGGAGACGTCACCGGGCTGTATGTGTGTTGAACGCGGAGGTGCCGTGCGTTCGGCACTTGATCATCGGTGATTTGAATCACGACGAGTACGACTCCATCAACCCCGTTCACTTGAACGCTTCCGCTTAGCGATCTACAAGGGTATGTAGATGCACTCTCTTTCTACTCGTTGCTGGTCTCTCCATAGATAGATCTTGGTGACATGTAGGAAAATTTTGAATTTCTGCTACGTTCCCCAACAGTGGTATCAGAGCTAGGTCTATTGCGTAGATTCTTTGCACGAGTAGAACACAAAGTAGTTGTGGGCGTTGATTTTGTTCAATATGCTTACCGTTACTAGTCCAATCTTGTTTCGACGGTATTGTGGGATGAAGCGGCCCGGACCGACCTTACACGTACTCTTACGTGAGACAGGTTCCACCGATTGACATGCACTTGGTGCATAAGGTGGCTAGCGGGTGCCAGTCTCTCCCACTTTAGTTGGAACGGATTCGATGAAAAGGGTCCTTATGAAGGGTAAATAGCAATTGGCATATCACGTTGTGGTTTTGCGTAGGTAAGAAACGTTCTTGCTAGAACCCATAGCAGCCACGTAAAACATGCAAACAACAATTAGAGGACGTGTAACTTGTTTTTGCAGGGTATGCTATGTGATGTGATATGGCCAAGAAGAATGTGATGAATGATATGTGATGTATGAGATTGATCATGTTCTTGTAATAGGATTCACGACTTGCATGTCGATGAGTATGACAACCGGCAGGAGCCATAGGAGTTGTCTTTATTTATTGTATGACCTGCGTGTCATTGAAGAACGCCATGTAAACTACTTTACTTTATTGCTAAACGCGTTAGTCATAGAAGTAGAAGTAGTCATTGGCGTGACAACTTCATGAAGACACGATGATGGAGATCATGGTGTCGTGCCGGTGACGATGATGATCATGGAGCCCCGAAGATGAAGATCAAAAGGAGCAAAATGATATTGGCCATATCATGTCACTATTTGATTGCATGTGATGTTTATCATGTTTATGCATCTTGTTTGCTTAGGACGACGGTAGTAAATAAGATGATCCCTTACAAAATTTCAAGAAGTGTTCTCCCCTAACTATGCACCGTTGCTACAGTTCGTCGCTTCTAAGAACCACGTGATGATCGGGTGTGATGGATTCTTACGTTCACATACAACGGGTGTAAGACAGTTTTACACAGCGAAAACACTTAGGGTTAACTTGACGAGCCTAGCATGTGCAGACATGGCCTCGGAACACGGAGACCGAAAGGTCGAGTATGAGTCGTATGGTAGATACGATCAACATGAAGATGTTCACCGATGATGACTAGTCCGTCTCATGTGATGATCGGACACGGCCTAGTTGACTCGGATCATGTGATCACTTAGATGACCAGAGGGATGTCTATCTAAGTGGGAGTTCATAAGATGAACTTAATTATCCTAAACATAGTCAAAAGACCTTTTGCAAATTATGTCGTAAGCTCGCGCTTTAGTTCCACTGTTTAGATATGTTCCTAGAGAAAATATAGTTGAAAGTTGATAGTAGCGATTATGCGATCAGTAGAAAGCTTATGTCCTTAATGCACCACTCAGTGTGCTGAACCCCAACGTCGTTTGTCGATGTTGCGAACATCGGACATACACGTTTTGATAACTACGTGATAGTTCAATTAAATGGTTTAAGTAGAGGCACCAAAGACGTTTTCGAAACGTCGCGGAACATATGAGATGTTTCAAGGGCTGAAATTGGGATTTCAGGCTCGTGCCCACGTCAAGAGGTATAAGACCTCCGACGATTTTCTTAGCCTACAAACTAAGGGAGAAAAGCTCAATCGTTGAGCTTGTGCTCAGATTGTCTGAGCACAACAATCACTTGAATCGAGTGGGAGTTGATCCTCCAGATGAGATAGTGATGTTTCCCCAAAGTCATTGCCACCAAGCTGCTAGAGCTTCATGATTAACTATAACATATCAGGGATAGATATGATGATCCTTGAAATATTCATGATGTTTGACACCGCGAAAGTAGAAATCAAGAAGGAGCATCAATTGTTGATGGTTGGTGAAACCACTAGTTTCAAGAAGGGCAAGGGAACAAAGGGATACTTCATGAAACGGCAATTCAGCTGCTGCTCTAGTGAAGAAACCCAAGGTTGAACCCAAACCCAAGACTAAGTGCTTCTGTAATAAGGGGAACAACCACTGGAGCAGCATTACCCTAGATACTTGGTAGATGAGAAGGCTGGCAAGGTCGATAGAAGTATATTGGATATACATTATGTTAATGTGTACTTTACTAGTACTCCTAGTAGCACCAGGGTATTGGATACCGGTTCGGTTGCTAAGTGTTAGTAACTCGAAATAAAAGCTACGGAATAAACGGAGACTAGCTAAAGGTGAGCTAACGATATATGTTGGAAGTGTTTCCAAGGTTGATATGATCAAGCATCGCACGCTCCCTCTACCACTGAGATTGGTGTTTGCGTTGAGCATAGACATGATTGGATTATGTCTATCGCAATACGGTTATTCATTTAAGGAGAATAATGGTTACTCTATTTTTGAATAATACCTTCAATGGTCTTGCACCTAAAGGAATGGTTTATTGAATCTCGGTCGTAGTGATACACATTTTCATGCCAAAAGATATAAGATAGTAATGATAGTACCACTTACTTGTGGCACTGCCATGTAAGTCATAATGGTATAAAACGCATGAAGAAGCTCCATGTTGATGGATCTTTGGACTCACTCGTTTTTGAAAAGTTTGAGACATGCGAACCATGTATATTGGTGTATATGCATGAAGAAACTCCATGCAAATGGATCGTTCGGACTCACTTGATTTTGAATCACTTGAGATATGCAAATCATACCACATGGGCAAGATGACTGAAAAGCCTCATTTTCAGTAAGATGGAACAAGATAGCAACTTGTTGGAAGTAACACATTTTGATGTGTGCAGTCGAATGAGTGCTGAGGCATGCAGTGAATATCATTATGTTCTTACTTCACAGATGATTCGAGTAAATGTTGAGTATATTTACTTGATGAAACACAAGTCTGAATTATTGAATGGTTCAAGTAATTTCAGAGTGAAGTAGCAGATCATTGTGACAAGAGGATAAAATGTCTATGATATGATCATAGAGATGAATATCTGAGTTACGAGTTTTGGCACACAATTAAGACATTGTGGAAATTGTTTCGCAATTAATACCGCCTGGAACACCATAATGTGATGGTGTGTCCGAACATCATAGTTGCACCCTATTGGATATGGTGTGTACCATGATGTCTCTTATCGAATTACCACTATCGTTCATGGGTTAGGCATTAAAGACAACCACATTCACTTTAAATAGGGCACCACGTAATTCCAATGAGATGACACCGTATGAATTATGGTTTAGAGAAACCTAAGTTGTCGTTTCTTAAAGGTTTGGGGCTGCGACGCTTATGTGAAAAAGTTTCAGAATTAAGCTCGAACCCAAAGCGAATAAAGTACATCTTCATAGGACACCCAAAACAGTTGGGTATACCTCCTAATTCAGATCCGAAAGCAATATGAATTGTTTCTAGAATCGGGTCCTTTCTCGAGGAAAGGTTTCTCTCGAAAGAATTGAGTGGGAGGATGGTGGAGACTTGATGAGGTTACTGAACCATCAACCAGTGTGTAGCAGGGCACAGGAAGTTGTTCCTGTGGCACCTACACCAATTGAAGTGGAAGCTTATGATATTGATCATGAAACTTCGGATCAAGTCACTCCCAAACCTCGTAGGATGACAAGGATGCGTACTACTTCAGAGTGGTACGTAATCCTATCTTGAAGGTCATGTTGCGAGACAACAATGAACCTACGAGCTATGGAGAAGCGATGGTGGGCCCGGATTCCGATAAATGGCTTGAGGCCATAAAATCCGAGAGAGGATCCATGTATGAAAACAAAGTGTAGACTTTGGCAGAACGGCTCGATGGTCGTAAGGCTAATGAGTACAGATGGATTTCAAAAGGAAGACGGACAATGATGGTAAATGTCACCATTAAGAAAGCTCGACTTGTCGTTAAGATGTTTTCCGACAAGTTCAAGGAGTTGACTACGATGAGATTTTCTCACTCGTAGCGATGCTAAGAGTCTGTTGGAATTATATTAGCGATTACTGCATTATTTATGAAACTTGCAGATAGGATGTCAAAACATTGTTTCCTCGACGATTTTAATGAGGAAAGGTTGTATGTGATACAACCGGAAGGTTTTGTCAATCCCGAAAGATGCTAATAAATATGCAGCAATCCTTCTAAGGACTGGAGTGAGCATCTCGGAGTTGGAATGTATGCTTTGATGATGATCAAAAATTTTGGGTTTGTACAAAGTTTATGAGAAACTTGTATTTCCAAAGAAGTGAGTGGGAGCACTATAGAATTTCTGATGAGTATATGTTGTTGACATATTGTTGATCAGAAATGACGTAGAATTTCTGGAAAGCATATAGGGTTATTTTGAAAGTGTTTTTCAATGGAAAGCCTGGATTAAGCTACTTGAACATTGAGCATCAAGATCTATAAGGATAGATCAAAATGCTTAATAATACTTTCAAATGAGCACATACCTTGACATGATCTTGAAGGTGTTCAAGATGGACCAGTCAAAGAAGGAGTTCTTGCCTGAGTTGTAAGGTACGAAGTTAAGACTTAAAGCTCGACCACGACAGAATAGAGAGAAAGGACGAAGGTCGTCCCCTATGCTTAAGACGTAGGCTCTTCAGTATGCTATGCTGTGTACCGCACCTGAAGTGTGCCTTGCCATGAGTCAGTCAAGGGGTACAAGAGTGATCCAAGAATGGCTCACAGGACAGCGGTCAAAGTTATCCTTAGTAACTAGTGGACTAAGGAATTTTCTCGATTATGGAGGTGGTAAAAGAGTTTGTCGTAAAGGTTACGACGATGCAAGCTTGACACCTATCCGGATAGCTCTGAGTAGAGAGACCTGATACATATAATGGAGCAATAATTTAGAATAGCTCCAAGTAGAACAGTTGTTTGGAATAGCTCCAAATAGAGCGTGGTAGCTGCATCTAGGAGATGACATAGAGATTTGTAAAGCACACACGGATCTAAAAGGTTTAGACCCGTTGACTAAAACCTCTCTCACAAGCAACATGATCAAACATAAAACTCATTGAGTGTTAATCACATAGTGATGTGAACTAGACTACTGACTCTAGTAAACTCTTGGGTATTAGTCACATGGCGATGTGACCTGTGAGTGTTAATCACATGGCGATGTGAACTAGATTATTGACTCTAGTGCAAGTGGGAGACTGTTGGAAATATGCCCTAGAGGCAATAATAAAAGTATTATTATTATATTTCCTTGTTCATGATAATTGTCTTTTATTCATGCTATAACTGTATTATCCGGAAATCGTAATACATGTGTGAATACACAGACCACAATATGTCCCTAGTGAGCCTCTAGTTGACTAGCTCGTTGTGATCAACAGATAGTCATAGTTTCCTGGCTATGGACATTGGATGTCGTTGATAACGGGATCACATCATTAGGAGAATGATGTGATGGACAAGACCCAATCCTAAGACTAGCACAAAAGATCGTGTAGTTCATTTGCTAGAGCTTTGCCAATGTCAAGTATCTCTTCCTTCGACCATGAGAGCATGTAACTCCTGGATACCGTAGGAGTGCTTTGGGTGTATCAAACGTCACAACGTAACTGGGTGACTATAAAGGTGCACTACAGGTATCTCCGAAAGTATCTATTGTTTTATGCGGATCGAGACTGGGATTTGTCACTCCGTGTAAACGGAGAGGTATCTCTGGGCCCACTCGGTAGGACATCATCATATGCGCAATGTGACCAAGGAGTTGATCACGAGATGATGTGTTACGGAACGAGTAAAGTGACTTGCCGGTAACGAGATTGAACAAGGTATTGGATACCGACGATCGAATCTCGGGCAAGTAACATACCGATAGACAAAGGGAATTGAATACGGGATTGATTAAGTCCTTGACATCGTGGTTCATCCGATGAGATCATCGTGGAACATGTGGGAGCCATCATGGGTATCCAGATCCCGCTGTTGGTTATTGACCGGAGAACGTCTCGGTCATGTCTACATGTCTCCCGAACCCGTAGGGTCTACACACTTAAGGTTCGATGACGCTAGGGTTATAAAGGAAGTTTGTATGTGGTTACCGAATGTTGTTCGGAGTCCCGGATGAGATCCCGGACGTCACGAGGAGTTCCGGAATGGTCCGGAGGTAAAGATTTATATATGGGAAGTTCTATTTTGGCCACCGGAAAATGTTCGGGATTTTTCGGTATTGTACCGGGAAGGTTCTAGAAGGTTCCGGAGTGGGGCCCACCTGCATGGGGGGACCCACATGGACGTGGGTAGTGGGGGCAAGGCCCCACACCCCTGGTCAAGGCGCACCAAGATCCTCCCTTAGAAGGAATAAGATCATATCCCGAAGGGATAAGATCAAGATCCCTAAAAAGGGGGGATAACAATCGGTGGGGAAGGAAATAATGAGATTTCTTTCCTCCCACCTTGGCCAACGCCCCAATGGACTTGGAGGGCAAGAAACCAGCCCCTCCACCCCTATATATAGTGGGGAGGCGCATGGGAGCTATACACGAAGTTCTGGCACAGCCCTACCTCTCTCCCTACTCCTCCTCTCCCATGGTGCTTGGCGAAGCCCTGCTGGATTGCCACGCTCCTCCACCACCACCACGCCGTTGTGCTGCTGTTGGATGGAGTCTTCCTCAACCTATCCCTCTCTCCTTGCTGGATCAAGGCGTGGGAGACGTCACCGGGCTGTACGTGTGTTGAACGCGGAGGTGCCGTCCGTTCGGCACTAGGATCATCGGTGATTTGAATCACGACGAGTACGACTCCATCAACCCCGTTCACTTGAACGCTTCCTCTTAGCGATCTACAAGGGTATGTAGATGCACTCTCTTTCTACTCGTTGCTGGTCTCTCCATAGATAGATCTTGGTGACACGTAGGAAAATTTTGAATTTCTGCTACGTTCCCCAACAGTGGCATCATGAGCTAGGTCTATTGCGTAGATTCTTTGCACGAGTAGAACACAAAGTAGTTGTGGGCGTTGATGTTGTTCAATATGCTTACCGTTACTAGTCCAATCTTGTTTCGACGGTATTGTGGGATGAAGCGGCCCGGACCGACCTTACACGTACTCTTACGTGAGACAGGTTCCACCGATTGACATGCACTTGGTGCATAAGGTGGCTAGCGGGTGCCAGTCTCTCCCACTTTAGTCGGAACGGATTCGATAAAAAGGGTCCTTATGAAGGGTAAATAGCAATTGGCATATCACGTTGTGGTCTTGCGTAGGTAAGAAACGTTCTTGCTAGAAACCCATAGCAGCCACGTAAAACATGCAAACAACAATTAGAGGACGTCTAACTTGTTTTTGCAGGGTATGCTATGTGATGTGATATGGCCAAAAGGATGTGATGAATGATATATGTGATGTATGAGATTGATCATGTTCTTGTAATAGGATTCACGACTTGCATGTCGATGAGTATGACAACCGGCAGGAGCCATAGGAGTTGTCTTTATTTATTGTATGACCTGCGTGTCATTGAAGAACGCCATGTAAACTACTTTACTTTATTGCTAAACGCGTTAGTCATAGAAGTAGAAGTAGTCGTTGGCGTGACAACTTCATGAAGACACGATGATGGAGATCATGATGATGGAGATCATGGTGTCGTGCCGGTGACGATGATGATCATGGAGCCCCGAAGATGAAGATCAAAAGGAGAAAAATGATATTGGCCATATCATGTCACTATTTGATTGCATGTGATGTTTATCATGTTTATGCATCTTGTTTGCTTAGGACGACGGTAGTAAATAAGATGATCCCTTACAAAATTTCAAGAAGTGTTCTCCCCTAACTGTGCACCGTTGCTACGGTTCGTCGCTTCTAAGCACCATGTGATGATTGGGTGTGATGGATTCTTACGTTCACATACAACGGGTGTAAGACAGTTTTACACAGCGAAAACACTTAGGGTTAACTTGACGAGCCTAGCATGTGCAGACATGGCCTCGGAACATGGAGACCGAAAGGTCGAGCATGAGTCGTATGGTAGATACGATCAACATGAAGATGTTCACCGATGATGACTAGTCCGTCTCACGTGATGATCGGACACGGCCTAGTTGACTCGGATCATGTGATCACTTAGATGACCAGAGGGATGTCTATCTAAGTGGGAGTTCATAAGATGAACTTAATTATCCTGAAATAGTCAAAAGACCTTTTGCAAATTATGTCGTAAGCTCGCGCTTTAGTTCCACTGTTTAGATATGTTCCTAGAGAAAATATAGTTGAAAGTTGATAGTAGCGATTATGCGATCAGTAGAAAGCATATGTCCTTAATGCACCGCTCAGTGTGCTGAACCCCAACGTCGTTTGTCGATGTTGCGAACATCGGACATACACGTTTTGATAACTACGTGATAGTTCAATTAAATGGTTTAAGTAGAGGCACCAAAGACGTTTTCGAAACGTCGCGGAACATATGAGATGTTTCGAGGGCTAAAATTGGGATTTCAGGCTCGTGCCCACGTCAAGAGGTATAAGACCTCCGACGATTTTCTTAGCCTGCAAACTAAGGGAGAAAAGCTAAATCGTTGAGCTTGTGCTCAGATTGTCTGAGCACAACAATCACTTGAATCGAGTGGGAGTTGATCCTCCAGATGAGATAGTGATGTTTCCCCAAAGTCATTGCCATCAAGCTGCTAGAGCTTCGTGATTAACTATAACATATCAGGGATAGATATGATGATCCTTGAAATATTCATGATGTTTGACACCGCGAAAGTAGAAATCAAGAAGGAGCATCAATTGTTGATGGTTGGTGAAACCACTAGTTTCAAGAAGGGCAAGGGAACAAAGGGATACTTCATGAAACGGCAATTCAGCTGCTGCTCTAGTGAAGAAACCCAAGGTTGAACCCAAACCCGAGACTAAGTGCTTCTGTAATAAGGGGAACAACCACTGGAGCAGCATTACCCTAGATACTTGGTAGATGAGAAGGCTGGCAAGGTCGATAGAAGTATATTGGATATACATTATGTTAATGTGTACTTTACTAGTACTCCTAGTAGCACCAGGGTATTGGATACCGGTTCGGTTGCTAAGTGTTAGTAACTCGAAATAAAAGCTACGGAATAAAAGGAGACTAGCTAAAGGTGAGCTGACGATATATGTTGGAAGTGTTTCCAAGGTTGATATGATCAAGCATCGCACGCTCCCTCTACCACCGAGATTGGTGTTTGCGTTGAGCATAGACATGATTGGATTATGTCTATCGCAATACGGTTATTCATTTAAGGAGAATAATGGTTACTCTATTTTTGAATAATACCTTCAATGGTCTTGCACCTAAAGGAATGGTTTATTGAATCTCGGTCGTAGTGATACACATTTTCATGCCAAAAGATATAAGATAGTAATGATAGTACCACTTACTTGTGGCACTGCCATGTAAGTCATAATGGTATAAAACGCATGAAGAAGCTCCATGTTGATGGATCTTTGGACTCACTCGTTTTTGAAAAGTTTGAGACATGCGAACCATGTCTATTGGTGTATATGCATGAAGAAACTCCATGCAAATGGATCGTTCGGACTCACTTGATTTTGAATCACTTGAGATATGCAAATCATACCACATGGGCAAGATGACTGAAAAGCCTCATTTCAGTAAGATGGAAGAAGATAGCAACTTGTTGGAAGTAACACATTTTGATGTGTGCAGTAGAATGAGTGCTGAGGCATGCAGTGAATATCATTATGTTCTTACTTCACAGATGATTCGAGTAAATGTTGAGTATATTTACTTGATGAAACACAAGTCTGAATTATTGAATGGTTCAAGTAATTTCAGAGTGAAGTAGCAGATCATTGTGACAAGAGGATAAAATGTCTATGATATGATCATAGAGATGAATATCTAAGTTACGAGTTTTGGCACACAATTAAGACATTGTGGAAATTGTTTCGCAATTAATACCGCCTGGAACACCATAATGTGATGGTGTGTCCGAACATCATAGTTGCACCCTATTGGATATGGTGCGTACCATGATGTCTCTTATCGAATTACCACTATCGTTCATGGGTTAGGCATTAGAGACAACCACATTCACTTTAAATAGGGCACCACGTAATTCCGATGAGATGACACCGTATGAATTATGGTTTAGAGAAACCTAAGTTGTCGTTTCTTAAAAGTTTGTGGCTGCGACGCTTATATGAAAAAGTTTCAGGTTGATAAGCTCGAACCCAAAGCGGATAAAATGCATCTTCATAGGAAACCCAAAACAGTTGGGTATACCTCCTAATTCAGATCCGAAAGCAATATGGATTGTTTCTAGAATCGGGTCCTTTCTCGAGGAAAAGTTTCTCTCAAAAGAATTGAGTGGGAGGATGGTGGAGACTTGATGAGGTTATTGAACCGTCTCTTCAACTAGTGTGTGACAGGGCACAGGGAGTAGTTCCTGTGGCACCTACACCAATTGAAGTGGAAGCTTATGATATTGATCATGAAACTTCGGATCAAGTCACTCCCAAACCTCGTAGGATGACAAGGATGCGTACTACTTCAGAGTGGTACGTAATCCTGTCTTGAAGGTCATGTTGCTAGACAACAATGAACCTACGAGCTATGAAGAAGCGATGGTGGGCCCGGATTCCGATAAATGGCTTGAGGCCATAAAATCCGAGAGAGGATCCATGTATGAAAACAAAGTGTAGACTTTGGCAGAACGGCTCGATGGTCGTAAGGCTAATGAGTACAGATGGATTTCAAAAGGAAGACGGACAATGATGGTAAATGTCACCATTAAGAAAGCTCGACTTGTCGTTAAGATGTTTTCCGACAAGTTCAAGGAGTTGACTACGATGAGATTTTCTCACTCGTAGCGATGCTAAGAGTCTGTTGGAATTATATTAGCGATTACTGCATTATTTATGAAATCTTGCAGATAGGATGTCAAAACATTGTTTCCTCGACAATTTTAATGAGGAAAGGTTGTATGTGATACAACCGGAAGGTTTTGTCAATCCCGAAAGATGCTAATAAGTATGCAAAGCTCCAGCAATCCTTCTAAGGACTGGAGTGAGCATCTCGGAGTTGGAATGTATGCTTTGATGATGATCAAAAATTTTGGGTTTGTACAAAGTTTATGAGAAACTTGTATTTCCAAAGAAGTGAGTGGGAGCACTATAGAATTTCTGATGAGTATATGTTGTTGACATATTGTTGATCAGAAATGACGTAGAATTTCTGGAAAGCATATAGGGTTATTTTGAAAGTGTTTTTCAATGGAAAGCATGGATTAAGCTACTTGAACATTGAGCATCAAGATCTATAAGGATAGATCAAAATGCTTAATAATACTTTCAAATGAGCACATACCTTGACATGATCTTGAAGGTGTTCAAGATGGACCATTCAAAGAAGGAGTTCTTGCCTGAGTTGTAAGGTACGAAGTTAAGACTTAAAGCTCGACCACGGCAGAATAGAGAGAAAGGACGAAGGTCGTCCCCTATGCTTAAGACGTAGGCTCTTCAGTATGCTATGCTGTGTACCGCACCTGAAGTGTGCCTTGCCATGAGTCAGTCAAGGGGTACAAGAGTGATCCAAGAATGGCTCACAGGACAGCGGTCAAAGTTATCATTAGTAACTAGTGGACTAAGGAATTTTCTTGATTATGGAGGTGGTAAAAGAGTTCGTCGTAAAGGTTACGACGATGCAAGCTTGACACCTATCCGGATAGCTCTGAGTAGAGAGACCAGATACATATAATGGACCAATAATTTAGAATAGCTCCAAGTAGAACAGTTGTTTGGAATAGCTCCAAATAGAGCGTGGTAGCTGCATCTAGGAGATGACATAGAGATTTGTAAAGCACACACGGATCTGAAAGGTTCAGACCCGTTGACTAAAACCTCTCTCACAAGCAACATGATCAAACATAAAACTCATTGAGTGTTAATCACATAGTGATGTGAACTAGACTACTGACTCTAGTAAACTCTTGGGTATTAGTCACATGGCGATGTGACCTGTGAGTGTTAATCACATGGCGATGTGAACTAGATTATTGACTCTAGTGCAAGTGGGAGACTGTTGGAAATATGCCCTAGAGGCAATAATAAAAGTATTATTATTATATTTCCTTGTTCATGATAATTGTCTTTTATTCATGCTATAACTGTATTATCCGGAAATCGTAATACACGTGTGAATACATAGACCACAATATGTCCCTAGTGAGCCTCTAGTTGACTAGCTCGTTGTGATCAACAGATAGTCATGGTTTCCCGGCTATGGACATTGGATGTCGTTGATAACGGGATCACATCATTAGGAGAATGATGTGATGGACAAGACCCAATCCTAAGACTAGCACAAAAGATCGTGTAGTTCATTTGCTAGAGCTTTGCCAATGTCAAGTATCTCTTCCTTCGACCATGAGAGCGTGTAACTCCTGGATACCGTAGGAGTGCTTTGGGTGTATCAAACGTCACAACGTAACTGGGTGACTATAAAGGTGCACTACAGGTATCTCCGAAAGTATCTATTGTTTTATGCGGATCGAGACTGGGATTTGTCACTCCGTGTAAACGGAGAGGTATCTCTGGGCCCACTCGGTAGGACATCATCATATGCGCAATGTGACCAAGGAGTTGATCACGGGATGATGTGTTACGGAACGAGTAAAGTGACTTGCCGGTAACGAGATTGAACAAAGTATTGGATACCGACGATCGAATCTCGGGCAAGTAACATACCGATAGACAAAGGGAATTGAATACGGGATTGATTAAGTCCTTGACATCGTGGTTCATCCGATGAGATCATCGTGGAACATGTGGGAGCCATCATGGGTATCCAGATCCCGCTGTTGGTTATTGACCGGAGAACGTCTCGGTCATGTCTACATGTCTCCCGAACCCGTAGGGTCTACACACTTAAGGTTCGATGACGCTAGGGTTATAAAGGAAGTTTGTATGTGGTTACCGAATGTTGTTCGGAGTCCCGGATGAGATCCCGGACGTCACGAGGAGTTCCGGAATGGTCCGGAGGTAAAGATTTATATATGGGAAGTCCTATTTTGGCCACCGGAAAATGTTCGGGATTTTTCGGTATTGTACCGGGAAGGTTCTAGAAGGTTCCGGAGTGGGGCCCACCTGCATGGGGGGACCCACATGGACGTGGGTAGTGGGGGCAAGGCCCCACACGCCTGGTCAAGGCGCACCAAGATCCCCCCTTAGAAGGAATAAGATCATATCCCGAAGGGATAAGATCAAGATCCCTAAAAAGGGGGGATAACAATCGGCGGGGAAGGAAATAATGAGATTTCTTTCCTCCCACCTTGGCCAACGCCCCAATGGACTTGGAGGGCAAGAAACCAGCCCCTCCACCCCTATATATAGTGGGGAGGCGCATGGGAGCTATAGACGAAGTTCTGGCGCAGCCCTCCCCCTCTCACAAGTACCCCTCCTCTCCCGCGGTGCTTGGCGAAGCCCTGCAGGATTGCCACGCTCCTCCACCACCACCACGCCGTTGTGCTGCTGCTGGATGGAGTCTTCCTCAACCTCTCCCTCTCTCCTTGCTGGATCAAGGCTTGGGAGACGTCACCGGGCTGTATGTGTGTTGAACGCGGAGGTGCCGTGCGTTCGGCACTTGATCATCGGTGATTTGAATCACGACGAGTACGACTCCATCAACCCCGTTCACTTGAACGCTTCCGCTTAGCGATCTACAAGGGTATGTAGATGCACTCTCTTTCTACTCGTTGCTGGTCTCTCCATAGATAGATCTTGGTGACACGTAGAAAAATTTTGAATTTCTGCTACGTTCCCCAACAGGGCGCCCACTCGTGGGTTGTGCCCACCTAGGGGCCCCTCTCCGGTAGGTCTTGGCTCCAGAAATTCTTATATATTATATAAAAATTCCTCGCAATGTTTCGTTCCATTCCGAGAACTTTTATTTCTGCACAAAAACAACACCATGGTAGTTCTATGGAAAACAGCATCAGTCCGGGGTTAGTTTCATTCAAATCATGCAAATTAGAGTCCAAAATAAGAGGAAAAGCATGAGAAAAAGTGGATACGTTGGATACGTATCAACTCCGCCAAGCTTAAACCTTTGCTTTTCCTCAATCAATTCAGTTGATAAACTCAAAGTGAAAAAGAAAAACTTTTACGAACTCTTTTGCTCTTGTTTGCATAAATAAGCTTAAAGAACATCTAGGTTTTCAGCCAATATTATAACTAACCATGTCGACAATAACTCTTAAAGATTATATTGACTCATATCAATGACATAATCAGTTAGAGAGCAATAATATGGTATGTCAAACGGCAACACGTTGTCAAAACAACCATGATATAATATGACAATAGTGGTATCTTGCTAGCCCTTTCTAAGACCACAAAACATAAATGCAGAGCACCTCCAAAGTTCAAGCAGCGACTAGACATTGTAATTCATGGTAGAAAAGATCCAGTCATGATGCACCCAATATTAGCTGCACACAATGCATAAATCATGATAGTTGTGCTCTCTATGTTTCTGGCGCTTGTTTAAGAAGGTGATGACACAACATAAAAATAAATAGATAGTCCCTTCGCAGAGGGAATCAGTGATTTGCAGAGGTGCCAGAGCTCACGTTTTAAAACAGAGATAAATGATATTTTGAGACATGCACCCTTCTTATTCACTTCACAACCATCAGTTATCAATATCTTCCATGCTAAACACGCTAGTGGCGGTTCCCAAGCGATAAAAATAAGGTTTTGACTCCATTAGGTGTTCTTGTTTAATTATTTGAGAGATTAACTCTTTTTCATGTTTGCAGTTTGGGACTGGGCATCCCTATTACCGCCCTTTTCTCGTGCGATGGCGAGTGAATAAACACTCGACCTGAGAATAACCCACTTAGCATGGAAGATATCGACCACCTCATGTCGTTCCATTAACGACCTAGGCACACAAAATGATAAATTTTAGAAGATTTTAGAGGTGGCACATGCAAATTTACTTAGGGCGGCAGAGTAATACCGCATATAGGTAGGTATGGTGCACTCATCCGGAATAACTTTGGGTTCAAGGTTTTTGATGTACAAGCAGAGTTCCCACTTAGTACAATCGAAGGCTAGCAATTAGATTGAGAAGCGGCCAGCTAGAGAGCAACAACGATCATAACCATGCATTATGCATAAGTAACATTGGACACTAGCATGAGTAGGATAAGAACAACATGAACATAAATATCATAGAGGCTATGTTGGTTTTGATTCAACTACATGCATGAACATGTGCCAAGTCAAGCCACTCGAACATTCAGAGGAGGATACCATATCATCATACTACATCACAATCATTTTAACGCTATGTTGATATGCAAGATAAATCATTATCCACTACTAGATACTTATGCATGGCATGAGAAACTATAATATCTAATTGTCATTGCAAACATGTTTAATCATAATGCGCTAAATCATGGATACTAGGTTAAACATATTTACACAAACAGACCAAGTTGAGTTCATACCAGTTTCTCTCTGCCATGGCCAGTTCATGGAATATCATCATTATTGCCTTTCACTTGCATGACCGAATGATGTGAAAATAATAATAGTGCAAGAGTACCGTGGACTAAGCTGAAATCTGCAAAACATTTTATTCAATAGGAGAAGACAAGGTAAGATGGGCTCTTTGTTAGATCAACTATTATTCATACGAGAGCCACTCAACATTTTCATCATGGTCTTCTCCTCGGTAAGACTCGAATAAAAAGAAAAGAAATTCATAGAAACACACTAAAATATTTTTGGAATTTTTGGTTTTCTTGAACAAGCAAATAAAAGGGAAAAGCAAATACGAGAAAAAACTATTTACATGGGAAAGCTCCCAACAAGCAAATGAAGAACAAGGAAATCTTTTTGGGTTTTCTTTTTAGTGCTACTACTAAGCATGCATAGAAAGTAAACTACTACAACTATTTTTTTTCTAAAGTTTTTCAAACACACAAGAAGAAAACAAGAAAATAAATCTAAGCATGGATGATACAATGAAAAAGTGTGAACACCGACAAATAGAATGATATGTGAACATGAATGTAATGTCGATCAGAAAAACGCACAAGCTTAGGCTTTTGGCCTAAGTTGGTAATCGATCAGTAGCCTGGAGGGTAATAGTCGGCGTCGTAGCTCACAGAGGCTCTTGGTGCGGATGCCTCAGCCTGCCATGCCGCCACCACTGCTGCGTTGTGAGCTCGGGCCTCGCTCTCAAGAACAAAATATCTTCCCTTGCTGTTACAGTCAAAAAGAGCAGGTGCAGGCAAATATGGATCCACAACAGATGTTTGGTTGAACAATAGGTTACAAGTGAAATCATGAATATTTCACTTAAGAATTTTATGATCTTTCAAGGTGCCAAAATCTAAATACTGCGTGGGTAGGATAGGATCAAAGGGCAAAGGTGAAACACCAAGCCCTCATGCTAAACACGTGGCATAAATTCCACCATAGAACCAACCACTGTTAGCATTATGCTGAAGTCTGCGTGCAACAGTTACTCCAAGGTTATAATTTCTTTCACCGATGAGAGTGGTGCGTATGAGGCTCAAGTCTGGAGCATGCAGAGTACTATAGTCTTGCTTGCGTACTATACATTTTTCATTAAATAATGCAAAATACTGAATTGCGGGAAAATGAATGCTCTTTATTCTACCTTGTGTCACTCCCCTCCTTTCACCGTAAGAAAGACTAGTCAGAAAAGATTCGTACTCGGCGTGTGGTGGTTCGTTAAGCGAACCCCAAAATGGAAGATTGCAATGGTGAGCAAAATTCTCCAGTGAGATAGTAAATGGATTATCATAAATCATAAAAGACACCCTAGATTCACAAGGGAAGAAATTAAATCTTTTGACAAACGATTCAGTGAGAAGGTGGCATTGTTCGCACTTATCTGAGATGTAGGGACCGAGACCGGCATTGTGAACATACTGCTCAAATTCCTCCATAATGCCCACACGCATCATATAATCATCGCAAGGCCATAAGCATGTTTTGGTGGCAGCATCTCGTGTGGAACTTTCACTTGGTTCAACATACACTACTAGGAAAAGGGCTATAGATAGGATGGACACTAATGGCGCACTGCACATGTGGTGCGCCATTACTAAATACTAATGGCGCACCATGTGTTGGTGCGCCATTAGTGTGCAAATACTAATGGCGCACCACTTCCCATGGTGCGCCATTAGTAATTTTTTTTAATTTTTTTCAAAACTACTAATGGCGCACGGTGGGAGTGGTGCGCCATTACTATGTTGACATAGTAATGGCGCACCACACCCACCGTGCGCCATTAGTAGTTTTGAAAAAAAATAAAAAATAAATAATTTTTTTCTTTGTAATGGCGCACCTATGGACAGTGCGCCATTACTAGTTAACTAGTAATGGCGCACTGTCCATAGGTGCGCCATTACTAAGTTTTTTTCAAAAAAAATTCATCTTTTTTCTTTTTTCTTTTCAAAACTAGTAATGACGCACCGTGGGTGTGGTGCGCCATTACTAGTTTAACTAGCAATGGCGCACCACCCCACGGTGCGCCATTACTAACTTGGCCCAAAAGTTCCCGAATGCACCCCCCAGTGGATCGCCTTTTCAGTTTTAAAAAAATAAAAGAAAATGATGGAAATGTCAAAAAAAATAAAAGAAAATAAGTTTCCCATGTGATATGTGGTCTAGTTGTTGGGAAAATTTACAAATATGAATTTCGACTTTATTTGCAAAATCTCTCTGGAAATTTATAAAATCGGCATAACTTTTGCATATGAACTCGGATGAAAAAGTTTTTTATATGAAAAATCATCTACTCGAAAAGTTAAATTCAGATGTAACCGGGGGAACCCCGTTAAACATTTTCAAAATTCCCAAAAACCTAACAGAAAAAAAGTTACGGGGCTTTCAAGATCTAGAGGCAAAAAATTCAAAAAATTTCAAACTTACTAGTGGCGCACCGTGGATGTGGTGCGCCACTAGTAACAAAAAAAAATTGGTTTCGAATTTTTTTTTGATTTTTTTTCAAAAAATGATACGTAATATGACCGGGAAGTTTCAAATATTTTTCAAAATTTCATCATAGTTATGAACATGAACAAAGTCCTAGACATCAACAAGGTATAATAGGATTGATATGCTAGATATATCAATAAGTGCCTGTGAAGTGAGTTGTTGCTGGGGTTGGATAGAACTCTGAAGTTAAGCGTGCTTGGGCTGGAGTAGTGTGAGGATGGGTGACCTTTTGGGTAGTTTGACCACAGAGTGCGATTTGACCCGAGATTAAGCATATTGACCCAAGATTAAGCCATAGTGAACTGAGATTAAGAAAAAAACGAATTTTTTTTGAAGAACTCCTTCCAAAAGGGTTCATCCTGTTCACGTACAATTTTCTGAAAACTTTTGAGCGGCAAAAAATTGTTAACAGAACATTACTAAATTAATAGCAACTACTCATAGGGATACATAGAGGCCATAACAAGCATTCAAACTACTTAGAACACTAAGAATTTAACATGCAAGGTCATCTACAATCATACCATAGGCTAGCTTCTAGGGTTTAGCCTTTCTGATCTCGTGGTAGATCTACTCTTGTACTACCCATATCATCAATATTAATCAAGAAGGAGTAGGGTTTTACGTCCATCGAGAGGGCCCAAACCTGGGTAAAAACATCGTGTCCCTTGTCTCCTGTTACCATCCGCCTAGACGCACAGTTCGGGACCCCCTACCCGAGATCCGCCGGTTTGGACACCGACAGGGACCACAACCCACCAGGGCACGCGTGGGTGTCCTGGCGTGCCGAGGTGGGTTGTGCCCACCTGGTGCACCTCCCTCTCGTATTTTCAGAGCATTCTGAGAACTTTTATTTTTGGGTCATTTTTATTGCACGAGAAATTTAGAAAACAGACAAAACATGGCATTTTAATTTATTTAACTAACAAAAACAGAGAACAAAGAGTAAGGACAGAATGTAGTGCTTACTAAATTCATCAACTTCATACCGCTCAAAAATGATTCATTAATTTGGTTGATCAGGTCTTATTAACAACCACTTTCGATTAGCATGAAACCAAAGAACTTTCGTAAATCACTAAGTTACCTCAATGGGGATATTCATGTCCCCAACAATAATAATTTCATATTTCTTTTTGGCAGTAGGTAGAGGTATTTGAAAACTTCCAATAGTGATTGTCGAAGATTTTTCAATAACATTAATACCATTCACATGGAATTGTTTCTTCAGAAAGTGCATCATATGCTCATTACCATTAATATGAAAAGTGATCTTGCTTTTATTGCAATCAATAACAGCCCCTGCAATATTCAAGAAGGGTCTACCAAGGATAATCGACATGTTGTCGTCCTCGGGCATCTCAAGTATAACAAATTCAGTCAAAATAGTAACATTAGCAACACCAAGGGGCACATCCTCATAGATACCGATAGGTAGGGCAGTGTATTTGTCAGCCATTTGCAAGGATATTTAAGTAGGTGTGAGTTTATTCAAGTCATGTCTTTTATATAAATAGAAAGGCATAACACTAACACTAGCTCCTAGATCACACAAAGCAGTTTTCACATAACTCTTTTTGATTGAGCAAGCTATAGTTGGTATTTCCGGATCTCCAAGTTTTTGAAAGTAATTAGCAAGCATAGTTGAGATTTCAGTTTCCGGTATTTTTCTCTTATTAGTGATGATTTCTTTCATATACTTTGCATAAGGAGGCATTTTCAAGATATCACTCAAGCGAGTGGGCAAAAAGACTAGCCTCAGCATTTTAGCAAAGCGTTCAAATTCTTCATCATCTTTCTTTTTAGTTGACTTGGGTGGAAAAGGCATAGGTTTTTGAATCCGCAGTTCTCTTTCTTTACCGTGTTTTCTAGCAATGAAGTCTCTTTTATCATACTTATTATTTTTAGGTTGTGGGTTATCAAGATCAATATGTGGTTCTATCTCAACATCATTATCTGGTTCTTTTTCATTATTTGTTTGAGTATCTTCATGAACATCAGCATTATCTTTCTCATTATCACTAGGTGGATGTTCACTAGAGATTGAGTTTCAGCATTAGAGATAGAAGTTTCATTTTGATTATCAGGAGGTTTCTCTATTTCAGGTTCACTAGAAGCATGCAAAGTCCTATCATTTTTCTTCTTCCTTTTCTTTTAGAAGGGCTAGGTGCACTAGCATTAGCTCTTTGTCAATCTTGTTCAATTATTTTTGGGTGTCCCTCAGGATAAAGTGGTTCCTAAGTCATTTTACCTCCTCTAGTTGCAACTCTAACTGCAAACTCATGTATATTATTATTCATTTCATCAAGCAATTCTCTTTGTGATTTAGCAACTTGTTCTAGTTGGGTTTGTACCATAGAAGCATGTTTTCCAACACCTCTAACATCATTTGAAATTCTAAATAACAAGTCACTCAAGCGAGCAATCATATCTGAATTATATTTTAATTGTTTCATAACATTTGCATTGAAGTGATCTTGTTTTCTAATATAATTTTCAAACTCATAAAGGCATTGGCTAGGGTGCATATTGTGAGGATTATCATTATCATTGAACTTCATTAGAGAATTTACCTCGACCACCTTAGGAAATGGTGGTGTATCAAGCCCATGTATTTCTTCAATAGGAGGTAAATTTTTAACATCCTCAGCTTTAATACCCTTTTCCTTCATAGCTTTCTTTGCCTCTTGCATATCTTCAGGAATGAGATATAATATACCCCTCTTCTTTGGAGTGGGCTTAGCCGGTGGTTTAGGAAGAGTCCAATCATCATAATTTTTCAATATATTCTTCAATAGTTTCTCAGCTTGTCCAACAGTTCGTTCCCTGAAAACACAACCAGCACAACTATCTAGGAAGTCCCTAGAAGCATCAGTTAGTCCATCATAGAAGATATCAAGTATTTCATTTTTTTCTTAAGAGCATGGTTAGGCAAAGCATTGAGTAACTTGCAAATCCTCCCCCAAGCTTGTGGGAGACTCTCTTCTTTAGTTTGCACAAAGTTAAATATTTCTTGTAAGGCAGCTTGTTTCTTATGAGCAGGAAAATATTTTTCAGAGAAGTAATAAATCATATCCTGAGGACTACGCACACAACCATGAGTAAGAATATTGTACCAAGCTTTAGCATCACCCTTTAATGAGAAAGGAAATAATTTGAGAATAAAGTAATAGCGTGTCTTCTCATCATGTGTAGAAAGGGTGGCTATGTCATTCAACTTAGTGAGATGTGCCGCAATAGTTTCATTTTCGTAACCATGGAAAGGATCAGATTCAACCAAAGTAATTAACTCTGGATCGATAGAGAATTCATAATATTTATCATCAATAAAGATGGGTGAGGTAGCAAACTTAGTATCATATTTCATTCTAGCATTCAGAGATTTTTCTTTATACTTGCATAGTAATTTTTCTAGATCATCTCTACCCTTACAAGCAAGAATATTTCTAGTTGTCTCCTCATTCATATCATAACCTTCCGATACCATAGGTAATTCATATCTAGGAAGGCTAGTTCTATCAAGTGTTTCAGGAGTTTAATTTTCAAGCTCGTCATCAGATTCAACAACATCATGTTGTATTACTCTAGCAATTTGTTCATCAAGAAATTCACCAAGTGGCACATCATCGTTATCAAGCATGGTACTGGCATCATAGTAAGCATCATTCATAGTAGAAGTAGGATCATCAATAACTTGCGACATATTAGAATTGATAGCATGTGGTGGTGTTGCAAGTTTACTCATAACAGAAGGTGAATCTAAAGCAGAACTAGATGGCAGTTCCTTACCTCCCCTCGTCTTAGAGGTATAAATCTTAGTCTGAGGATCCTTCAGATTCTTCATAGTGATAAATTGATAATAATCCCAAGTGACTCAACAAATATAGTTATGCTCCCCGACAACGGCGCGAGAAAAAGGTCTTGATAACCCACAAGTATAGGGGATCGCGACAGTTTTCGAGGGTAGACTATTCAACACAAATTTATAGATTTGACACAAGGGGAGCCAAAGAATGTTTGAAGGTATTAGAAGTTGAATTGTCAATTCAACCACACCTGGAGATTAATTATCTGCAGCAAGTAATCAATAGCAAAGTAATATGATAGTTTTGATAGTAGTGACAGCAGTAATGGTAACAGTAACGGTGATAACAGTATTTTTGTAGCAAGTGTAACAGTGATGATAGCAATAGTAACTTAGCAGAAACAATATAAGCTAAATTTGTAGGCATTGGATCGGTGACTTGTTGGATGATATTCATCATGTGACAATTATAACCTAGGGCGATGCGGCACAAGCTCCAGTTCATCGATATAATATAGGCATGTATTCCGTAAATAGTCATACCTGCTTATGGAGAGAACTTGCATGACATCTTTTGTCCTACCCTCCCGTGGCAGCGGGGTCCATAATGGAAACTAAGGGATATTAAGGCCTCCTTTTAATAGAGAACCGGAGTAAAGCATTAACACATAGTGAATACATGAACTCCTCAAAGTACGGTCATCACCGGGAGTGGGCCCGGTTGTTGTCACTCCAGGGTTGCCGGATCATAACACATAGTAGGTGACTATAACTTGCAAGATCTGATCTAGAACATGGATATAATGATGATAACATGAACGGTTCAAATCTAAGTTCATGGCACCCGGGCCCAAAGTGAAAAGCATTAAGCATAGAAAATTCATAGCAACATCAATTTAAGAACTTAGTGGATACTACGGATCAAGCCCTAACAAAACTAACTCGATTACATATGAATCTCCTCCAACTCCTCACCGACCAACGAGCCTACGAAGGAATTACTCACTCCCGGTGGGGAGCATCATGGAATTGACGCTGGAGAAGGGTTGGTGATGACAAAGAATGAAGATCCCCCTCTCCGGAGCCCCAAACGGACTCCAGATCTGGCCTCCCGATGAAGAACAGGAGCTGACGCCGGCTCCGTCTTGTGGATCACGATAATTCTTTCTCCCTGATTTTTTTCTTGAAAAATAGGATCTTTTAGCGGTTTTAGGATCTACGGGGCCACCTGGTGGG
This sequence comes from Triticum dicoccoides, assembly GCF_002162155.2. Lineage (NCBI taxonomy): Eukaryota > Viridiplantae > Streptophyta > Magnoliopsida > Poales > Poaceae > Triticum > Triticum dicoccoides. Next base: position 88,395,589 of record NC_041391.1, on the reverse strand, counting down.
GATAACCCACCTGGGCGCGCTAGGAAACGGGGGTGCGCCCTGGTGGGTTGTGCCCACCCAGGGGCCCCTCTCCGGTAGGTCTTGGCTCCAGAAATTCTTATATATTATATAAAAATTCCTCGCAAAGTTTCATTCCATTTCGAGAACTTTTATTTCTGCACAAAAACAACACCATGGTAGTTCTGCTGAAAAAAGCGTCAGTCCGGGGTTCGTTTCATTCAAACCATTCAAATTAGAGTCCAAAACAAGAGGAAAATCGTGAGAAAATGTAGATACATTGGAGACGTATCAAGAAGCCCTAGGTTATATGTCAAGACAAGCGGTGGCGGTGTCACGTCGTCATTCGCCCCTTGGAGGGGTCACGATAGGTGCCCCTAGAGTGCTCGAATGTGGAGGCATGAGATGCTAGCTTCCAAATCTTGTTTGTGAAACTAGATGACGGTGTGATGCTCGTGTGGGGTTCTGAGGTATGACGTGTGTCATTATCAGCGCATCATGGGTGATGCGTTCCCTAATTCAGGCCCAGTTTTTCCTTCCAATGGTCGGCACTCCTTATGCACCATGGTGGGGGTATGTTGATCGTGCCAGCCTTGGGGTCGAGGTGTGTGACAATCATTGTGTAGCGGCCTTCGAGGCCCTATGCAAGGAAGGTCTTGTGTATCTACTACATTCTAAATTATGGACCGCCTCTTCATCTGGTCATTGGTTGTTTGGCGAACCGTTCTTCTGGGAACCTTGTCTTAGAACACGACGTTGCTAAGTTGTGATCCAAATTCATATAAAGTATAAAAGCTAACTTCTGACAGAGTAGAGAGGAGCGGAGGCCCGTCGCTGGGAGGTGGACAATGACTGTGGTATGGGTCGGTATTGATCTAGGTCACGTCTACTATATATATATCCTTTGTAAGCCATTGCATGGGATAAGTTCATCAGTTGTAAATCATGGGCGTTTGTAACCTCTCCATATATAGTGAAGTTTTGCTGTCTGTTGCTCGTGGTTTTTTCTCCTTCGCATTGGAGGGGTTTTCCACGTTAAAATATTGTGTCATTCTTCTTCAATTTATTGCATGTCGTATCTCTAACAGACGTTCAGTTACGGCCTCAACCGCCCACGATTGATGCTCATGTATAGCTGAGGTAGTGAACTTAATACAACTCGCTTGTAACCTTGTATAAAGGCTGTCAAGAGGATCAATATAAATTGTCAATTCCTCAATTGTATTTCTACATGGTATTAGTCTTCTAAATCCTTGGACTCTCGCTTCTGCTCCTCTCTGATGGACATTTTCTTTGACACCTCCTCGACTAGCAACAATGCCTTCGCTGACTAGTTGTCGGTTCCCTCTCCTCACTCACCATGCTCCCACATACATGTCACCCTCCAGATCAAGCCACCAAACTTCACCCTCTTATCAACCTTATTCAATCCCATGATTCAGTCGTTTGGCCTCACCGACCACATTGATGGCATAGTGGACGCCCTGTAGCATTTCTCTGACCACGTGTGGCCCTAGGTGGACCGGTGCATCAATGCGGTGTGGCTTAGAGTAGATCGCCGGCACCATCCACGTCGAGCACCCCACGGCCAACATCTTGTTCATGGCGATCCACACCCTTTTTTGCTCCAACCGCAATCAGCAAGGTGTGTAGATGCTTTGAGAGTTTCATGGACTCTTTAAGTGCCATCAACCCATCCAGGAGTACTACACTAAGTTCAAGACCCTCATCGACACTGATGAGGCCAAAAAATGAGACCTTCTTACCGATATTTTTGTGCCTACTAGGTAGGCTTTGTGGAATTTTATCGCGTTCGCACACTCTTGTGTTGATAACCCCTCAGGTTAAGGTTTTTGAAGCAATATCCATTTACTGGAGAAAATCCCTAAAATGGAAGTGGAATCACGTATTAAAGGTGATTAAAACTTTCCATAACAGAATCAAGCTAGAAGGTTGAACAAACCACCGTTGCCGCGCTTCCAGTGCGAATGGCGTCGTTCCATGCGACCGCGCGCGCTCGCATGAGCGGTCATTTGGCGTGCTGATACGTCCATTTTGCATCATATTTACCTACTGTTATTTATGATGTTTTTATGCCTAATAATACTTTTTGGAGTAATTCTAATGTCTTTTCTCTCATAATATGCAAGGTACACACAAAGAGGGAGAATTCCGACAGCTGGAAATCTGGACCTGGAAAAGCTACGTCAGGCCACCTATTCTGCACAACTTCAAACAAGCTGAAACTTCATGAGGAATTTTTTTAGAATATTTAAGAAATATTGGAGCCAATAAGTACTAGAGGGGGCCTACCAGGTGGGCACAACCCACCTGGGCGCGCTAGGGAGCCCAGGCGTGCCCTGGTGGGTTGTGCTCTCCTCGGCCCACCTCCGCTGCCCATCTTTTGCTATATAAGTTATTTTGACCTAGAAAAAATGAGGAGAGGACTTTAGAGACGTAGCGCCGCCGTCTCGAGGCGGAACTTGGGCAGGAGCACTTTTGCCCTTCGGTGGAGCGATTCCGCCGAGGGAACTTCCCTCCCGGAGGGGGAAATCATCGTCATCATCATCACCAACAACTCTCCCATCTTGGGGAGGGCAATCTCCATCAACATCTTTAACAGCACCATCTCCTCTCAAACCCTAGTTCATCTCTTATGTTCAATCTTTCTACCGGAACTATAGATTGGTGCTTGTGGGTGACTAGTAGTGTTGATTACATCTTGTACTTGATTACTATATGGTTTATTTGGTGGAAGATTATATGTTCAGATCCAATATGCTATTTAATACCCCTATGATCTTGAGCATGATTGCTACCTCTTGAGCATGCTTTGGTTTTTCCCTCAAAGAGGAAAGGGTGATGCAGCAAAGTAGCGTAAGTATTTCCCTCAATTTTTGAGAACCAAGGTATCAATACAGCAAAAGGCTCCTCAAAAGTCCCACGCAGCTACACAAACAAACAAGAACCTCGCAACCAACGCGATAAAGGGGTTGTCAATCCCTTCACAGTAACTTGCGAAAGTGAGATCTGATAGAGATAATAAGATAGGATAATTTTTTTTGGTATTTTCATGATATAGATAGGAAAATAAAAGATGCAAATAAAAGTAGATGGAAAACTTATATGATAAAAGATAGACCCAGGGCCCATAGGTTTCACTAGTGGCTTCTCTCAAGATAGCATAAGTATTACGGTGGGTGAAAAAATTACTGTCGAGCAATTGATAGAAAAGTGCATAGTTATGAGATTATCTAGGCATGATCATGTATATAGGCATCACGTCCGTGTCAAGTAGACCGACTCCTGCCTGCATCTACTACTATTACTCCACACACCGACCGACTCCTGCCTGCATCTAGAGTATTAAGTTCATGAAGAATAGAGTAACGCATTAAGAAAGATGACATGATGTAGAGGGATAAACTCATGCAATATGACATAAACCCCATCTTTTTATCCTCGATGGCAACAATACAATTGATACGTCTCCATCGTATCTACTTTTCCAAACACTTTTTCCCTTGTTTTGGACTCTAACTTGCATGATTTGAATGAAACTAACCAGGACTGACTCTATTTTTAGCAAAACTGCCATGGTGTTATTTGTGTGCGGAAACAAAAGTTCTCGGAATGACCTAAAACTCCTCAGAGATTATTTTTGGAAAATATAAAAAATACTGGTGAAAGAATAAAGGCCAGGGGGTCCACACCCTGTCCACGAGGGTTGGGGGGGGGGGGCGCCCCCTCCCCCTGGGCGCGCCTCCCTGCCTCGTGGGCACCCTGGACATCCACCAACCTCAACTCCAACTCCATATATTTGCTTTCACGGAGAAAAATCAGAGAGAAAGTTTCATCGCATTTTATAATACGGAGCCGCCGCCAAGCCCTAATCTCTCTCGGGAGGGCTGATCTGGAGTCCGTTCGGGGCTTCGGAGAGGGGGATTCATTGCCGTTGTCATCATCAACCATCCTCCATCACCAATTTCATGATGCTCACCGTCGTGCGTGAGTTATTCCATCATAGGCTTGCTGGACGGTGATGGGTTGGATGAGATTTACCATGTAATCAAGTTAGTTTTGTTAGGGTTTGATCCCTAGTATCCATTATGTTCTGAGATTGATGTTGTTATGACTTTGCTATGGTTAATGCTTGTCACTAGGGCCCGAGCGCCATGATTTCAGATATGAAGCTATTATGTTTTCATGAATATATGTGAGTACTTGATCCTATCTTGCAAGTCTATAGTCACCTATTATGTGTTATGATCCGACAACCCCGAAGTGAGAATAATCGGGATACTTCTCGGTGATGACCGTAGTTTGAGGAGTTCATGTATTCACTATGTGTTAATGCTTTGGTCCAGTACTCTATTAAAAGGAGGCCTTAATATCCCTTAGTTTCCACTAGGACCCCGCTGCCACAGGAGGGTAGGACAAAAGATGTCATGCAAGTTCTTTTCCATAAGCATGTATGACTATATTCGGAATACATGCCTACATTACATTGATGAATTGGAGCTAGTTCTGTGTCACCCTATGTTATAACTATTACATGTGGAATCGCATCCGACATAATTATCCATCACTGATCCAATGCCTATGAGATTTTCACATATTGTGCTTTGCTTATTTACTTTATCGTTGCTACTGTTACAATTTCTACAAAACTGCTATCGTTACTTTTACCACTGTTTCCATTACTATCATACCACTTTGCTACTAAATACTTTGCTGTAGATACTAAGTTATCCAGGTGTGGTTGAATTGACAACTCAACTGCTAATACTTGAGAATATTCTTTGGATCCCCTTGTGTCGAATCAATAAATTTGGGTTGAATACTCTACCCTCGAAAACTGTTGCGATCCCCTATACTTGTGGGTTATCAAGACTGTTTTCTGGCGTCGTTGCTGTGGAGCATAGCTCTATTGTTTGAGTCACTTGGGATTTATATCTGCTGGGCACTATGAGGAACTTGAAAGACAAAAGAACCAAGATTTTTCCCTCACCTACGAGGGGAGGTATGGAACTGCCATCTAGCTGTGCACTTGCTTCACCATCTGTTTTGAGTAAGCTTGCGACACCTAAACCTACTACTGCTATGAATTCTGATATGTCGCATGTTATTGATGATGCCACTTCTACTATGCATGATACTTATGATGAAACTACTTCTATGCTTGATACTACTATGCCATTAGGTGAATATCTCACTACTAGGAAAAGGGCTATAGATGATATGGCCACTAATGGCGCACCAGACATGTGGTGCGCCACTACTATATTGCAGTGGCGCACTATGTGTTGGTGCGCCATTAGTGTGAAAGACACTAATGGCGCACCAGATCCATGGTGCGCCACTAGTAACAATTTTTTTTCCAAAAATACTAATGGCGCACCAGGGCAGAGTGCGCCATTACTAGTTTTAACTAGTAATGGCGCACCAGCCACATAGTGCGCCACTAGTAACAATTTTTTTCTTCCAAAAATACTAATGGCGCACCAGGGCAGAGTGCGCTATTACTAGTTTTAACTAGTAATGGCGCACCAGCCGCACAGTGTGCCACTACTATATATTTTTTATTGTTTTGCAAAACTACTAATGGCGCACCAGCTGGTGGTGCGCCATTAGTAACCAGGGTTACTAATGGCATTTGTAGGTGGTGCGCCATTAGTAACCCGGGACCAGCTAGATATTTTGGACAGCCACACCTACACACTCATTTCCCCACTTCATTCTCTCCACCTCCTCCTCCAAGCTTGTCTCGGCTGCCTCCTCCTCCTCACCTCATTTGCACCATAAATTCATCCAAATTAAGTGGTTAAATTACCTATTTTTGATAGGTAAGTAAGGGGAAAGCTATCTTTATGTTGTAGATCTACTTTTTTTCTCCCTCCAACAATGTGCACATGCACTTTTTATGGCCTAGCTAGATCTATGTATGTTTTGTGGTGTTGCATATGTTTGTGGTGTTGCATATATGTTTGTGCTTGCAGGTACCGGTATTTGAAATGCGATAGTTGCCAATATTTTGCCGGAATGTTGATTCATTTCCGTTTTGGCGAGAATTTTGGCACTATGCATTCTTTTTGGTCCTATTTTTAGGAAAAGTCATGCCAAATTTTTTCTTGGTTCTAAAATATCGTTTTGCTCTACCCCACAGACGACCATGGTTCGCACAATGACCGAAGGCATCGTGAATAGGTTTTTGAGCTCCGTGAAGGCCGAGATGCTTCAAAAGAACGAGACGGAGATAATATGTCCGTGTCGAAGATGCAAGATGAGGAGCCTTATGGACCCGGATTCCGTACAGGTGCGGGACCACCTGCTCTTGCGTGGTTTCATGGAAGGCTATCAGTGACAAGGTGATGAAGATGATTATGAAGTCGTCCATGGGGGCCGGGCAAGAAATGAGGAAGGGCAGCAAGACAACCGCGGCGAGGGCGGGCGAGAAGACAAAGAATCTCCAGGACATGATCACGAAGTAGATGCAGTACACAGTCATCATGTAGAAGATGTCGGACATGATGATGAGGAAGATGCCGGAGCAAACGAAGGGCATGATCATGAAGATGAAGATGCCGGAGCAGACGATGATGGACCATCGGTGGGCTGGGTGTAGGACCCTCATATTCAAGAGCTGCTTCTCAAGCAGATGGATAACACAAGAGCTGCCGCCCGAGAGAAAGCCAAGCTGGATCAACTGGAGATAGACGCGGTTACTCCATTGTATGAAGGATGCAGGCCCGAGAATACCCGCCTGAAAGTAACGCTCATGGCTCTGGAGATGAAGGTAAAACACAAAATGACCGACGCATGCTTCGATGAGAACATGTCATTCTGGCGCGAACGTCTTCCCAAGGGGAACAAGTGCCTGACCAGTTTCGAGGAGGCGAAGAAAATCGTGTGCCCTCTGGATTTACCACACGTGAAATACCATGTGTGCATGAACAATTGCATCATTTATCGGGACGAGCATGCGGAGTCTACCATATGTCCGGTGTGCGGAGTCACTCGATACAAGAAGAGGAAGAAAGCTCCTCGAAAAGTGGTGTGGTACTTTCGATCACTCCTCGTCTGCAGTGGTATTTCGTGGACCCTAGGTAGCAAAGCTCCTGCGTTGGCATGTGGATAGGGAGGAGAAGAAGCGAGAAGATGATGCAAATGATCCGGAGATAAATAAAAAAGACAAGATGCCGAGTCACCCTAAGGATGGGAGCCAGTGGCAAGCGTTGAACTTCGAACACCCAGAATTTGGGAAGGATCCAAGCAACATCGTGCTGGGCGCGAGCACTGATTGAGTCAATCCGTTTGGCAGCCAAAGAAGCACACATAGCACTTGGCCTGTGTTTGTGTGGATGTACAACCTTCCCCCTGGTTGTGCATGAAGAGGAAGTACATTCAGATGACTATGCTAATTGAAGGGCCGAAACAACCAGGGAACGACATCAATCTGTATCTGGGGCTGCTAAAAGAGGAGCTAGACATGTTGTGGAAAACACCAGCCAATACGTGGGACGCCGCAGAGAAGAATATTTCCCTATGACAGCCGCACTGCTCACAACGGTGCACGACTATCTCGGTTACGGATATGTCGCGGGGCAGGTGGTCCACGGGTTTTGTGGATGCGTCAGGTGTATGGATAACACAACGTATCGCCAGCTAGATAGAGATCCCGGGTCTTCGAAACCCGTGTTCATGGGACATCGAAGGTGGCTTCACGATGATGACTCATGGAGGAAACGCAAGGATCTGTTCGATGGTGAAACCGAACCCCGAAGACGCCCACGTACGAGGAGCGGCGAGGAAATACACGAGCTGTTGAAAAATTGGAAAGATTGCCCACTGCCGGGAAAGAAGCAAAAGGCGCTAGAGCCGGGAAAGAAGCGAAAGGCGCCAGAGCCGCTGCTGAAGGTATGGAAAATGAGGTTTGTTTTTCTGGGACTTGTCGTACTGGAAGATCCACCATGTGCCTCACAGCCTTGATGTCATGCATATCACGAACAACGTGTGCGAGAGTCTGCTTGGTACCAGGCTCAACATGCCAGAGAGGACCAAAGATGGGCCGAAAGCAAGGGCAGTCTTGAAATCAATGGGCATCAGGGAGGAGCTTCACGCTAATGATGATGATGATGAGGCGAAGGAGGACACGGAAAGTCGTCGCAAAGGCAAAAAGGCCAAGAAGACCGGAAATGACTTCCCTCCCGCGTGCTTCACTCTAAGTCAGGAGGAGATCGATCAGGTTTTCACCTGCCTCGTAGGAGTAAAACTTCCTTATGGTTACGCGGGGAAGATAAGCAGATACCTAGACTCAGCGAAGCAGAAGTTCAGCAGGATGAAGTCTCATGACTGTCACGTGCTGATGACGCAGATACTTCTAGTTGCAATCCGTGGGATCATGGACGCGCATGTCTGGGAAATGCTATAATGCCTATGCAACTTTTTTGACGTCATCTCTCGGAAGTCGGTTGGCGTGAGGCAACTCAGAAGGCTATATGCGAGCTTGAGATGTACTTCCCGCCCGCATTCTTCGACGTTATGGTGCATCTGGTGGTCCATATCATGGAGGATATCATCCAACTCGGGCCGACGTTCCTGCATAGCATGATACCGTTCGAAAGGATGAATGGTGTCATCAAAGGATATGTTCGCAACATGTCACGTCCAGAGGGAAGCATAGTCAGGGGCTTTCTGACCGAAGAGTGCATCCCCTACTGCATGAATTATCTAGGCATCGAGAACCCCGTTGGTCTGCCCATCAACAGGCACCTCGGCAAGCTCGCTAGAAGGGGTCACCATGAGGGCCGCTATGAAATGCATGTCGACTTCGAGGGTCAACTCGCCGACTTTGAAAGAGCAAACCTAGTCACACTACAACACATAGACGTGGTCGATCCTTGGGTGGTAGAGCACAAAACCTTTATCGAGAAGATGTACAATGACCAAGGCCAACAGAGGACGGACGAAGATATAATCAAAGAGAACAAGTCATGTTTCACCCGTTGGTTCAAGCAGAAGCTTCTGTTGTACCCTTTACATGAGGATTCTTCCGCAGAAGAACAACTCATATTCGCCTTGTCACAGGGCGCCGAGCACAACCTGATGACGTATGAGGCGTACGATATCAACGGCTACACATCCTACACCGAGGGAAAGGATCGAGGAGATCTGGGAGCTGAGCTACGCTGGAGAGAAGGTCCCGATATTCCGTGTCAGATGGGCCAAGAGCGTCATAAAAGAAGAGCGGTATTTCACCACTATGGTTATACCCGAAGCCAAATCCAAGACCGCGGGCGCAAACGTCACCGCGAAAAATGAGCCTTGGGTACTGGCTTCCCAAGTGGACCAATGCTTCTTCATTACCGACCCGTCAAAGCCCAGTCGTGTTGTCGTGAGGAGAGGCAAAAGGAAGATCATAAGAATGTATGGAGTCGCCAATGAGCAAGACTTCGACAAGTATGGCGACCCGAAGATGCAACATGATGACGATGATGAAGTACCAGCATACACCACAAGAAGAAGCAGGACCACCCTACCTAAACGATGTCCGTTCAAGAGAAGAACTCCATTTATGAAAAATAATGGCAAGAAGATTGTGAACAGATAGCTAGCTAAGATCGATTGTAATTAATTGTAGCCTTCATTTCTCGATTGTATTTCATGGGCACTTTTTGAACTCATGAATATTTTTAAATTTCATGGGCACTTTTTGAATTCATGAATATTTTTTCAAATTTGATGATATTTTTTCATATTCAATATGAAAAAATATTGAATATTCATGAGGACACTCGATCTCGATCCCCCTCCATCTCGATCTCGATCCCCCTCCATCTCGATCGCTATCGCCCTCCATCTCGATCTCGATCCCCCCCGCGCCCTCCCCCGCTCCACTGCCGCCGCCGACCCACCGCACCCTCCCCCGCTCCACTGCCACCGCCGATCCCCCCACCCTCCCCGGCCCGCTCCACCGCCGCCGAGCACCCCCCGCACCCTCCCCCGCTCCACCGCCGCCGCC
>NC_041391.1:88314136-88385470 GCF_002162155.2 Triticum dicoccoides | reverse complement strand
TTACCAATTCACAAATGAATGCAACTAAAAATACAAAAAAAATTGATTATATTTTCAAATAACAAATTTGATGATATTTTCAAATAACAAATTTGATGATATTTTTTTCACATTCATAAATATTTTCAAATAACAACTTTGATGATATTTCATAAAAAAATTATTACTGTTTTTATAAAAAAATATTACTGTTTCATATTCATATTCATTTTCTAAAAAATATTAGATGTAACAAAAAATAATAATAAAAAATACTTATGGCGCACCGCTGGGGGGTGCGCCATTGCTGTGCAAAAAAAAAGTTACTTATGGCACACCGCGGGGTGGTGCACCATTGCTATCTAAAAAAAGATTTCTAATGGCGCGCCGCTCGGGGGTGTGCCATTGCTATATAAAAAATATACTAGTGGCGCACAGCTAGGGGTTGCGCCATAAGTAATCTTCCCCCTAGCTAATTCGCCCGATCCCTTCGTCCCTCCCTCGCCAGATCCACTCCCCCCCCGCTGCCCCGACCCATGCTGCCGCCGCCCCAGCGCCCCCCACCACAGCAGCTCCTCTGCCGCCCAACGGACAGTAAGCCGCCGTGGCCCCCAACCATCCTGCCGCCGACCCGCAACCATCCCACCGTCGACGACCGCACGGGGTGCAGGACGACGACCGCCGCCGACCCGCAAAGCACGTGGCTGCCGTCCTCCCCATGACCAACCGAGGCACCTAGGAGGACCGCCCCGTCTTTGACTACGAGGACCCGAACGAGCTCGGACGCCCTCGAGCCATCCCTTTGACGCCCGCCGATTTTCTCCGCCTCGACCACCATCGCCACCGCTTGACGCCGAATTCGCGCCGCCTCGACTAGCTCCGGCTACCCTGAGTCACCCTCGACCTCCCTAGTGAGCACCCGTGCCGCTCCCCCCTCTCCGCCCTCTTGATTTCCTTCTAATGTGTTCTAGTTCATGCATTGTGTACGAGTTGGTGTCGGCCATGCAACTTAAACATGTATTGATTTTTCCTTCCAAATTTGAGTTTAGCTTGGGGAGAGAAAGTAGTGGTTCTTCGGCCTAAAATCTGAAACAGCTAACTGTACTTATCTTTCTTTTGCTGAAAATTATAGAGTTGTACTTGTTTCTAATTCATTTTATGATTAGTGACCATGTGCATCCCTAAACCTGAGATCGTGGTTCAGTTTTAGCTACAAACCTAAATAAAACCAGAAAGTGAGCATGTCTATTTACAAATCAACAATGTAGTAGCTCTACACTTCCAAGAGCAAGAGTCTAATTCATTTTCAGAAGTCTATAATTCAGAGTGTGTAGTCAGCAATCAAAATATTTGCTAGCCAATCATTTAATTATACTCTTCTCTGACCATGATTAATATCATGTTACTAATCCTAAAACATGTGTGTGTTGCTTTTGTTTCTGCTGAACTGTCTATGGTAGATAAATTGAGCGTTGTGGCCATGCTTAATGCAGGAGCTCAAGAACCTGCGGCCGCAGCTCTACTCCGCCTCCGAGTACTGCGAGAAGTCCTACCTCAACACCCACCAGAAGCGGATGTGAGTAGCCACCTCTGCTGTTCCTCCTCTCCTCCATTAGAACAGTTGATCAGTGTAAAGTAGTCTGAGTTAGATAAATGTTGATTAGTGTTATGAGTGTTGGCCAAAAAGCTCTGTTAGTAGCTAACTGCCTCATGTTCTGCTCTGTGAACTGCTATGTGGTGCTGCTCATGGATGATGGTAGGAATTTATGCAAATATTCAGAGACACAAAATACTGAAGTTGCTGTAACTGATTACTTTCCCAAGTGAGAAAAATACATTCTATTCTACCTGTTTCATACTCAGTGATTGTTGCAGCCAAGAAATGCATAGCCGATGTTAAATGATCCCAGAAATGACAGTACCCTAACAACTATTCTGCTCATGATCTTATTTTTATTTCTTTGATGAAAGTTGGTTCTTTTCTTCCCAAGTTCACAAAAAATCTTTTACATTTCTAGTGGTTGCCAAAAGCATAATATGACCAGGACAAACATAAACCTTGAGGGTGAAAGGAAATAAAGTAATGAACCACATAGGTATGTACCTCAGGAGTCGATCAGAAGTGCGACGTCTCAATATTTCCTGAAAACCCATGTTGGCTAGGATAATTTGCTTTTATTACCTTATTTACACCAAGTTCTAGTTAAACAATGATACTTGAATAACTTTGTGCTACTTCTGTTATGGTTTTGTGGACAGTATTTGACCTTATGGTAACTAGTTGGTGTCAGGTTTTGGGGTTTTGATTATTGGTATGAAGTACTCACAGAGGATCTTATTCACACCAAGTTTTAGTTAAACAATGGTACTTGAATGATTTTGTGCTACTTTTGTTGTGGTTTTGTGGATAGTATTTGAACTTAATGGTATCTAGTTGGTTATGAAAGCATGATACTGCTATAACTTTAGTAGTAAGCGGAATAGATCGTGCTGCAGTAGCTCTAGGCAGAGCATGGCATGTTACTACCATAGAGGTACCAAAACATGTAGGTGTAGTTTGTGTTTTTACTTGTTCACACTGTCACTGTATTGCTCAATTTGACAATTAGTGTTTATGAAGAAGAAGAATAAAGTTGCTGCTGCTGCTCTTATGCATGTATTCACTGCTGCTGCTGCTGTACTTGTGATGATGTTGTACTTGTGATGATGCTACTTGTGATCTTCTGAAATGACCCATTGGGGACTTCATTATGCAGGGATAATGATTTTGCAGGTACCCCGAGAGGCCCTTGAGTTTGTTGGAATGTCAATTAACTTCTGTTCCGGCAAATTCGGGTACTCCATATGTCCTATTTTCAGCAAAGGTCATGCTGAAATTTTCCGTGAATTTTAGCATGACTTTGCTAAAAATAGGACATATGGGGTACTTGCGACTAATGCATGGGCCGGGGTATCTTAGTACTTAATTAAGTAGGATCAACTGCCCCTTTATTCTTGCTGCATTAAACCATAGGTGGCAATAGAGCCAAGTGATTAGGCCCAACTTAGAATTCTCCTTCCCTTTTCTTGATAGGGTATATTATTAGAAGATACCCATATATATCAGTCAACCTAGGGTGCCTCGGCATCGATAAACCCTAAATGATGAAAACATAACTTAGCATTTAGGGTGCCTCAGCGTCAACAAACATTAAATTATAAAACCTTGGCTTTTAGGGTGCCTCGGTATTGATAAAAACCTAAATGATGAAAGCTTAGGCTTTTTGGGTGCCTCGGCGTCAACAAACCCTAAGTGATAGAAGCTTAGCTTTTAGGATGCCTCGGTGTCGACAAACCCTAAATGATGATACCATGATCTTGTTCCTTGACAATAACCAACTTTTTGACCAAACTTTTTTTCTATTTAGAGCGAAACGTGGCCCACAACGATGAGGCCGGCGGTTCAGGCAAGCAATTCTGGGAGTTGTCCCAGGAGATGCAGGAAGAACCTCACCGCTATGAGGACGCCGCGGAAGACACCGATCCTCACTACACAACCCCTAGTGGCGTCGGGGATGACACCATTGATGGTGCCGCCGAGGATGCCACCACTGATGATGGCAGCGCACGCACAGATGGCAGCCAACCGAAGAGGCAACAGAAGGACCGGCGCCCGAACGTGCTCAGCACCATCAAGGAAGAATATGCTGAAGTGAACTCCGACAGGCATCCAACGACGCCCAAAGAATTAGTCAAGGGGTACTCGGTTCAGCTCGGGTGCATTCTCCGGAGCACTGTCTCGATCAACACCGAGAACCTAAGGCATAAGGCCCGAGGGAATTTGCGCAACCTCCTCTTCACGAAGCTGCACGAACGATACAAGTTCCCCGCTGACTTTGCAAACACACGCCTCTCAGGGAATCAAGTGAACAGTGCGGCCCTCACGAGGATGAGCATGTCCCTGTCTACTTGGAGAAGCGCGGTGAAGAAAATGATTGACAAAGGTGATAGTTATGAGAAGATCAAGGCGAAATATCCTTTGATCAGCGAAGATGACTATAAGGAGTTCAAGATCAAGTGTGGGAGCAACACAACCGTGGAATCAAGTCAGAGGGGGAAAGAAATGCGGGATTTGAACTTAGGGGTCCACCAACTCGGTCCCGGCGGTTACAGAGTGGCAGAGCCTATATGGGACAAGGAGGACACGGAGCATGCCGAGCAAGGCCTACCACCCCGCTTCAAGAAATACCGTGACAAGCAGACCAGGAACTTTGTTAGGGCCCGGTATAAGGAGGACCCAGAGACAAAGGAGCTTACCACCGATCCGAAGAGCAAGGCATTTGAGCTTGTTCTGGTAAGGAATACACCCCCGCGTAATTAGCTCCATATGGTTGCATTCTAATTAATGAAGCCAAATTTCTAAATGGTTCACATTCCTTCCGCAGGAGACTGAAAGCAGTAGCGTGGGGTCGTCTTAGAGCTCCCCTTGGGATAACACTCTAAATAGGGCGTTGAACGTAATGAAAAACAAGGATAAGCTCAGTAAGCCGTCGTCAGCTGGTCATGTGGCCGGCAAAGGCTTGTCCACAAAATGGTCGTCATACTATACCGCTGGTGGGCGAAAGGAGAAAAAGACCAGCTCGGAAAGCCAGTCGTGCGAGGTTCAAGAAATCAAGGCACAAGTGGCGTGGATTCCGGAGATTGTCCAAGAGAAAGTGCAGCAACAACTGGGAATGACGCTCACCGCCATGGTGCCTACCTTGATTCAGGGGCTAACGACGTGGATTGCGGGCGGCCAACAGGGGCCGCCCCGGTTCCCAACTTCATGGCCAGCAACTCGCACAACGGGCAGGCGGCGCCATTGGTGTCTCCGGTGGAGGTGGTATTCGTGTCTCCGGCGCCGGCACGGGCATTGGAGCTTAATGCACCCTGGTGTACGCCGGCCGGCACCTCGCCAGCAAGCGACCCCTCCGTCAGTTGCTCGCCCGCCGTTGGCGGTGCCTCGACATTAGCCGAGCTCAACGACATCATGGTAACTAAGCCTCTCGGCCGATGACTTCATCTCCTTGCCTTTGACTGGGCATCCCTGACGCCCTACATGTTTTCCCAGGGCGCCGCCGACATTCCATGCACTCTCCTGCACTTCGTGGGCGGAGAGTTGATCGATGTCGCCAAGGGAAGAATCATTCAACTGGGCAACCCCGTGTTCCACGGTAATCCGATGCCACCAACTGTGTATAGGGTTGAACTGGTTCGGGTGCTGCCAGGCTGCGACGAGTTGTTACCTCCGATTCGACCCGCTGGGGCCGACGAAGATGATGTGATGACCCTCAGCGCCTGCGTAAGCTGGCCCCTGCTTTGGCCGAAGAGCCAGATTCGTTTGGGGGCGGGGGACACCACCCCACAGACAAGACCGCCAGTCGTGCCGGTGCCAAGCCATGGCAAGACCGCGGCAACGCTATCGGACATGCCGGACATCCCTATGGCACAGGATCCAGACATGCATATGGCACAGGATCTGGACGACGACGACAACGACGACGGCACATTTACCAATGTTGATAAGTACTTTGCCGAACATGGGTACGGTGACCAATTATGCGGTCCTACTTCTCAAGAACCCAACCTTGAAAAAGACGACCGCGATCTAGTTGGTACCGCGGAGCAACCCAATTGCAACAAGCGTCGTTTGGCATTCAGTTCTCAGGAGACGCCTCCAGCTGCCGCCTTCCCCGAGCCTCAGATAGCCGAGGTGCGAAATATTATCAGCCCCAACAGACTCAAGAAGGCGATCGGTGAGCAGAACTTGATCCCATTACAGCAGATGAAGAAGAAGGGACGGAAACGAAAGAATAACAAGGGCGCCGGTGCGAGCCAGCCGGCACCGAGTACAATCCATGCTCAGGACGGGCCACCTTCACCTAAGGATATCTTGAGGAGGGTGCATGTGGCGGGTAGGGCGATGCTACCGACAAATCTGCTCAATGCTGCAACCGGTGCTATGCGGAGTCTGCATGACAGTGTTCTTTCTTTGGAGAAGCGGCGTCTCTCCCAGAATGATGTGGCATACCCGGTTTTCATGGCCAAGGTACCAGAGGGCAAGGGCTTTGTGGATAGTGCCATCAGGGGTACGATCGTTCTGCGGTTTGATGACATCTTCGCTATGTTAAACCTTCATCCGCTGCACTACACCTTCGTTCGGCTGTTTCTGCTGAGTATGGAGATGCGGATCATTAGAGACAAGACCCCGGACATTAGGATAGTCGATCCCTTCTACATGCGTGCCAAGATCTTGGGCAGCGCTGGGGACCAGCAAGTCGCGAGTTCACACCTCGAAGGCGTCATTCTTGCAAACTCAGATAAGGATAACTTCCTCGTGCCTTACTTTCCCGAGAAGGTCATCCCCTAACCGCCCCATAACATATGATTTCTTAGATTTCGATCGTTCTTTTTTTTCTAACATTCCGTGTTTTGTGCAGTGACACACATTGCACACTCATCCTCTTAAGCCCGAAATATTCCATCGCCACGTATTTTAACCCAGACCGTGAGTCGAAGATAGACTACACAAATATCACGAAAGTTCTTGATGATGTTCTCCCCGGCTACGCCAGATCTGGAGGCACCTTTAAGAGGCCAGTTCGTAGATACGGCAGGCACGTGTTCACCCACAATACGATGTTCCCCTATGTCAAGCAGCCGCCTGGCGGTCATAAGGATGCCTACTACGCCCTCCATCACATGCGGGGGATCGTACGGGACCATAATCACCTTCTGCTACCAAATAATCTCAAAGATTGGGCCACACGCTTGTCGGCAATCCAGGACGCGGACATCAGACAAGAATTCTTTAGCATCCGGTCGGAGTTTGCGGAAATCATCCATCAAGATGTCCTTCGTACCTCGGGGTAGTTCTACCTCAGATATCAACCGTCTAACAGTGAGATAGAAACAACGCTACAAATGCAGGCTGACAACGCCCGCAATTTCATGACCATCACGAAAGACGGCGGCTTCATCCACGCTCCGGTCCCATGAGTCGAGTCGAAACTAGTGATGCTATGTAGTTCTGAATTTTCGATTGGCTCATGTTGTAATATTAAACTTTAATGAACTTGTATGTCTCTTTGGTTTGGACAGTCGTTCAACTTATATGTAATCGATGCTATTTATTAGTAGGACCATGAATCGTGCTATTAATGTGTTGCTTTTCTCTTCTGATCCTTTTGTTGCATACTTATATATTGCTTATGTATTGTCTGTGAATTGTTACTAAAGTTTTGTTTGGCTAGTGGATAGAGATGTCATCATATGTCGTGTATAAGGGTAAGGTTCCCGGAGTCTACGACGATTGGGAGGAGTGTCGGAGACAGGTTCACCGTTTCAGCAGTAACAATTACAAAGGGTACACCACTAGTGCGGAGGCGGAAGTTAGATACACGCGCTATCTAGTGGGATAGAGGAGGGAGCGTTGGACGAACCGGATGACGACCAGTTTCATCGCCATTATGCTCATCGTGATGACCGCAGCTCTCTTCTATGTGATGGTAGTTTAGATGATCGATATCGACTTGTAATGTGAAGACAAACTCGCTACTCGCGGTTTCAAGACTTGTAATGTTATAACATTGTTTGGTATTTGAAATTCGGAGATTAATATGATGAATTGTATTCAGAGACTAATCTTATATTGTATTCGATAAATTTGCTGTTTATATGTTGTGCTCTCTATATTATGTGCAGTAATATGTTTTGTAACATGTGCAAATATTAGAAAAGAAAAAAAATCCCTAATATTCATACTAATGGCGCACCACTCAGCACACTAATGGCGCACTGCAGAAAGGACACTAATGGTGCATCACCCCCTAGTGCGCCATTAGTATGCCAAAGCACATGGGTAAATATGGCCCCCTGGGAGGCATACTAATGGCGCACGGTGGGCCATACTAATGGCGCACTGCGTGGTGCGCCATTAGTATACCAGATACTAATGGCGCACGAGGGGTGCACCATTAGTATTTAATTCTAATGGCGTGGTGCTAGTGGCGCACCAGTAGTGCGCCATTAGTAGGCAAAACTGGTGCGCCACTAGCAGGCCTTTTCCTAGTAGTGTCTTGATGAAAAACTTGCTAGGTTTAAAGAGAATGAAATTATTGAAGATAGTGAGGATGAGGGTTCTCCCCTAAGTATGAATTGCCTATTGTTCCCAAGGGTTATGTTATGGATGAAGAAACTACTAGAGCTATTCTTGCTTGCAATGATAGATCTGATCTTAAGAAGCTACTAGCTAAATGGAACAGAAATCTCTAAATGCTAGAATGAAATATGACCCTGCTTTTTCTACTTCACCTATCTTTGTTACTGATAAGGATTATGAATTCTCTGTTGATCCTGAGATAATTACTTTGGTGGAATCTGATCCGTTTTATGGCAATGAATCTAAAACTGTTGTGGCACATCTTACTAAGTTAAATGATATAGCCACCCTGTTCACTAATGATGAGAAGTCCCGCTATTATTATATCCTTCAAATATTTCCATTCTCATTAAAGGGTGATGCTAAAACTTGGTTTAATTCTATTGATCCTGCTTGTGTGCGTAGTCCCTAGGATATGATTTATTACTTCTCTGCTAAATATTTCCCTAGTCATAAGAAACAAGCTGCCTTGAGGGAAATATATAATTTTGTGCAAATTGAAGAGACTCTCCCACAAGCTTGGGGGAGGCTTCTCCGATTACTTAATGCTTTGCCTGATCATCCTCTTAAGAAAAATTAAATACTTGATATCTTTTATAATCGACAAACTGATGCTTCCAAGGACCACTTGGATAGTTGTGTTGGTTGTGTTTTCAGGGAAAGAACAGTTGACCAAGCTGAATTACTATTGAATAATATGTTGACTAATGAAAATAATTGGACTCTACCTGAGCCAATTCCTGAGCCAATTGAGCCAACTCCTGAGCCAATTCCTAAACCAACTCCGAAGAAGAGAGGTGTTCTATTTCTCAGTCCTGAAGATATGCAAGAGGCAAAGAAATCTATGAAAGAAAAAGGTATTAAAGCTGAAGATCTTAAGAATTTACCTCCTCTTGAAGAAATACATGGTCTTAATTTACCACCTATTGAAGAAACACGTTGTCTTGATAACCCGACACAGGTAGTAAAGGTAAATTCTCTCTATAGATAAGATAAAGTTGAAATCCCCTCTACTAAGTTTCCTAGCCAATGTTTAGATGAATTTGATGACTTTATGGGTAGACAAGAAAACTTCAATTCTTATGTTGGTAGAGAATTAAAGAGTAATGCTTACATGATTGGACGCTTGAGTGATTATATGGCTAGAGTTAAAGGTGAACTTAAACTCATTAGCAAATATGCTTCTATGGTTACCACTCAAGCAGAACAAGTACTTAAAGCTCAAAGTGATTTGCTCGATGAATTAAATAATAAACATGATTTTGCTGTTAGAGTGGCTACTAGAACTGGTAGAATGACTCAGGAACCTTTGTATCCTGAAGGCCACCCTAAGAGAATCGAGCAAGATTCTCAGAGAAATAATATAGATGCACCTAGTCGTTCTAAAGGGAAGAAAAAGAAAAATGATAGGACTTTGCATGCTTCTAGTGAACCTGTTGTAGACACACCTGAGAATCCCGATGATATTTCTATTTCTGATGCTGAAACACAATCAGGTGATGTACATGAACCTAGTGATAATGTTAATGATAATGTTCATGTTGATGCTCAACCTAGCAATAATAATGAGGTAGAAATTGAACCTGCTATTGATCTTGATAACCCACAATCAAAGAATCAACGTTATGATAAGAGAGATTTTGCTGCTAGGAAGCACGATAAAGAAAGAGAACCATGGGTTCAGAAACCCATGCCTTTTCCTCCTAAGCCATCCAAGAAAAAGGATGATGAGGATTTTGAGAACTTTGCTGAAATGATTAGACCTATTTTCTTATGTATGCACTTAACTGATATGCTTAAAGTAAATCCTTATACTAAATACATGAATGATATTATTACAAATAAAAGAAAGATACCAGAAGCTGAAATTTCCACCATGCTTGCTAATTATACTTTTAAGGGTGGAATACCTAAGAAACTTGGAGATCCGGGGGTACCAACTATACCATGCTCCATTAAAAGAAACTATGTTAAAACCGCTTTATGTGATCTTGGAGCCGGTGTTAGTGTTATGCCTCTCTCTTTATATCGTAGACTTGAATTGAATAAGTTGACACCTACTGAAATATCTTTGCAAATGGCCTATAAATCAACTGCTATACCTGTTTGTGAGGATGTGCCTGTTGTGGTTGCAAACGTCACTATCTTAACAGACTTTGTTATTCTTGATATTCCCGAGGACGATAGTATGTCGATTATCCTTGGTAGACCCTTTTTGAATACTACAGGGGCTGTTATAGATTGCAACAAAGGCAATGTCACTTTTCATGTTAATGGTAATGAGCATACGGTACACACTACTAGGGAAAATGCTATACACAGAGGTATAGTAGTAGCGTTGGTCAAAACTCGGCGCTAGCGCTACTTAGTAGTAGGGCTTGTTGCAAAACCACGCTACAACCACGCTACTACTAAAATTCCCTCACTAGTGCCGGTAGGCTAGGAATAGTCGCAGCGCTTCTCCCAGAAGCACGCTACTGCTAAAAACATTGTAGCAGTGCATTTCTGCTGTAGAGCGCTACTGCTATGTAAAAGAAAATAAATTTAAAAATAAGTAGAAAATTAAATGAAAATGAAAGAAATAGAAAAAGGAGAAATGAAAAAAAGAAAATGTAAAGAAAACAAAAGAAAAAGAAAAAGAAAACAGAAAGGGTTAGCTGTAGCGCGTTTCTCTGGAACACGCTATAGCTACCTTAGCTATAGCAAGTTTCGACAAAACGCTACATCTAGTTTGACTCAAATCCCGGCAGCCTGAGCTCAAAATTTCGCTAAGTCCTTCCCCCCCTCTCTACTCCCCCTGTCCCCCAACTACTCCATTGCCGCCATTGCCCTGCTGCCTTCGACCACACCGCCGCCGCCCGAGGCCGCCTTCGACCACACCGCCGCCGCCCGCTGCCTTCGACCACACCGCCGCCGCCCGAGGCCGCCCCCTCGACCTCACAGCTGCCACCCAAGGCCGTCGTCAACCTCACTGTCGCCTCCCTCGAGCTCGCCGCCGCCGCCCTCAACCTCACCGCCGCTGCCCGAGCTAGAGCCTGCCCTCGCCGCCGACCATAAGGCTATGCCTCTCCTGTCCCTACCCTCCTATTTCTCTCTGCTAGGGAAATTATATATATGTTGATACTGTGTTGATGTTCATATAAACCCTAGATTTTTTTAGGGCAGTAGGCATTTTATAGCATTTAGGAAAAATGATTAGCAATTTTTTTAGGAAATTAGCTAGGGCAATTTTTATGAAAATTCCTAAACAGTAATTCCATTTAGCTTTAAACTAATAGAGGGTATATAAATAATAGTAGCATTTAGATTTAAATTAACAGAGGGTATAAACAAAAAACACTTAGCTATAAAAAAATATTTTGACTACGGACCTGAATTTGTTCCAAATTTCATTCAAATGAAATTTGAATTATTTGGACTATGGACCTAAATATTTTTGAAGAAATTGGGTGTAGGTACTAAGGTCTTGCTGTGGAAATTCTGGTGAGGTCAAAAGGGTTAGAGAAAATGTAGTTCCTAGACTTTTAGCTTTAGACAAAAACAGAAGTATTTAGCTATAAATAAAAAACAGTAGCTATGGCATTTAGGTATAAACAAAAAACAAAATTGTTTTTCTTTTCAAAAACTTGGTCAAACAGAACAGTAGCTATGGCATTTAGATATATGTCATTGATGTTCATTTGCATATTCCATTATTGTTGATTATATCTTTTCATTGAAGTGGCCATGTTATATGCAAATTCCTCAATAGTGTTTGCTCATGTTATATCTTTTCATTGAAGTTGTTCGATTGTGCCCAAGTGGCTTTGTTGTTTCCAGGGAATGATGCTGAGTGGCCTATGTTTTGCCAGAATGTTGATTCATTTCTATTTCGGCAAATTTCAGTATCTCGATTTGTCCACTTTTTAGCAAAGGTCATGCCGAAATTTTCCATGAATTTTGGCATGACTTGTGCTACAAACTAGGACATATCGAGTGCCCGGGATTTGCCGCACCAGGAAGGAGTCAACATTCCTGCAAAACAATAGTCCTTTTTTATGACATTCTTCATTTTATTAGGTCTGGAATTAATTGACTAGATTTAATCATAGGAAACATGGCTAGCAACGACGAAGGAAAGGGTTCTGGTGATTGTGACGATGTCTACCGGGCGGCAGACGAATATTTTAGCCTTACCGATGATCAACCGATGTTGTTGCTGGGCCCACCGGTGGCATCGGGGACTGAGACCGACACGCAGACCGGTGCTGAGACTGAGACCGACACGCAGACCGGTGCTGAGACTGAGACCGACGCTGAGATTCAGACCAGCATCAAGACCGACGCTGAGACCGGTGCTGCCTCGGGGAGCGGAGCCGGTGTAGAACTGAAAGCAAAGAGGCAACATGTTCCTAACAAACTCAGGACTACTAGACTAGTGGTCACGGAGGTGGACGACGACAATTTTGAGCCAAAGGCGCCCGAGGAAGCGTGCGCGTGCTACGGCAATGAAATAGGCTGCATCGTACGGACAACCGCCACCATCAATGATGAGAAACTACAGAAGATAGAAAATATGAGGAGCTCCCTCCTAAAGAAGTGTCACCAGATATTCTTGTACCCGGGCCGGAATGAGAAGGATTATGAAGATCCAAACAAGGACCCGACAATGAAGAAGATAAACAAACACGCCATGACCAAATGTAGCGACGCGTTGGCCTCCTGGAAAAATCGAGTGAAAGCAAAGATCAACGACGGGGAACCCTACTCCGAGATTGTAATGGATAATCCGACAATCACGGAAGAGCAGTTTCAAATATTCAAGGAGGCTTGCGAGGCCGAAGCTGTTAAAAAAAGTCTAAGTACATGAAGGGGCTTCAAAAGAGGAACATTGGGAGCCACCACCTCGGAAGCCGTGGTTACGGCGGAAAGAGGTCGAAATGGGCCAAGGAGGACGCGGAAGCCGCGAGTCTGGGCATCCCAGACCCCTTGGCGGATTTCACCGTCCCGTAGGAGCATGACGTCCTGAGGGCCCGACACCGTTGGGACCCAGTGAAGAAGGTTTACGAGACAACACCGGTCATTACGGAGTTCATGAGACTGCTGGTAATTTTAGTTTCTGATCAATTCGACTGCACACGTTAGTCATATTTGCAAACGATCCTTGTGCCTTTTGTAGAGAGAGCAGCACCGGATTGCGGCCGAAAGCGACTCGCCGTCTGAGGCATTGGCGAGGCCCAAGTGGGACACTCCATTCAACCGGGCGTTGAACATATTGAAACGACAACCGGTGGATACTCGACCATCGTATGGACGCGTGCATGGTGTCGGAGACGGCGCCACGTGGAAGTAGTACTACCGTGAGACCACGGAGGAGAGAAAGGAAAGACGGAGGTTAACTAAAGAAAACATCAAAAGAAGGTTGAGATTGCGGTTGAGAAGACATCATCTCAGACAGTCGCAACAGCGGTAGCTGCCGCAAAATAGGCGATTGCAGATATGTCTACTTCCTTGGTGACGGGCGTTTTCACTTGGACAAGGCAAAATCCAGAAAACAATGCAGAGGACTTTCCCCTTGCTGACTTCTTGGGAGCACCTGCTCCCGTACTTGCTCCCGCACCGGCTCCCGCACCTGCTCCCGCACCGGCTCCAGCACCGGCTCCCGCACCTGCTCCCGCACCGGCTCCCGCACCGGCTCCCACACCGGACGTGCTCGGTGGTGCCTCCTCTTTGGTTGAGCTCGATGCCCTCATGGTATCTGACACACCGGCCCCCTTCAATATAAATGTATAATCTCCCATTTTCGTTGCCTTTCGGATGTCTCACGTCGTAGACTTTTCTTTGCAGGCCGACGAATCCCCGTGCACCATATTGTACGCCATCGGCGAACAGAAGGTGGAAGTGGGTAAGGCGATGATAATGGAGCCGAAGGAACCATTGTTCCACAGCCGGCCGATCCCCCCAAACGTCTTCAAGGTTTCCTTGGCCAGTGTCAAACCGGGCCACGAGAATTTGCCTCCTCTAATACCAGTGGGGGATGACGACGAGACCCCGCGGCGGCTTGGTGATTGTTGCAATGGGTGGGTCCTGTTGTGGCCAAAGAGTCTGCTTCGTCTGGAGGCGGCCGGGAGAACACCCACGAGCACGCAGCCTCAGCAAGGTATGAACATCAACACCCCACCTACCCAATTAGCGTCGGGTGTCGGGTTGGGTGATAGCGGACGGGGTAAGGAGGAGGCTCCATTAGTCGCTGATGACGTTGCCATGGCTGAGGATGAGGATGACGATGGCGCTGAACAGTATGTCTATACTGGCGCCTCCTTAGGGTTTGAGCGTCATGAGTCGGTGCCTGAATTACCGTCTCAACATATTATTGACGACCTTCCAGTAGTAAAGAAGTCTAGGAAGAGAGCAAGGAAAGGCAAAAAAGCTAATTCTATGATCCAGCCGCCTCAGCAGCCTCGACTTCAGGATCGTATAGATATCCCCGATGCGGATAAATGGCATATCCCCGATCAACCAATCCTACCTGCAACAGCGCTACGGGCCAGATTCAGCGATCTAAGGAGACTTCATGACGATGTGCTGCGGGTAGAGAAAGGCCTCATGGCCTCGAAAGATCCAGGATACCCACTCTATGTGGTTAACGTTCCGCGGCAAATGTCGTACGTCGACAGCTTCCCTTCGATAAGTTCTTCCTCCGATTCGATTACATATTCAACATGTTTCACGTGAAGAAGCTGGATTTTACGTTTGTCCGCCTTTATGCCTTGCACATGAACTATATCATTGGGGTTGAGCAGATACGTCATATCTGTGTCGCTGACCCGTACTACATGCACGAGAGCTTCTTGGGAGTCTGTGCAGAGCAGCGTGAATACGCGAGGGATTACATTGTCAGTTTCATGCTCGCCAATAAGGACAAGGAGGCGATTCTCGTGCCTTATCATCCCGTGTAAGTCATCCGCGCTGCTATCCTTCCTTCGTTTTCAATAATTCATTTGCACGGTGGAGGCTAATTAATTTGAGGTGTACTTATTTTGCGCAGCGGCGGGCGCGCCGTCCTCATCATCCTCTACCCCCGATTCTCCCACGCTCTTTACTTGGACTCGTCAAAGAACATTCACAAAAAGGATTACACCCACATCAAAGATGTTCTCGACAATGCTATGTTTTACTACCAAGCAAGGGGTGGAGAGGTTAGGGACAAGAAGATAAGGGGCGGCAGGGCCGCCTTCAGCCATAAGACGGACTTCTACTGCATCCAGCAACCGAATGATTCTCTTAATGATGGATTCTATGTCCTACACCACATGCTGGAGTACAGACGGGATCACCAGAACCTTCACATGTCACCTAGATCTGGCGATGCCCATATTCTGCAATGGGCAAAGGGCATAGGAGATATCGAGGATCATCGACTTCGAGCTGAGTTCTATAACATCCAGCGCGAACTTGCCCAAATCATCATGAAAGAGGTCGTCAGAAAAACAGGCATGTTCTACGGAGAAGGACAAATGTCACAGGATGACGTCCGAACATGGATAGCCTCTCAGCGTCTCGACATGAAGCCTTTCACTAAGCTCGGGGACTATCTCCCTGACCTCGATGGATGGCACGGCATGTTGGAGTGATTGTCGATATATGACAATGTGTCTGTTTAGTCCATACTTTCTGTATGATAAAACTTTGAGTTATGCGCAGCGAAACTTTATTTGTGATGTAATTAAACCGTCCTACTCCTCAACTAGCGAAGATCACTCTAGTTAGGGCATTCTGGGTACGATGAACTTTGTTATTTATGCTTATGATCTGTTGTTTCTATTTTTGTCAAGTTTGTCTCTTTCTGTTGCTCAACTATATATGTTGCATATCATCGACTCATGTGACGATGCAGGTGCATAGATCATCAATGGCGAAGAAGTGCTACGCCGGGAGTATGTATACGATGAGTGGCCGGAGTGTCAGGCCCAGGTGTTGCCGGTTTCCAGTTTCCGAGCGACAGGCAGTAGTTAGTTTAGGTTCATGCTAATGCGAGAGAGGGATACGAACTCATGTACTCAAAGTGATAGCTCTTCTCGTGTATACCATTGTTTAGATGGATGACGATGTATTTGCAAGTAATCAAGGACTTGTATTGCTATTTTCGAGATGATGACGAGAGACCACTTTGTGTTGGATGATGATTATGATGAGACTATTTGTATGTATATGCTACGATTACATTCGTGGTCTCGCAGACATTTGTATGTGTATCATGATGACATTTCTATGTGCTAAAGATTCTTCTACAAAGCTTGTTCAAATACAAAACAAATATGCCCAAAAAAACAAAAAACCTATTAAATTAGCAGTAGCGAGTGTATAAAAGTTAGCAGCAGCGCCGTGATAGCAGTAGCGTGTCGCTGCAAAGGGCGCTAGAGCTACTAGCAGTAGCGAGCTCCCAATAACCGCGCCGCTGCTACACTTGTGTAGCAGTAGCGCCGGTGACCACGCACTACTGCTAAATGTTAGCTGTAGCACCTTATTAGTAGCGCCCCTCCCCGCGCCACTGATACACCTAAAACCCGCGCTGCTGCTAGCCTTTTCCCTAGTAGTGACAGTTTCCGAGGAAATAACCTCAAGTTCATAGCATCAATTCTATTGGAAAAATCCCAACTATTATTATTGGAGGTTCTGAATCTCCTCTTCCTACTATCAAGAAGAAATATGATATTCTTATTATTGGGGATGTTCATATCCCCGTTGAGGTAACCTAGTGTTATTCGAAATTTATCCAGTTCCATGTTATTCGGAATGAGTTCGTTAACAAGACTTGATCAACCTTGTTAGTGGATTCCTTTTGATGATCATGAGATGGATGAAACTAGAAGGCACAACCTTCTGTACCCTCCTTTTACTTTCTGTTATTTAGAATAAATAAAGTAAAAAATAGTATTATATGTCTATTTTCTAAATTATCCATGCAATAAAAAATACCCCGAAAATAAAAGTTCTCCAAATGCTCTGCCAATTTAGTAGTACTAAATATTTCAAAAAATTTCACGAACAGAGTATTATTTTTTCTGGAATATTTGAGAATATTTGGCACTGAGGACACAGTAGGGGGGCAAGCACATGGCCACAAGGATCCCAGGCGCGCCCACTCCTACAGGGCGCGCCCCCTGCCTCGTGGGCCCATGGTGGCCCCCCTCCACTTATTCCTGCACCAACACACTCCATCTTCCTCCCAGAAAAATCCCCATCCAGCTCAAGCACTATTTCTAGCTCATTGATACCATTCGAGGGCGGCTTAGAGGAACCACATAGTAAAGATGTGGATGGTTTTATTGATACTATTACTGTAGGGGAATCAAGGAAGGTTTTCGATGCAACAATAACTAGCATACATTTTCCTGTTTTACGCTACTTTGCCATATTTGCTAGTCGATGCTTAATTGGTCGCGGAAATTGTGAAAACCTTAGTGTTCCTGATATTATTATTTTGTTCCATGCTTTATTCCATGATAACTCTTTTAGTATGGGTGCCGTTATTGCTAAACGATTAAGCCTGAATCATACAAAGGGCCCCATCTTTGAAGGAATCTATGCTGCACGCCTTGCAAAACATTTCGAGATACCTATTAGGCATTATGAGAAAGAGGAGACACTGCTTCCCCCTACTTTTCTAGATTATAAGAGCATGGTAGCACATGATTTTATTGTTAACAATGATGATAATATGCTTCTATATAACCTGGGATTTAATAAGAAACACAATGAGGTTAATATCTTGCCTGCGCCTTCTTTGTTCGATTTAACTGCAGGCCATTACCTCGTCTTGCCGTCAACTGTGTACGTGCACCGAGGCCAGACATAAGCTCCAGATCCAGAACCGGAACCACCACTGGACCCTTATCTTCCATCATCCTATCAGTGGGATCCGGAGCAGATCGCCAGCCATTGGCAGTATGATGACACTCCTCAGTACACCGGGGAGAGTAGCCGCGATCCATGGGCATAGACCAACTTAGGCCAAAAGCCTAAGCTTTGGGGAGTACGTATTTCTCACTGACATTACATTCATGTTCACACACTTATTCTAGTTGTCGGTGCTTATACTTTTTCATTTTACTATCCATGCTAGTTAGTTTCTCTTTCTAGCTTTCTTCTTGTGTGTTTGATAAACCTTAAGAAAAACCAAAAAATTAGTTAGTTTAATTTCCATTCTTGTAGTAGTAATTAAAAGAAAATCCAAAAAGATTTCTCGTTCTTCTTTTGCTTGTTGGGAGCTTTCCCTTGTAAATAGTTTTATTTGTTTTCCTTTTGGGGTCGAGAGGAGAAGACCATAATGAAAATGCTTACTGGCTCTTATATGCATGATTGTTGATTTAACCAAGAGCCCATATTACTTTGTCTTCTCCCTTGAATTGAATGCTTGCAGATACCAGCGTATTCCAATGCACGTGCACTATTATTATACACACTGTTCGGTCGTGCAAGTGGAAGGCAATAATGACGATATATGATGGACTGATTGAGATGAGAGAAGCTGGTATGAACTCGACCTCTCTTGTTTTTGTAAATATGATGAGTTCATCGTTCCTGATTCAGCCTATTATGAATAAACATGTTTGCAATGACAATTAGAGATTATAGTTGCTTATGCCATGCTTAATTAGCTAAGAGCTTATAATGGTTTACCTTGTGTGCCAACATGCTATTAAAATGGTTGTGATGTGGTATGATAGGGTGGTATCCTCCTTTGAATGATTCGAGTGACTTGACTTGGCACATGTTCACGCATGTAGTTGAAACAAAATCAACATAGCCTTCATGATATTTATGTTCATGGTGGATTATATCCTACTCATGCTTGCACTCAGTGTTGAATAATTTTAATGCATGTTCATGACTGTTGTCACTCTCTCAGTTGGTCGCTTCCCAGTCTCTTGCTAGCCTTCACCTGTACTAAGCAGGAATACTGCTTGTGCATCCAAACTCCATAAACCCCAAAGTTATTCCATATGAGTCCACCATACCTTCCTATATGCGGTATTTAACTGTTGTTCCAAGTAAATTTGTATGTGCCAAACTCCAAAACTTCAAATGAAATTCTATTTTGTATGCTCGAGCAGCTCATGTATCAACTAGGGATGTATGTATCTTCCATGCTAGGTGGGTTATTCTCATGAGGAGTGGACTCCGCTCCTCATTCACGAGAAAATGGCTGGTAACCGGGATGCCCAGTCCCATGATAAAAAAGATCAAATCAAATCAAAATAATTAAACAAAACTCCCCCAGGATTGTTGCTAGTTGGAGGCACCCGTTGTTTCGGGCAAGCCATGGATTGATGCTTGTTGGCGGTGGGGGAGTATAAAGTTTACCATTCTATTTGGGAACCGCCTATAATGTGTGTAGCATGGAAGATATCAAGATCTCATAGTTGTTGCGTTGACAGTGAAAGTATATTGCCCAAAATGTTATTCATCTCTATTTCAAAATCAAGTTCTAGCACCTCTACAAATCCCTGCTTCCCTCTGCGAAGGGCCTATATATTTACTTTTATGTTGATCATCACCCTCTTATTAAAAAGCATCCTCTGGAGAGCACTGCTGTCATTTGCATGCATTACCATTAGTTTATATTGGGAATGACTTGATTGGATCTCTTTTACCATGAATTACAATGTTTAGTCAGTCCTTGATCTTT
Organism: Triticum dicoccoides; assembly: GCF_002162155.2. Classification (NCBI taxonomy): domain Eukaryota; kingdom Viridiplantae; phylum Streptophyta; class Magnoliopsida; order Poales; family Poaceae; genus Triticum; species Triticum dicoccoides. The sequence continues at coordinate 88,365,641 of NC_041391.1, read as the reverse complement.
AAAGGTGCTCTGCATTTATATTTTGCAGTCTCAGAAAGGGCTAGCGAGATACCATCTTGTTATATCATATTATGATTGTTTTGAGAAACTGTTGTCATCCAAGTTTTATTATTATTTCTCACTAGTTGATTATATCATTGATATGAGTAAACATGAGACCTAGGTGTTATTGTGAATATGGTTAGTTCATAATCTTTGCTGAAAACTTGAATGCTGGCTTTACATATTTACAACAACAAGAGCAAATAGAGTTTGTAAAAGTTTTTCTTTATCACTTTCAGTTTATCAAATGAATTGCTTGAGGACAAGCAAAGGTTTAAGATTGGGGAGTTGATACGTCTCCGTCGTATCTACTTTTCCAAACACTTTTGCCCTTGTTTTGGACTCTAACTTGCATGATTTGAATGAAACTAACCCGGACTGATGCTGTTTTCAGCAGAACTACCATGGTGTTATTTTTGTGCAGAAACAAAAGTTCTGGAATGACCTGAAACTCCTTGGAGATTATTTTTGGAAAATATAAAAAATACTGGCAAAAGAACCAAGGCCAGGGGCCCACACACTGTCCACGAGGGTGGGGGGCGCGCCCCCTCCCCCTGGGCGCGCCTCCCTGCCTCGTGGCCCCCCTGGACATCCATCGACCTCAACTCGAACTCCATATATTTGCTTTCACAGAGAAAAAAAATCAGAGAGAAAGTTTCATCGCGTTTTACGATATGGAGCCGCCACCAAGTACTAATCTCTCTCGGAAGGGCTGATCTGGAGTCCGTTCGGGGCTCTGGAGAGGGGGGATTCATCACCATCGTCATCATCAACCATCCTCCATCACCAATTTCATGATGCTCACCGCCGTGCGTGAGTAATTCCATCATAGGCTTGCTGGATGGTGATGGGTTGGATGAGATTTACCATGTAATCAAGTTAGTTTTGTTAGGGTTTGATCCCTAGTATCCATTATGTTCTGAGATTGATGTTGATATGACTTTGCTATGCTTAATGCTTGTCACTAGGGCCCGAGTGCCATGATTTCAGATCTGAACCTAGTATTTTTTCATGAATATATGCGACTTCTTGATCCTATCTTGCATGTCTATAGTCACCTATTATGTGTTAAGATCCGACAACCCCAAAGTGACAATAATCGGGATACTTCTCGGTGATGACCGTAGTTTGAGGAGTTCATGTATTCACTATGTGTTAATGCTTTGGTCCGGTACTCTATTAAAAGGGGGCCTTAATATCCCTTAGTTTCCACTAGGACCCCGCTCCCACGGGAGGGTAGGACAAAAGATGTCATGCAAGTTCTTTTCCATAAGCACGTATGACTATATTCGGAATACATGCCTACATTACATTGCTGAATTGGAGCTAGTACAGTGTCACCCTATGTTATAACTATTACATGAGGAATCACATCCGACATAATTATCCATCACTGATCCAATGCCTACGAGCTTTTCACATATTGTTCTTTGCTTATTTACTTTATCGTTGCTACTGTTACAATTGCTACAAAACTGCTATCGGTACTTTTACCATTGTTACCATTACTATCATACTACTTTGCTACTAAATACTTTGTTGCGGATACTAAGTTATCCAGGTGTGGTTGAATTGACAACTCAACTGATAATACTTGAGAATACTATTTGGCTCCCCTTGTGTCGAATCAATAAATTTGGGTTGAATACTCTACCCTCGAAAACTGTTGCGATCCCCTATACTTGTGGGTTATCAACAATACGTGCCTTGTTGCCCCTGCTGTCACTAGGAAAGGACATCGCAAGATTGAACCCAAAGCTAAGCACTTCTCCCATTGCAAGAAAGATCAATCTAGTAGGCCAAACCAAACAGATAATTCGAAGAGACTTGCCAAGATAACCAATCACACATAAAAGAATTCAGAGGAGATTCAAATATTTCTCATAGATAAACTTGACCATATACCCACAATTCATAGGATCTTGACAAACACACCGCAAAAAGAGTTACATCGAATAGATCTCCAAGAAGATCGAGGAGAACTTTGTAGTGACATTCAAAGATAGAGAAGAAGCCATCTAGGTAATAACTATGGCCCCGAAGGTCTGTGGTAAACTACTCACAACTCATCGGAGTGGCCTTGGAGATGATGTAGAGGCCCTGCATGGTCCATTCCCCCTCCGGCGGAGCACCGACGAAGGCTCCAAGATGGGATCTCGCGGATACAGAAGGTTGCGGCGGTGGAAATAGTTTTTCGTGGTGCCCTTGGATGTTTTCGGGGTATGTGGATATATGTCGGGGAAGGCTGATCCACGAACACCTATGGGGACCGGCGGACCGGACCCCTTTCGGTTCAGCAGGGGGCGGAGATCGCACGAAGAGCAGATCGAGGCGAAGCACACGAGCGGTTTACCCAGCTTCAGAGCTCTCCGGAGAGATAATACTCCTACTGCTGCCTGTCTGAGTGTATTGAGTTCTTGCTCGGGAGCGCTGAGTGCTACAGTACACACCAGCTGCTAACGAGACCGAGCGTGAGTGTTTTTCTGCCCTCCAACCCCCTCCTCTACGTTGCGCATGGGCCTCTTTTTATATGCTAAAGGGGTCACCGACAGGTGGCAACGTAGACAAGGGTAAAAATGGAAAAGGAATTGCGGTTGGTACAACAACCTATACAGTGTGTCATACCTAACCCTGACGGCAGGGGACAAAAGCATTAAATGCCCGTCTACGTCGCCCAAATAGTGCAGAAAGGGACCGTCAGGGATGCCACCGCTTGCCACTATGGCAATCTTGTCAGCGCCGCTTGCCACCGCGCACCGCTGGCTGCACAGCCTCCTGCCACGCGCGCCTGGAAAGGCCCCAGGGCGACACGTTGGTGGATGTGCTGGAGCGTAGGTACAGAGTGGTAGCCTGCCGCGGCAAGTGCCTTGCCGCGGTCGTTGTCTTGTCGCGTCCGGAAGCTTGTCGCTCACCGGGCCTCGCCGGGACGCATGGCGCGTCGCGGCAAGTTCCTTGAGATGCCTTGGTTGGCCTTCCCAGCAAGCTCCTCTTGCCGGGACCTTGTCTCCTTGGCTTGAATACTTTGTTCTTGAATGGCTCCAAAGGAACCATGGAGGACCTTGGCGGTCACCCGGCAAGCCTTGCCACGGGGTGCTGCAACTGCCCATGCACAAGTTCGGGATACTAGGGTACCCCTACTCTAGTACACCGACAGGAGCCCCCGGGCCTAGGCCACACACGGTGCCGAGCGCTGTTGGGCCAGGCCCAAAACAGGGCACGGGCACGCGCGGCCTGGGTTACGCCGTATCTCACTCCGCATCCACCACGCCCTCCCCGAACGGCACGCATTGAATGAGGCGTCGTGGGAGAGATCGTGGGTGGTTTCTTTATTCAGAAAGACGGAACGCCCGCCCCCTCCCTCTTTATAAGCAGGGGAAACAGGGGCAGTTCGCCCATCTCGCCGGTTGCTACTCCGATCTCAGAAATCTCTGCCGCTCCCCCCTTCTTCCCAAAGCTGAAAGAGAGCAGCGGCTCCGCCCCCCATCGCCACCAGCATCACCAACGCCGTCGATCTCCCCCACCTCCTCCGCCATGGCTCCGAAAGCCGACAAGGGGAAGGTCGTGAAGTCGGCCAAGGCGCAGCGGCTCGCGGCGCTGCGGAAGGAGCGGGCAATCTCCCCCCCCCAGCTTGCTGCGAAGGAGCTGAGGGAGTACTACTACCACTTCTGGTCGACGGAGACGCGAGCGCATCCGCGTACGAAGGTACTCCCGGCTGCCGCTTCAGAACTGGCTCCAAATGGATATCCTTTCTTTGCGCTGTTCTTCTACTGCGGGCTCTGTCCGCCTTTCTCTGAATTTTTCTGCGATATCATGAACACCTACGGGTTCCGCCTTCTTGACTTCACCCCCAATGCTGTTCTGACCATGGCAGTTTTCGCACATCTCTGCGAAAACTTTGTCGGAGTCTATCCAAACGTAGCTCTTTTTCGCCACTTCTTTATGCCCCGAGTTGAGAGAGGGGAGCCTTTATCCGGCGGAATCGCCTGGATCTTGAGAGTTGTTAAGAAGGAAGCTTATCTGGAGGGAGAGCTCCGCAGCGAGTGGGAGGAATGGAGAGAAGACTGGTGCTGGCTTGTCGAGGAGAACCCGCAGCCATTTACCGCCCGGCGCCAAGCCCCAATAGCGCGCGGCAACGATTGGAGCAACGTGGCCCCGGAAGACGATAGGCTGAGGATTGCCGTCACCCGGATCCTACACCTCAGGCTTGCCGGGCTCACCGTAGGCGCCGTTGGCGCAGATTTTCTTCGCCGCCGCATCGCCCCGCTGTAGGAGAGGAGGAGACCTGCCTGGGAGTTCCAGAATGCGGCGGATATCATGAGGCTACACCCGGGCCTCAACTTCAACTTCACTGTCTTGGAACTGGACGCGATGATCCTGGAACTGTTCAAGCGCGATCCTCAACATCCCAAAGGGTTCATGTTGCCGAGGGGTGTCGTTCCGCTGTGCAACAACTCCTCACTCGACCGCATCCGTGCAATGATGCCGCTGTGCGATTCGCATGGAATCGTTCCAACTTGGCAAGAGCCTGCAGACGACATCGTGCAGGAGTTCTTTGACGGCTTGGTAGAAGTGGCGGTCCACTCCGATGAACAGAAGAGCCTCACCCGCGACACCACCGATGCGGAGATGCAGCGCATCACCACTAGGCTGGAAGAGGCGGCGGCAGCAGCTGCCGCGGGCGAGTTTGGATTCACCATGGAGGAGGCAGAGGCAGCAGAGGCGGCAAGCCTTGTCGAGCGAGAGGAGCTTGTCGGCGAAGAAGAGCTTGCCGGGCCTGAAGCTGAGTCGAGCGAGCCCGCCGAGGGCGCGAGCGACTCGTTGAAGATCGGCTCCTCCTCCTCCCCACCTTCAGCTAGCCCGCCGCAAGCGGAGCCCCTAGCTCCACCAAGAAGGCGCCTCCGTAAGGCCGGGGACGTAGCGGGGCGGCAGATGAGTCAACAGCCGCCGTGCCGTGCGACACGCTCTACCCCGGCAAGCACTGTTGCCGCGGGAGCGCCTCACGCTGCTGCGGCAACCGGAGCAGGGTCTTCCCGGTCCACCGCTACTGCTCCTGCCAAGCGGACAAGGGAACCTACTCCTCCGCCTCGTCGCACCGGAGGCGAGCCGGACTTCGATCTCTCCGCGCTCAGCTCCGACGAGGAAGAAGAAGAGTAAGATTCCTTGCTGTACTTGTAGTTCTTCAATTTTGTTGCTTTGTCTTGTATCTGATTTGCTTCACTCTGACCCCATTCCTTTTCAGGATGCTGGCCCAGAGAGCGGCGAAGAGAGCCAAGGTCCCGGTGATTGTCATCGAGGACGAACCCACCGCGACGATAGGGGGTATGTCCGAGACCATCTTGCCGGACCCGGCAACTATTCCCCAAAGCAGCCCCAGCGCAGCCCCCAGCGTAAGTATATGGTTTACTTCCTGCTGTTAGGCGCACATGGGTGCTCTTTCTTTGCTGATATCTGACTGTTGGTTTGTGTAGGAGCAGAGCAGCTTCACCAGGAGTGCCCGAAAGCCACTCCCGAAATGCCATCTGCTTCAAGTACACCGCCAAGAGAGGATTCCCCGGCAAGGGAGCGTTCTCCGGCAAGGGAGAATTCTCCGGCAAGGGACAGTTCTCCGGCAAGGGACAGCACAAGCGACCCTCCGATGGTTGAGACCACGACTGCAGGTCCTAGTACAGGTAATCCTCTTGCCTGAAAACTTCCCTTGGGTTCTTCTTCTTCTGGTTTTCTTTTTGGATATTTGCTTGATTTTTCTCCTTTTTCCGTTCGTCAGATCCATCTGCCACGGAGCCGATGGAAACCGAGGTCGCCGGTGAGGAGAACGCGCGCAACAATACCGACGACGCCGTTGCCACCGAAGGAGAAGCCGGCGCTGATGATCCCGCCGCCGGTTGAAGGAGAGATGTTGGATGGAGAAGTGCTTGCCTCCGCTGGGCTGACGCTGGTCGACGCGCCAAGCAGCAGCAGCGACGAGCCTGAGGAGGAGCAGCTGATACGGAAGCTGTTGTCACTCTACCGCGCCCGACAGGCCAAGCTGGTATCCCGAGAAGCGCTTGTCGCGAAGGCGGGAGTGGACATCGAGAAGCGCGCGGAGGAGCTCCGGGGTTTCAGGCAGGAAGTTCTCCGGTCCCTGGCAGAGGAGCGGGAGCAAGTCGCCGAGGAGCAAAAAGCCTTCCTCCTCAAGAAGGCTGAAGTTGAAGAGCAACAGCGGCTTGTTGCCGAGAAGCTATCTGCGCAGGAAGGCGAGTGGCGCAGCGCAAGGTCAACCTTGACAGCCACGAGGAGGAGCTTGCCACGCGCGAGCAAACATTTGGCGGGGCTCTCAAGGAAGCAAAGGATGCTGCCGCAGCTGCCGAGGCCACCAAGAAGGAGCTGGAGATGAAGATGGCGCAGCTGGAGGCCGATCTCATGGCGAGCGGCGCGGAGCTTGCTGCGCTCAAGCGTGAGCGTGAGAAGGACGCCGCCGCTCATGGCGAGCTGCAAGGTCGTCTCGCTGAGAGGAGCAAAGAGCTTAGCGCCGCCAAGGACTCCAACGCAGACCTTGAGTTGAAGCTGGTTACTTTGACTCAGACGCTGGACGGCGCCAGGGAGCGGGAGGTGGCCTTGTCGGAGAAGATCAAGGCCGACGAGGCGCTGCTGGCGAGTGCTACCACCGCCCAGAACTCTTTTAGGGAGAATGTGGAGCACTGGACGGAGGGTCTCGTGGATGCTGCCGAAGCCATCGACAGGGAGATGGCGCAGCTAGGGATGGAGGATCTCGCGTACTCCTCCGATGAGCACCTCCAACCCAGCGCTAAGCTCAGCTTGTTCTTCAAAGGCGTGGCGACAGCCCTCCAGCGACTCCGGGAGAAGATCCCAAAGCAGCTGGCCGACGAGTCGCGCAAGATATGCGCGGGGGCTCTTCAAAAGGTGCTGGTGAAGGTGGCCTTCTGCAACCCAGGCCTCAACCTCACCAACGTCCTCAGGACCTTGCCGCCGGATGCTGATCTGGAAGCGCTCAAGACCCTTGTCGCACCCATTGTGGACAAGGTGAGCGGGATCAAGAGGGTTGAGGGCGATCGCGTAGATTAGGCCGCCCGTTTTCTCTTTTTCTTGTCGCTGCTGGTCACGTTATGAGAACAATCTATTAGAGATGCGACAAGCTATCTTGTAATATGACTCTATTTTGGGTAGCGATTGCTATGTTATTTCCTTTACTTGATTCCTTCCTTTGTATGTTTTTTCCCCACGCTTTTAGGGAACTTGTCGGCGCAGGCACCTTAGCCGCGAGCGCTGAGTGCGAGACGTCAGCAGCTTGCTGGCGGTGCCGCTACCGACAATAAACCTTGTCGCAACTAGTCGGAGCTCACTTAGTTTGTTGAGCGGACTCCAAACAAAGTAAGGGCGCAACTAGCTACGAGTTGGTTCCTCCGCGCACAGGTTTTCCATACAAAGCACGATCGTTCGAGGAAGATAACTTAAAAATTAAAACTGATTGCTCAAACTTTGGCAACTTAGCTTTTCCGTCGTTTGCTTTCCGGTAAGGCGAAACTTCCTTGAACGACGCCTGGTCCACACCATTATCTTCTCCTTTCCCCCCGACAAACTTGTGGGCGAGGGAATCTTCCTTCCTTTGAGAAAGAGAAAGAAGAGAAAATAAAGATATGGAGCCTTACGGCTCATTATTGCTTACCGGGGGTAGGTGCTGCACAAAGTGTCAGATAATGCATGCAAAGAAAAGTAGAAAGCATGAAATTGACAAGATGTGCGGAGCACATGAGCTTTACTTATGCACGGGGTCTGCGCCCGGCTTTGTACAAAGGATTACATGCAACATCGGCAAGACTTGTACAAAAGGTGGTTGCCGGAACAGGTTCCGGCAACCGCGCCTTACGGGTAAAACTTACGAAGATGCTCAATGTTCCAGGAGTTGCTCACCGGATTGCCATCTTCGGTCTCAAGGCGGACAGCGCCAGGCCTAGTGACTCGTTTCACCCAGTAAGGGCCTTCCCACTTCGGCGTCAACTTGTTGGAATTCTTGGTGGACTGAACGCGCCGAAGAACAAGGTCGCCTTCCTCGAGACTTCTGGCATTAACTTTGCGGCTATGGTAGCGGCGCAAAGCTTGCTGGTATCGAGCAGCTCATACAGCAGCCTGAAGACGGTCCTCCTCAAGGAGCAGCGCATCATCTTGTCGCAACTGCTCTTGCTCAAGCTCATCATAAGCGAGCACTCGAGGTGACCCATATACGAGTTCCGTGGGGAGAACTGCCTCTGCTCCATAGACTAGAGCAAAAGGTGTCTGGGCAGTGGCTCGATTTGGCGTCGTCCTGACCGACCAAAGAACCACCGGTAGCTCCTCAATCCAGTTCTTTCCGCACTTGCGCAGCCTGTCGAAAGTCCTGGTCTTGAGCCCGCACAGCACTTCAGCATTCGCCCTCTCCGCTTGACCGTTACTTCTAAGATGAGCAACAGAAGCAAAGCAGACCTTGGCGCCAAGATCTTGGACGTACTGCATGAAGGTGCGGCTCGTGAATTGCGTGCCGTTGTCGGTGATGATCCTGTTAGGGATCCCGAAGCGACAAACAATCGACCTGAAGAACTTGACTGCTGACTGTGCTGTCACCTTCCTCACTGCTTCCACTTCTGGCCACTTTGTGAACTTGTCGATTGCAACGTACAAGTACTCAAAGCCCCCGACAGCTCGGGGAAAGGGGCCAAGGATGTCGAGCCCCGAGACCGAAAATGGCCAGGATAAAGGGATCGTCTGGAGAGCTTGAGCTGGCTGGTGTATCTGCTTGGAATGGAACTGGCACGCTTCACACTTGGTTACTTGTGCAGTTGCATCTTGGAGGGCTGTCGGCCAAAAGAAACCTTGCCGGAACGCTTTGCCGGCAAGTGCTCTTGCGCCAATGTGGTGACCATATATGCCTCCATGTATCTCTGCCAACAGCTTTTGTCCGTCTTCCCGGTGAATACACTTCAATTTCACGCCGTTGAGTCCTCTTCTGTACAGTGTGTTGTCAACAAACTGGTACATACTTGACTGCAAGGCTACTCTTTCCGCTTCTTCTTTCTCTTCGGGAAGTTCTCCTGTCTGAAGGAAATGGACAATCTGTTGTGCCCGTGCTGGAGCTTGCGGCTCGACAACAAGGACTAAAGGCACATCTGCTGCTACGGGAACATCCGCTTCTACGGCAAGAACCTGCGGCTCAGCCGGAGCTTGACGTTCCCCGACAAGCTTGCCGGGGCAAAACTTGTTGGGAGCATCTGCTTCAACGGAACAAACCCTAAGGCTTGCCGGAGTAGACTGCTCCTCAGCACCCTTGGTGTTGATCTTGGGGACCTTCTTGGCGGCGGCTTCGGGGAGCTCTGCCGGAAAATAGTCACCAGAAATCAACTTCCTCTTCTTGCTCTGTCCAGTTGATGGCGTTACAGATGGTTGAGTCAGTCTGAGCACAAAGATCCCTCATTCCACAGGTAACTTAAGTGCGGCGCACTTCGATAGGCCATCGGCAATGTCGTTCTGAGCTGTTGGAACATGTTCCATCTGTAGGCCGTCAAAGTGCTCTTCTAGCTTTCTCACTTCATCAACGTAAGCTTCCATCAACGGACTCTGATAATTCTTGTTCACTTGGCGGACGACAAGCTGTGAGTCACCCCTGACAATGAGCTTCTTGATCCCAAGCTCTGCTGCGATCTTGAGACCGGCAAGCAAACCTTCATACTCTGCGGTATTGTTCGTTGCTTGCTCCTTGGGAAAGTGCATCTGGACTACGTACTTGAGGTGCTCTCCGGTGGGTGCAACAAGTAGCACGCCCGCACCGGCGCCTTGCAGCGAGAAGGCACCATCAAAGTACATCAGCCACTCTTTCCTTGCTTCCTTGATGGGGATGCTCATTTCTGGAATTTCTTCATCTTGTGTTGGTGTCTATTCTGCTATGAACTCCGCCAATGCTCTGCTTTGGATAGTTGAAGTGCTCTCAAACTTGAGGTAAAATCTTGACAGTTCCAGTGCCCACTCGACAATCCTGCCTGTTGCTTCTGGATTCTGCAGTATCCTCTTCAGCGGAAAACGAGTGACGACTGTGATCTCATGTGCTTGGAAGTAATGGCGCAGCTTTCTCGAGGCCATGAGAAGGCCGAAAAGCAATTTCTGCACACCAGAGTACCTTAACCTAGCCCCCTGCAGAAGGGAACTGACAAAGTAAACTGGGCGCTGCACCATTCTTTTCTGCATCTTCTCACGCGCCTGCGCAGATCCATCTTTGTCGGGACCAGAGCTTGCCGATGAAGTCCCCTGCTTGTCGCTGGATGCATCTGCCGTGGTCGCTGGCTCATCGTTCGCCTCCCTCTCTGCTACTAACGCAGCACTAACCACTTGATTGGTTGCCGCTATATATAGCAGCAACTTCTCTTGTGACTTAGGTGCGACAAGTGTTGGAGTGGAGGACAGGTATCTCTTTAAGTCCTGCAGTGCAGCCTCTGCTTCCGGAGTCGATTTCATTGGACCTGCCTTTTTCAATATTTTGAAAAATGGCAGTGCGCCCTCAGCAGACCTAGAGATAAACCTGCTGAGAGCAGCTATGCAACCGGCAAGTCTTCGTACATCCTTGACGCGCTTTGGTGCTTCAATCTGCTCAATGGCCTTTATCTTATCGGGATTGGCCTCAATAACCCGCTGAGACACGAAGAACCCGAGAAGCTTGCCGGAGGGGACTCCGAACACACACTTCTCGGGGTTAAGCTTGAGGTTGATCTTGTGCAGATTTGCAAAGGTTTCGTCTAAATCTTGAATCAGAGTCGCCTTATCCTTGCTCTTGACCACTATGTCATCCATGTAGGCTTCCACATTTCTGTGCATTTGCGGCTCAAAAGCGTGATGGACTACCCTTGCAAATGTTGAACCAGCATTCTTTAAACCGAAAGGCATCCGTACGAAACAGTATGTGCCACATGGGGTGATGAATGCGGTCTTCTCCTCATCCTCTTCTGCCATGAAGATCTGATGGTATCCTGAGTACGCATCAAGAAATGAAAGCAAGTCACATCCGGCCGTGGAGTCAACAATCTGGTCGATGCGCGGCAAGGGAAATGGGTCTTTGGGACAACCTTTATTGACATCGGTAAAGTTGATACAAAGCCTCCATTTCCCGTTCGCCTTGCGCACGACTACAGGGTTGGCCAACCACTTAGGATGGAGCACTCCTCTGACAAGGCCTGCTGCTTCCAATTTCTTGATTTCTTCTGCGATGAATTCTTGGCGCTCCACTGCCTGCTTCCTAACTTTCTACTTGACGGGCCGCGCATGAGGACAGACGGCAAGATGGTGCTCGATTACTTTCCTGGGAACACCGGGGATGTCAGACGGTTGCCACGCAAATACGTCGACGTTCGCCCGCAGGAAAGCAACGAGCGTGCTTTCCTATTTAGGGTCGAGAGTGGCACTGATGGTGAAGGTACCACCAGTGCCATCCTCCTTGGTGGACACCTTCTTGGTCTCTGGCGGAGCTGCCATTGCCTTCTTACACTTGCCAGTGGAGCTTGATGGTGCGTCCTCGACGGTAGCACAGCACTCCGAAGAGGTGCGCTTGCCGGAGTGGGCATCAGAACTCTTGCCGGACTTGGTCTTCTTCTTCGCCCCGGGAGCTTCAACGGCAAGTGACTTGCGATCTGTTGCGGCTGCTGCTTCCCGGTAGACCTTGTCGGTGCAGATAAGAGCATCCTTCTTGTCGCCAGGGACAGAGATGACACTTATCGGGCCTGGCATCTTCAGTATGTTGTACGCGTATTGAGAGGCTGCCATGAATTTGGCGAGTGCTGGACGGCCGAGTATCCCATTGTAAGGCAATGGAAAATCAGCAACGTCAAAAGTGACCCTCTCAGTCCTGAAGTTCAACTCGCTGCCAAATGTCACCGGCAACATGATCTTTCCCTTCGGCATGCTCCTTCCCGGATTAATTCCTTGGAATGTGCCGGTCTCTTCGAGCTCGCCATCAGGGATCTGGAGTTTCTGGAGTATCGCGGAGGAGATCAGGTTCAAGCCGGCCCTGCCGTCAACTAGCATCTTAGTAACCTTGAGGTTGCGGATAGTTGGTGAAACCAACATCGGCAAGCACCCGACCGCAGTTATGCGATCAGGGTGGTCCTCAATATCAAAGATGATAGGCGTGCTGGACCATTTCAGAGGCTTGCGTGACTCGACGGGTGGTTTTGCCTCATTGACTTCCCGCACCCACTGCTTGAGCTGGCGGTGTGAAGTATGCAGAGAAGCACCGCCATCAACGCACAGGACCTTCGTGGCTTTCTGAAACTCCTGCTCATCGGTCTCGTCATCATCCATATCTTCATCGTCGTCGTCATCTTCATCCCTGTCGCGGCCACGGGGAGGTTTGTCTCCTTGCCGCTGCTTGGCCTTGCCGCGGCGTCCTCCTCGGCCGGGGCGTTTCTTGCCGGCTCCTCCAGCACCTTCCTGGGCCTTCTCCTTGTCGCGTCGCTCGTATTCAGCCTTTTGCTGCTCGACTAGCTGCTTGACCTTCTTGCAGCTCTGGAGTTCATGGCCCTTGGTGCGGTGGATCTTGCAGTACTGCTTGTTGGTGCCGTCCTGCTTGTCGGCGACCGCCACAGCCTGGTAGTTGGTGCCTGCGGCAATCTCCTTGCCGGAGCTACCAGCTTTAGCTTTCTTGGCGCCACCTCCGTTGCCGGACTGCTCAACGACTAGCACATCTTTGCCTTTCTTCTTCCTGTTGTTCCGCCGCCGGTTTTTCTTTGCCGAGGCGGCCTCCTCACTGTCAGATCCTCCTGCTTCTGTATTCTCTCCGGGGAGTTTCCTCCCTTCCTCAGCATGTGCACACTTGTCGGCCAGGGCATATAGCTCACTGACGTTTCTGATCTTGCACATCGCCATCTCCTCCCGCATCCTGCGATTTCGCACGTTCTGATGGAACGCGCTGATTACCGCGGCGGGGTGGACATCTGGAATGTTGTGCTGTACGCGGCTGAGTATCTGAATGTACTTGCGCAGGGGCTCTCCTTCCTTCTGGGCGAGCAGATGAAGGTCGCTTTCTTGGCCAGGAGGCTTGTGGCCGCCTGTAAAGGCGCCGACAAACTGATGGCATAGGTCTTCCCAGGAGGATATGGAGTTGTTCGCCAAGTGCATGAGCCAGGATCTGACATTGGGCTTGAGTACCAGTGGGAAGTAGTTGGCTAGGATCTTGTCGTCCCGCCCCCCGGCAGCTTGCACCGCGATGGTGTAGATGCTGAGGAACTCCGACGGATGCGACTTGCCGTCGTACTTCTCTGGTATGTCTGGCTTGAAATTCTTCGTGCTGGGCCACTGGACTTGCCGCAGCTCACGAGTGAACGCAGGGCAACCTACCGCGTACGGCAAGTCGCCTGGTTCCCCTGGCGCATGCATGTCGACAGAGGGCCCAGCGCGCTGGTCCGATTGACGCCGCGCTTCTCTTCGGCGCTCGATGCGAGTTCGAGCGTCTTCTTGCTGTCGTTCGTGAAGAACTTGGCGCTGATCGTGACGAGCTCGTGGATCTGATGATGCGGTGGAGTCGCTGTCGAGGTGGGTCTGGCGAGTCGGCGATCTTGGCCTTCGGGGTGGAGAGTGCATGGTGGTTGCACCCCCACCGGTTTCGTCGCCATCGGCTCGTGCCCGGCAGTCCTGCCGCGGCAGCGATGTACTCGGCTGCCGCGGAGTGTCTCCGTTGGCGAAGCCGATGAGACTCTGAATGGTGGCCCTCCATTCGTCGATCTTGTCTGCCGTTGGAGGGTAATCCAGGAGCAATTGAGCTCGCGCCAAATCTTCTGTTGGAGTGGTGGGCGGCAGTGGTGAACCGTGCGAGGAGCGGGATATGCTCGGACTTCTAACTATGTTAGAAGGAGCAGTATCCCGTCCAGGCAACCGTGCCTCGCTCGTGCCAGCATGTTGGCGTGCATGCTGGTCTTGAGCACCCCGAGATTCACCAGCTCGATCTTGGCCCAACAAACGTATGGATCTGCGAATGCCATGATGCTGTCGGTCCTGCGCCTCCTGAGATGGGCGCGGTGCATGTACAGACGCCGAGGTTTTCGCAGCCTTGTCCTTGGACCTGGCAGCACCGTGAGCTCCCTCGTCAATGTCCGTTCTTCCGCTGGCATCTACTCCACCACCCGTTTGCTCTGGTGGTGGTGGGATCGACGTGGACGGAACATCTGCCGCCGAAGCCTTCTTCTTCGGTGGCATGTCGATGAAGAAGATGAAGATCTAGCTCGTGTGAACGCCGGATCAGGTTCACACAACCTCGACGCCCCCTACCTGGCGCGCCAAAGATGTCGGGGAAGGCTGATCCACGAACACCTATGGGGACCAGCGGACCGGGCCCCTTTCGGTTCGGCGGGGGGCGGAGATCGCATAAAGAGCAGATCGAGGCGAAGCACACGAGCGGTTTACCCAGCATCGGAGCTCTCCGGAGAGACAATACTCCTACTGCTGCATGTCTGAGTGTATTGAGTTCTTGCTCGGGAGCGCTGAGTGCTACAGTACACACCAGCTGCTAACGAGACCGAGCGTGAGTGTTTTTCTGCCCTCCAACCCCCTCCTCTATGTTGCGCATGGGCCTCCTTTTATATGCTAAAGGGGTCACCGACAGGTGGCAACGTAGAGAAGGGTAAAAATGGAAAAGGAATTGCGGTTGGTACAACAACCTATACAGTGTATCATACCTAACCCTGACGGCAGGGGACAAAAGCATTAAATGCCCGTCTACGTCGCCCAAATAGTGCAGAAAGGGACCATCAGGGACGCCACCGCTTGCCACGATGGCAATCTTGTTAGTGCCGCTTGCCACCGTGCACCGCTGGCTGCACAGCTTCTTGCCACGCGCGCCTGGAAAGGCCCCAGGGCGACACGTTGGTGGATGTGCTGGAGCGTAGGTACAGAGTGGTAGCCTGCCGCGGCAAGTGCCTTGCCGCGGTCGTTGTCTTGTCGCGTCCGGAAGCTTGTCGCTCACCGGGCCTTGCCGGGACGCGTGGCGCGTCGCGGCAAGTTCCTTGAGATGCCTTGGTTGGCCTTCCCAGCAAGCTCCTCTTGTCGTGGCCTTGTCTCCTTGGCTTGAATACTTTGTTCTTGAATGGCTCCAAAGGAACCATGGAGGACGTTGGCGGTCACCCGGCAAGCCTTGCCACGGGGTGCTGCAACTGCCCGTGCACAAGTTCGGGATACTAGGGTACCCCTACTCTAGTACACCGACAATATATATAGGTGAAGGAGGTAGGTCAGGGGAGCCACGAGGGACCCACCAGGGTGGGGGGAGTGCCCACCCCCTTAGGGCGCGCCGGGCACCCTCGTGGCCGCCTCGGTTACTTCTTGACGTCCACACCAAGTCTCCTGGATTGTGTTTGTTTGAAAAAGATCGCTCCCGAAGGTTTCATTCCGTTTGGACTCCATTTGATATTCCTTTCCTTCGAAACACTGAAATAGGCAAAAAAAATTAGCAATTCGGGTTGGGCCTCCAGTTAGTAGGTTAGTCCCAAAAATGATATAAAAGTGTACAGTAAACCCCATAAACATCCAAATCGGGTAATATAATAGCATGGAACAATCAAAAATTATAGATACGTTGGAGACGTATCAAGCATCCCCAAGCTTAATTCCTGCTTGTCCTCGAGTAGGTAAATGATAAAAACATATTTTTTTTGATGTGGAATGCTACCTAGCATAATTCTCAATGTAATTTTCTTTATTGTGGCATGATTGTTCAGATTCAAATGATTCAAGATAAAAGCTTATAAAACATAAAAATAGTAATACTTGAAGCATACTAACAAATAATCATGTCTTATCAAAATAGCATAGCGAAAGAAAGCTTATCCCTACAAAATCATATAGTTAGGCCATGCTTCATTTTCATCACACAAAATACTCCCATCATGCACAACCCCGGTTTCAGCCAAGCAATTGGTTCATACTTTTTAATGTGCTTCAGCTTTTTCAACTCTTACGCAATACATGAGTGCAAGCCATGGACATAGCACTATATGTGGTATATGGTGGTGGTTGCGAAGACAAAAAGGTAGAAGATAGTCTCACATCAACTAGTCGTATCTACGGGCTATGGAGATGCCCATTAATAGATATCAATGTGAGTGAGTAGGGATTGCCATGCGACGGATGCACTAGAGCTATAAATATATGAAATCTCAACAAAAGAAACTAAGTGGGTGTGCATCCAGCTTGCTTGTTCACGAATACCTAGGGCATTTTGCGGAAGCCCATCATTGGAATATACAAGCCAAGTTCTATAATGAAAAATTCCCACTAGTATATGAAAGTGACAACATAGGAGACTCTCTATCATGAAGATCATGGTGCTACTTTCAAGCACAAGTGTGGAAAAGATACAGTAGCATTGTCCCTTCTATCTTTTCTCTCATTTTTTATTTGGTGGGCTTCTTTGGCCTCTTTTTCTATATGGGCTTCTTTCGCCTATTTTATTTTTTTTGTAAAGTCCAAAGTCTCATGCCGACTTGTGGGGGAATCATAGTCTTCATCATCCTGTCCTCACTTGGGACAACACTCTAATAATGAAGATCATCACACTTTTATTATTGATTTACAACTCAAGAATTACAACTCAATACTTAGAACAAAATATGACTCTATGTGAATGCCTCCGGCGGTGTACCGGGATATGCAATGAATCAAGAGTGACATGTATGAAAAATTATGAAGGTGGCCTTGCTACAAATACGATGTCAACTACATGATCATGCAAAGAGCAATATGACAATGATGGAGCGTGTCATAATAAACGGAACGGTGGAAAGTTGCATGGAAATATATCTCGGAATGGCTATGGAAATGCCATAATAGGTAGGTATGGTGGATGTTTTGAGGAAGGTAAATAATGGGTGCATGATATCGGCGAAGGTTGCGCGGCATAATAAAGGCTAGCAAAGTGGAAGGGTGAGTGTGTGTATATCCATGGACTCACATTAGTCATAAAGAACTCATATACTTATTGCAAAAGTCTACTTGCCCTCGAAGCAAAGTACTACTATGCATGCTCCTAGGGGAAGGGTTGGTAGGAGTTAACCATCACGCGATCCCGACCTCCACTCATAAGGAAGACAATTAAAAGAGCACCCCATGCAACAAATTTGTCACACAACTTTTACCATACGTGCATGCTACAGGACTTGCCAACTTCAACACAAGTATTTCTCAATTTCACAATTACCCAACTAGCATGACTCTAACATTACCACCTTTATATCTCAAAACAATTATCAAGCATCAAACTGATCATAGTATTTAATGCACTTTCTATGATAGTTTTTATTATACCCAACTTGGATGCTCATCATTCTAGGACCAAATTTATAACCATAGCAAATACCATGCTGTTCTAAAAGACTCTCAAAATAATATAAGTGAAGCATGATAGATCAACAATGTCTTCAAAATAAAGCCACCACCGTGCTCTAGAAAATATAAGTGAAGCACATAGAGCAAAACTATCTAGCTCAAAAGATATAAGTGAAGCACATAGAGTATTCTAATAAATTCTAAATCATGTGGGTCTCTCCCAACAGGTGTGTAAATAAAGTATGATTGTGGTAAACTAAAAATCAAATACGCATATCATACAAGACGTTCCAAGCAAAACACATATCATGTGGCGAATAAAAATATAGCTCCAAGTAAAGTTACCGATATACAAAGACGAAAGAGGGGATGCCTTCCGGGGCATCCCCAAGCTTAGGCTTTTGGTTGTCCTTGAATATCTTGGGGTGCCATGGGCATCCCCATGCTTAGGCTCTTGCCACTCCTTATTCCATAGTCCATCAAATCTTTACCCAAAAGTTGAAAACTTCACAACGCAAAACTCAGCAGGAAATCTCATAAGCTCCGTTAGTGCAAGAAATAAAAACCACCACATAAGGTACTGTAATTAACTCATTATTTATTTATATTGGTGTTAAACCTACTGTATTACAACTTCTATATGGTTCATACCCCCCGATACTAGCCATAGATGCATCAAAATAAGCAAACAACACACGAAAAACAGAATCTGTCAAAAACAGAACAGTCTGTAGCAATATGTAACTTTCGAATACTTATGGAAATCTAAATATCCTACCAAAATAGGAAGTGCTATGCAATTTGTCTATTGACCTACTGCAAAACGAATCAACTAAAAATCACGTTTCTGTGATTTATTAAAATTATTTTCGTGCGTGCAAAAGTTTCTATTTTTCAGCATAATCAAATTAACTATCACCCAAGATGATCCTATAGGTTCTACTTGGCACAAACACTAATTAAAACATAAAACCACATATAAACAGAAGCTAGATGAATTATTTATTACTAAACAGAAGAAAAAAAGCAAGGAACAAAAATAAAATTGGGTTGCCTCCCAACAAGCACTTTTCTTTAAAGCCTTTTAGCTAGGCATTGATATTTTAATGATGCTCACATGAGAGACAAGAATTAAAGCGCAAAGAGAGCATCATGAAACATGTGACAAACACATCTAAGTCTAACATACTTCCTATGCATAGGCATCTTATAGGAGAACAAATTATCATAGCAAGCAAAAACTAGCATATGCAAGGGAGCAGAAAGAAACAATAGCAATCTTAACATAACAAGAGGTAATTTAGTAACATGAAAATTTCTACAATCATATTTTCCTATCTCATAATAATTACATGTGGGATCATAAGCAAATTCAACATAATATATATCACATAAAATATTTTCAACATGATCAACATGCATGCAAAGTTGACACTCTTCCAAAATAGTGGGATTAACATTAACTAAGGTCATGACCTCTCCAAACCCACTTTTATCAAAAAATTCATAAGATTGAACATTCTCCAAATATGTGGGATCTAAAGTTGACACTCTTCCAAACCCACTTTCAATAATATTGCAAACACTATTATCAATCTCATATTCATCATGGGGCTTAAATAAATTTTCAAGATCAAAAGAAGAATCATGCCAATCATGATCATTGCAACAAATAGTAATCATAGCAAAACTAGCATCCCCAAGCTTAGGGTTTTGCATATTATTAGCACAATTGACATCAAGAGAATTTATAGTAAAATCATTGCAATCATGCTTTTTATCAAAGGAACTTCCAAGTATGGGAGCAATAGCAACGATCTCATGTTTAACACAAGGAACTATAGCAAATTCATCTTCATAAATATTGGCATCATGGCCACAAGAATAGCAAGCATCATGTTCATCAAGGGATATTTCAATCAAATCATCAAAATCATTATTATCTATAAATTTATGCATATCATTATTTTCTTCCAAAGCAACCGTCATTCTCTCAATAAATTCTTTCACATAGACATTATGAGCATAATTTTCATAGCAATATTTAAGTATGTCAAAATTTTCGGATTCATTGGGAGTAATATCATACTTTTCAATCAAAGAAGTAACTTCATAAGCACCCTTAAAAGCAACAAGTTCTTCATTTTGTTCGATATCATAGTAACTATAAACACCCCTTGCAAAAGAAGATAAGATTTCATTATAATTAAACTCACATAGTAGGGAAGGTGTTTTTTAGGGTTCTTAGAGTAACAAGTAAAATCATAAATTTCACAAAGATTCCAAGCATAACACAACAATCTGTTTATTTGATCCCGTAAGAGTCTCCCCTTTCAGACAAACAGTGACGCACAAAATGAGCATGCTCATCTAAAGATTTCCCATCAACTAGGCTAGTTGGGGATTCAGCACAAGCGCATAAGGATCAAAGATGATCCAAGTAGAACACTTTAAGTTGAGCCATATCAATAGATTTTTAGCAAGCAAAGATGCAAGCACATAGAAGGCACATGGAGACACAAGCAAACATAAGATCAAACGAAAGAGGGGCGAAGAAAAGGCAAAGGTGAAGTGGGGGAGAGGAAAACGAGAGGCAAATGGCAAATAATGTAATGTGAGGGAGATGAGTTTGTGATGGGTAGTTGGTATGTCTTGACTTGAGCGAAGACCTCCCTGGCAGCGACGCCAGAAATCCTTCTTGCTACCTCTTGAGCATGCTTTGGTTTTTCCCTTGAAGATGAAGGGTGATGCAGCATAGTAGCGTCAGTATTTCCCTCAGTTTTTGAGAACCAAGGTATCAATCCAGTAGGAGGCTCCTCAAAAGTCCCACGCACCTACACAAACAAACAAGAACCTCGCAACCAACGTGATAAAGGGGTTGTCAATCCTTTCACGGTAACTTGCAAAAGTGAGATCTGATAGAGATAATAAGATAAGATAAATAATTTTGGTATTTTTATGATATAGATTGTAAAATAAAAGATGCAAATAAAAGTAGATGGAAAACTTATATGATAAAAGATAGACCCGGGGGCCATAGGTTTCACTAGTGGCTTCTCTCAAGATAGCATAAGTATTACAGTGGGTGAACAAATTACTGTCGAGCAATTGATAGAAAAGTGCATAGTTATGAGATTATCTAGGCATGATCATGTATATAGGCATCACGTCCGTGTCAAGTAGACCGACTCCTGCCTGCATCTACTACTAATACTCCACACATCGACCGACTCCTGCCTGCATCTAGAGTATTAAGTTCATGAAGAACAGAGTAACGCATTAAGAAAGATGACATGATGTAGAGGGATAAACTCATGCAATATGACATAAACCCCATCTTTTTATCCTCGATGGCAACAATACAATACGTGCCTTGCTGCCCCTGCTGTTACTGGGAAAGGACACCGCAACATTGAACCCAAATCTACGCTCTTCTCCCATTGCAAGAAAGATCAATCTAGTAGGCCAAACCAAACTGATAATTCGAAGAGACTTGCAAAGATAACCAACCACACATAAAAGAATTCAGAGGTGATTCAAATATTTCTCATAGATAAACTTGATCATAAACACACAATTCATCGGATCTCGACAAACTCGCCGCAAAAAGAGTTACATCAAATAGATCTCCAAGAAGATCGAGGAGAACTTTTATTGAGATTCAAAGATAGAGAAGAAGCCATCTAGATAATAACTATGGACCCGAAGGTCTATGGTAAACTACTCACAACTCATCGGAGAGGCCTTGGAGATGATGTAGAGGCCCTCCATGGTTCCCCCTCCGGCGGAGCGCCGGCGAAGGCTCCAAGATGGGATCTCGTGGATACAGAAGGTTGCAGCGGTGGAAATAATTTTTCATGGTGCTCTTGGATGTTTTCGAGGTACGTGGATATATATAGGAGAAGAAGGTAGGTCAGGGGAGCCACGAGGGGACCATGAGGGTTGGGGGCGTGCCCACCCCCTTAGGGCGTGCCGGGCACCATCGTGGTCGCCTCGGTTACTTATTGATGTCCACTCCAAGTCTCCTTGATTGCGTTTGTTCCAAAAAGATCGCTCCCGAAGGTTTAATTCCGTTTGGACTCCGTTTGATATTCCTTTCCTTCGAAACACTAAAATAGGCAAAAAACAGCAATTCGGGCTGGGCCTCCGATTAGTAGGTTAGTCCCAAAAATGATATAAAAGTGTAGAGTAAAGCCCATAAACAACCAAAACGGGTAATATAATAGCATGGAGAAATCAAAAATTATAGATACGTTGGAGACGTATCAATGATTATCATTTGTGAGTAGTTACTTTTGTTCTTGAGGTCACGGAAGAAATCATGTTGCAAGTAATCATGTGAATGTGATATGTGTTTGATATTTTGATAGTATGTATGTTGTGATTCCCTTAGTGGTGTCATGTGAACGTCACATACATGACACTTCACCATATTTGGGCCTAAGGGAATGCACCGTGGAGTAGTTATTAGATGATGGCACTACTAGGAAAAGGCCTACTAATGGCGCACCTGTTTTGCCTACAAATGGTGCACTACAGGTGCGCCATTAGTACCACGCCACTAGTATTTTTTACTTATGGCGCACCACTGGTGCGCCATTAGTATACCAGATATTAATGGCGCACCTATAGTGCGCCATTAGTATGCCTAGAGGTGCGCCATTACTATCTCACTTAGTAATGGCGCACCACATAGGAGTGCGCCATTAGTAACATTTTTTTTTTTAAAAATCAAATTCTTTTTTATATATTTTTTTCGTTTTTTTCTTAATCTCGGGTCAATATGCTTAATCTCAGGTCAAATCACACTCCATGGTCAAACTTCCCGAAAGGTCAGCCATCCTCACACTACTCCAGCCCAAGCACGCTTAACTTCAGAGTTCTATCCAACCCCATCACCAGCTCACTTCACAGGTACTTGTTGATATATCTAGCATATCAATCCTATTAAACCTTGTTGATGTTTAGGACTTTTTTCATGTTCATGAGTGTGATGAAATTTTGAAAAATTATTTCAAACTTCCGTTCATATTACGTATCATATTTTGAAAAAAAATTCCCGAAAAAAATTGAAACTAATTTTTTTATGTTACTAGTGGCGCAACTAGCAAACGGTGCGCCACTAGTAAGTTTGAATTTTTTTGAATTTTTTCCCTCCAGATCTTAAAAGCCCCGTAACCTTTTTTCTGTTAGGTTTTTGAGGATTTTGAAAATGTTTAACAGAATTCCCCCGGTTAAATTTGGATGTAACTTTTCGAGTAGATGATTTTTCATATAAAAAACTTTTTCATCCGAGTTAGTATGCAAAAGTTATGCCCATTTTACAAATTGTCGAGAGATTTTGCAAATAAAGTCGAAATTCATATTTGCAAATTTTCCCAACAACTAGACCACATATCACATGGGAAACTTATTTTATTTTATTTTTTTGACATTTCCATCATTTTCTTTTATTTTTTTTAAAACTGAAAAGGCGGTCCACAGGGGTGGGGGGGTGCATTCGGCGGAATTTTGGGTCAAAATTAGTAATGGTGCACCGTGGGTGTGGTGCGCCATTACTAATGGCGCACCGTGAGTGTGGTGCGCCATTACTAGTTTTAACTAGTAATGGCGCACCACACCCACGGTGCGCCATTACTAACTTTGGAAAAAAAAGTTTGAATTTTTTTTACTAGTGGCGCACTGTGGATGTGGTGCGCCATTACTAGTTTGACTAGTAATGGCGCACTATCCCCTGGTGCGCCATTACTAGTTCTGGAAAAAAATTGAAAAAAAATTGTTACTAATGGCATACCGTGGATGTGGTGCGCCATTAGTATTTGGACACTAATGGCGCACCAACACATGGTGCGCCATTAGTATATACTAATGGCGCACCACATGTCTGGTGCGCCATTAGTGTCCATATCATCTATAGCCCTTTTCCTAGTAGTGTGCGTTGCAAAAGTGACGGAAGCTTAAACCCTAGTTTATGCGCTATTCCGTAAGGGACCGATTGGATCCAAAAGTTTAATACAATGGTTAGAATTTATTCTTAATAGATTTTTCGTAGTTGCGGATGCTTGCGAGGGGGTTAATCGTAAGTAGGAGGTTTGTTCAAGTAAGAAAAGCACCTAAGCACCAGTCCACCCACATATCAAATTATGAAAGTAGCGAACACAAATCGAACCAACATGATGAAAGTTACTAGATGAAATTCTCGTGTACCCTCAAGAACGCTTTGCTTATTATAAGAGACCACTTTGGCCTGTCCTTTGCCTCAAAGGATTGGGCTATCTTGCTGCACTTTTGTTACTATTACTGTTACTTGATCGTTACAAATTATCTTGCTATCAAACTACTATGTTAATTACAATTTCAGCACTTGAAGACATTACCTTGCTGAAAACCACTTGTCATTTCCTTCTACTCCTTCTTGGGTTCGACACTCTTACTTATCGAAAAGTCTACAATTGATCCCTTATACTTGTGGGTCATCACGTGCCGCCGCCTCTAGGAGATCGACTATTTTCACCCCGTTGAAGAGGATCGTGGATCAGACGTGCGTAGACTCCAGAAACTCACCTAGGAGGCATGGACCTGAGCCTCCGGAACCCATCCACAGGGAGGATCATCCAGGAGGAGGGGATTCCTCTCATTGCAGGGGGAACAAAGTCATCATCACCATCTTCATCTTCATCGTCTTCATCGTCATCATCATCCACATCCTTATCATCTGCAATATCAAAAACCCTAGTGGATCCTTTGATGTATCGGTTGATCTATTCACCCGTGTATTCATTTACCATTACAATGATGATTATCATTACCATGTGTGAGTAGAGTCATTGTTTCTAGGATATGGATGAACCCTAGTGCGTAATAGGATGTTTGATATTAGGATTTAATATCCTCTTTGCATGTTTATGTTAATAATCATCTTGATGTTGGGTGAAGTCGACCATTCAATGTATGCCAATTTTGGATGGAAGGTTATTACTGTTGGCTAACCGTGTGGTTATGGAGTTGGGTGACATGACAGGCCCCTTTTCCCTTCATAGCAGATAGTTGCAACATGGGAGTAAAACAGAGACCACTATGGTTGCATCCACGGGGACCTCTTTCCCCTTAATCACCATTTGATAACCGGAGTGGGGAAGAATGGTGGTGGGGTATGGGATACGGAGATACCACGAGTATAAACATATATGTCCCAGCTCCGCCCACAAAGAGGAACATGTAAAGTGGCTTAGGAATCAGAAATAGCTTCGTGTTTAGGCACTACCATAGATGCACACTAGTGGGGATTACTGACCCCACTAGTATGCATGTGTTATTTGTCAAAAAAGAAAAACACATGTGCTTTGCTAGGAGTACAAGGCACTTGTTTTGTACTCCCTCCATAAAATTTGCATCTCCACCTCCATGTGTTGTAAAACTGGTAGTCGCGCACCAACTACCTGAAGGAAATATTCCCTAGAGGCAATAATAAAGTTGTTATTTGTATTTCCTTATATCATGATAATTTTTTATTATTCAT
Organism: Triticum dicoccoides; assembly: GCF_002162155.2. Taxonomy (NCBI): domain Eukaryota; kingdom Viridiplantae; phylum Streptophyta; class Magnoliopsida; order Poales; family Poaceae; genus Triticum; species Triticum dicoccoides. Next base: position 88,340,755 of record NC_041391.1, on the reverse strand, counting down.
GCTCGAATTGTATTAACCGGAAACTTAGTACATGTGTGAATACATAGACAAACTGAGTGTCACTAGTATGCCTCTACATTGACTAGCTCGTTAATCAAAGATGGTTAAGTTTCCTAGCCAGAGACATGTGTTGTCATTTGATGAATTGGATCACATCATTAGAGAATGATGTGATTGACTTGACCCATCCGTTAGCTTAGCACTATGATCGTTTAGTTTATTGCTATTACTTTCTTCATGACTTATACATGTACCTATGACTATGAGATTATGCAACTCCTAAATACCGGAGGTACACTTGGTGTGCTATCAAACGTCACAGCATAACTGGGTGATTATAAAGATGCTGTACAGGTGTCTCCGATGGTTTTTGTTGGGTTGGCATAGATCAAGATTAGGATTTGTCAATCCGTGTTACAGAGAGGTATCTCTGGGCTCTCTCGGTAATGCACATCACTATAAGCCTTGCAAGCAATGTGACTAATGAGTTAGTTGCAGGATGATGCATTATGGTACGAGTAAAGTGACTTGCCGGTAACGAGATTGAACTAGGTATTGGGATACCGATGATCGAATCTCGGGCAAGTAACATATCGATGACAAAGGGAACAACGTATGTTGTTGTGCGGTTTGACCGATAAAGATCTTCGTAGAATATGTAGGAACCAATATGAGCATCCAGGTTCCGCTATTGGGTATTGACCGGAAGTGAGTCTCGGTCATGTCTACATAGTTCTCGAACCCGCAGGGTCCGCACGCTTAACGTTCAATGATGATCGGCATTATGAGTTTATGTGTTTTGATGTACCGAATGTAGTTCGAAGTCCCTGATGTGATCACGGACATGATGAGGAGTCTCAAAATGGTCGAGACATAAAGATTGACATATTGGACGGCTATGTTCGGACACCGGAAGTGTTCCGGAGAAGTTTCGTATAAAACCGGAGTGCCGGAGGGTTAGCGGAACCCACGGGGGAACTAATGGGCCTTGATTGTCCTTAGTGGAGAGAGAGAGGGGTGGCCAGGCCGGCCATGCACCCCCTCCCCCTTGAGTCTGAATTGGACTAGGAAGGGGGGGTGGCGCCTTATACGTCCATTTTGCATCATGCTTTTATATCAATATTTATTGCATTATGGGCTGTTATTAGACATTATATCTCAATACTTATGGCTATTCTCTCTTATTTTACAAGGTTTACCATGAAGAGGGGGAATGCCGGCAGCTGGAATTCTGACTGGAAAAGAAGCAAACATTGGAAACCTATTCTGCACTGCTCCAAAAATCCGGAAACTCCATGAAACCTATTTTTGGAATTAATAAGAATTATTGAGCGGAAGATATACACCAGGAGGCCCACATCCTGTCCACAAGGGTGGGGGGCGCGCCCAGTAGGAGGCGGAACCTTGGCGGAACCAATCTAGGGCTCCGACGGAGCTGTTCTGCCGGGGACACTTCCCTCCGGGAGGGGGAAATCATCACAAACGTCATCACCAACGATCCTCTCATCGGGAGGGGTCAATCTCCATCAACATCTTCACCAGCACCATCTCCTCTCAAAACTCTAGTTCATCTCTTGTATCCAATCTTGTTCCCAAACCACAAATTAGTACCTGTGGGTTGCTAGTAGTGTTGATTACTCCTTGTAGTTGATGCTAATTGGTTTACTTGGTGGAAGATCATATGATCAGATACTTTACGCATATTATTACTCCTCTGATTATGAACATGAATATGCTTTGTGAGTAGTTACGTTTGTTCCTGAGGACATGGGTGAAGTCTTGCTATTAGTAGTCATGTGAATTTGGTATTCGTTTGATATTTTGATGAGATGTATGTTGTCTTTTCCTCTAGTGGTGTTACGTGAACGTCAACTACATGACACTTCACCATTATTTGGGCCTACAGGAAGGCATTGGGAAGTAATAAGTAGATGATGGGTTGCTAGAGTGCCAGAAGCTTAAACCCTAGTTTATGCGTTGCTTCGTTAGGGGCTGATTTGGATCCATATGTTTAATGTTGTGATTAGGTTTACCTTAATACTTCTTTTGTAGTTGCGGACGCTTGCAATAGGGGTTAATCATAAGTGAGATGCTTGTCCAAGTAAGGGCAGTACCCAAGCACCGGTCCACCCACATATCAAATTATCAAAGTACTGAACGCGAATCATATGAAGGTGATGAAAACTAGCTTGACGATAATTCCCATGTGTCCTCGGGAGCACCTTTCTCATTATAAGAAATTGTCCAGGCTTATCCTTTGCTACATAAAGGATTGGGCCACCTTGCTGCACTTTATTTACTTTCATTGCTTGTTACTTGTTACAATTTATCTTATCGCAAAACTGTCTATTATCTACAATTTCAGTGCTTGCAGAGAAAACCTTACTGAAAACCGTTTATCATTTCCTTCTGCTCCTCGTTGGGTTCGACACTCCTACTTATCGAAAGGACTACGATAGATCCCCTACACTTGTGGGTCATCAAGACTCTTTTCTGGTGCCGTTGCCGGGGAGTGTAGCTTTTTTGGTGAGTGGAACTTGTTAAGGAAACATTTATATAGTGTGCTTAAATTTTCTGTTACTTGTCACTATGGAAACTACTCCTTTGAGGGGCTTGTTCGGGGTATCTTCACCTCGACTAGAAGAGCAAAGGGTATCTCCTCAACCTACTAAACTTTATGAAAATATTTACTTTGAGATTCCTTTAGGTATAATAGAGAAACTGCTAGCTAATCCATTTGCAGGAGATGGAACATTGCATCCCGACTTACACCTTATCTTTGTGGATGAAGTTTGTGGATTATTTAAGCTTGCAGGTATTCCCGATGATGTTGTCAAAAGGAAGGTCTTCCCTTTATCTTTGAAGGGAGATGCATTGACATGGTATAGGCTATGTGATGATATGAGATCTTGGAATTATAAACGATTGAAGTTGGAATTTCACCAGAAGTTCTATCCTATGCATCTTGTTCATCATGATCGTAATTACATATATAATTTCTGGCCTCGTGAAGGAGAAAGCATCGCTCAAGCTTGGGGGAGGCTTAAATCAATGTTATATTCATGCCCCAATCATGAGCTCTCTCGGGAAATGATTATTCAAAAATTTTAGGCTCGGCTTTCTCTTAATAATTGCATCCTGCTCGATACTTCCTGTGCTGGTTCTTATATGCTGAAGACTATTGATTTCAAATGGGACTTATTGGAAAGAATTAAACGTAACTCTGAAGATTGGGGTTCCGACAATGGTAAGGAGTCAAGTATGACACCTAAGTTCGATTGTGTTAAATCTTTTATGGATACCGAAGCTTTTCATGGATTTAGCGCTAAGTATGGACTTGACTCTGAGATAGTAGCTTCTTTCTGTGAATCTTTTGCTACTCACGTTGATCTCCCTAAAGATAAGTGGTTTAAATATAATCCTCCCGTTGAAGTGAAAGTAGTTGCACCTATTACAGTTGAAGAAAAGACTATCACCTATAGTGATCCTATTGTTCCTACTACTTATGTTGAGAAACCTCATTTTCCTGTTAGGATAAAGGATCATGCTAAAACATTGACTGTTGTTCGTAAGAGCAATACTAGGACTTATACACATCCTAAGCAAATCAATGCTGAACCTAGTATTGCTATGGTTAAAGATCTCTTGGATGATGATTTAGATGGGCATGTTATTTATTTCATTGATGAAACTACTAATATTGCTAGACCAGACACTAAGATACATAGACCTGTCGTAGGCATGCCTGTTATTTCTGTAAAAATAGGAGATCATTGTTATCATGGTTTATGTGATATGGGTGCTAGTGCTAGTGCGATACCTTATGATTTATATAAATAAATTATGCACGACATTGCACCCGTTGAATTAGAAGACATTGATGTTACTATTAAGCTTGCTAATAGGGAAACCATTAAACCAGTTGGGATTGTTAGAGATGTTGAAGTTTTGTGTGGGAAAGTTAAATACCCTACTGATTTTCTTGTTCTTGGTTCCACACAAGATGATTTTTGTCCCATTATTTTTGGTAGACCCTTCTTGAATACAGCTAGTGCTAAGATTGATTATGAAAGATAGTGTCACCATTGGCTTAGATGGTATGTCTCATGAATTTAATTTTGCTAAGTTTCATAGACAACCTCGTGATAGGGAGCCACCTAGTAAGGATGAGATTATTGGTCTTGCTTCCATTGCTGTTCCTCCTACTGATCCGTTAGAATAATATTTGCTATACCATGAGAATGATATATTTATGAAGGAAAGAAGGGAAATAGATGAAGTGTTCCTTAAACAGGAACCTGTGCTGAAACATAATCTTCCCATTGAAATTGTTGGGGATCCCCCTACACCCAAGGGTGATCCCGTGTTTGAACTCAAACCATTACCTGATAATCTTAAGTATGCTTGTCTTGATGAAAAGAAAATATATCCTGTTATATTAGTGCTAACCTTTCAGAGCAAGAAGAAGAAAGATTATTGAAAACTCTGAAGAAGCACCGCGCTGCTATTGGATATACTCTGGATGATCTTAAGGGTGTTAGTCCCACGTTATGCCAACACAAAATTAAATTGGAGGATGATGCCAAACCAGTTAGAGATCCTCAACAACAACTAAACTCCAAGATGAAAGAAGTGGTAAGAAAGGAGATACTAAAGCTCCTTGAGGCAGGTATAATTTATCCCGTTGCTGATAGTGATTGGGTAAGCCCTGTCCATTGTGTTCCTAAAAAGGGAGGTATTACCGTTGTCCCTAATGATAAAGATGAAATGATCCCACAAAGAATTATTACAGGTTATAGGATGGTAACTGATTTCTGTAAATTAAATAAAGCTACTAAGAAAGATCATTACCCTTTAACTTTTATTGATCAAATGCTAGAAAGACTATCCAAACACACACATTTCTGCTTTCTAGATGGTTATTCTGGTTTCTCTCAAATACTTGTGTCAGCGGGGGATCAATCAAAAACTACTTTTACTTGCCCTTTCGGTACTTTTGCTTATAGACGTATGCATGTTGGTTTATGTAATGCACCTGCTACCTTTCAAAGATGTATGATGGCTATATTCTCTGATTTTTGTGAAAATATTTGTGAGGTATTCATGGATGACTTCTCCATTTATGGATCCTCTTTTGATGATTATTTGAGCAACCTTGATCGAGTTTTGCAGAGATGCGAAGACACTAGTCTCGTCCTGAATTGGGAAAAGTGTCACTTTATGGTTAATGAAGGCATTGTCTTGGGACATAAGATTTCTGAGAGAGGTATTGAAGTTGACAAAGCCAAAGTTGATGCTATTGAAAAGATGTCATGTCCCAAGGACATAAAAGGTATAATAAGTTTCCTTGGTCATGCCGGTTTTTATAGGAGGTTCAATAAGGACTTTTCTAAGATCTCTAGGCCTCTGACTAATTTATTGCAAAAAGGTATTCCTTTTGTCTTTAATGATGATTGTGTAGAAGCATTTGAAATACTTAAGAAAGCTTTGATCACTTCACCTATTGTTCAGCCACCTGATTGGAATTTACCTTTTGAAATTATGTGTGATGCTAGTGATTATGCTGTAGGTGCTGTTCTAGGGCAAAGAGTTGATAAGAAATTGAATGTTATCCAGTATGCTAGTAAGACTCTTGATACTGCCCAAAGAAATTATGCTACTACTGAAAAAGAATTCTTAGCAGTTGTGTTTGCATGTGATAAGTTTAGACCTTATATTGTTGATTCCAAATTACTATTCTCACTAATCATGCTGCTATTAAATATCTTATGGAAAATAAAGACGCTAAGCCTAGACTCATTAGATGGGTTCTCCTGCTCCAAGAATTTGATTTGCATATCATTGATAGAAAGGGAGCTGAGAACACCGTTGCAGACAACTTATCTAGGTTAGAGAATGTTCTTGATGACCCACTGCCTATTGATGATGGCTTTCCTGATGAACAATTAGCGGTCATTAATGCTTCTCGTACTTCTCCCTGGCATGCTGATTATGCTAATTACACTGCTGCTAAATTTATACCTCCTAGTTTCACATACCAGCAAAAGAAAAAGTTCTTTTATGATTTATAAGACATTACTTCTGGGATGACCCACACCTTTATAAAGAAGGAGTAGATGGCGTTATTAGACGTTGTGTGCCTGAGCATGAACAGGAACAGATCCTACGCAAGTGTCACTCTGAATCCTATGGAGGACACCACGCTGGAGATAGAACTGCACACAAGGTACTACAATCTAGTTTTTATTGGCCTACTCTCTTCAAGGATGCTCGTAAGTTTGTCTTATCTTGTGATGAATGTCAAAGAATAGCTAACATTAGTAGACGTCAAGAAATGCCTATGAAATATTCTCTTGTTATTGAACCATTTGATGTTTGGGGCTTTGATTATATGGGACGTTTTCCTGCCTCTAATGGTTACACACATATTTTAGTTGCTGTTGATTATGTTACTAAGTGGGTAGAAGCTATTCCAACTAGTAGTGTTGATCATAAAACTTCTATTAAAATGCTTAAAGAAGTTATTTTTCCGAGATTTGGAGTCCCTAGATATCTTATGACTAATGGTGGTTCACATTTTATTCATGGTGCTTTCCATAAGATGCTTGCTAAGTATGATGTTAATCATAAAATCGCATCTCCTTATCATCCGCAGTCTAGTGGTCAAGTAGAGTTGAGCAATAGAGAGCTCAAATTAATTTTGCAAAAGACTGTCAATAGATCTAGAAAGAATTGGTCCAAAAAACTTGATAATGCATTATGGGCCTATAGAACTGCATACAAAAAATCCTATGGGCATGTCTCCATATAAGATGGTTTATGGAAAAGCATGTCATTTACCTCTTGAACTTGAACATATAGCATATTGGGCTATTCAAGAGCTCAATTATGATTTCAAACTTGCCGGTGAGAAGAGGTTGTTTGATATTAGCTCACTTGATGAATGGAGAACCCAGGCCTATGAGAATGCCAAGCTATTCAAAGAAAAAGTCAAACGCTGGCATGATAAAAGGATACAAAAGCATGAGTTTAACGTAGGAGATTATGTGTTATTATTCAACTCTCGTTTAAGATTTTTTGTAGGAAAACTTCTCTCTTAATGGGAAGGTCCCTACGTTATCGTGGAGGTCTATCGTTCTGGTGCCATAAAAATCAACTACTTCAAAGGCACAAGTCCGAGGGTGGTAAACGGTCAAAGAATTAAACATTATACCTCAGGTAATCCTATCAATGTTGAAACTAATATTATTGAAACCATAACCCCGGAGGAATACATAAGGGACACTTCCCAGAATGTCCCAGACTCCGAAAAGGAATAAGTATGTTGTACGGTAAGTAAACTGACTCCAAAACAACTCCAATGGCAATTTTTATCAGGTTTGGAATATTTAAGAATTTTAGGAAGAAAGAAGTTGTTCGAAAGGGACATGAGGCCCCCACGAGAGTGGAGGGCGTCCCCCCCTTACTAGGCGCGCCCCCCTGTCTCGTGGACACCTCGTGTGCCTTCCGGACTCCGTTTTCTTTCATGTTATGTATTTTGGTCGGTAAAAATTCATTATAAATACTCCCGAAGGTTTTGATCACCGTATCACCAAAATATCCTCTGTTTTCGTTTCGAACTGTTTCTACTGCAGATATAGAGCATTATGTCATCTCAGGATTCGGAAGGGGAAAGCTATGTGGCTGATTACCTTGCAGACCCTAAGGTCTAGGGGGACATAGAGCAAGATGGCTGGACCTCTGAAGAAGAAGAAGACTATGAGCGTAATGGAAAGGAGGAGACGAGTTCAGACGAGGACGAAACCCCATTACCCCAACCTAGGGACATGCATGTGGAGTTTAAGAAGTCAAGCCTTCCTGACAGAGCAAAGAAGCCAAAGATCGAGTTTATCCCTTTTCATCTCTTGCAGGAAAATAAACAAGAATTGTGCAAACGAGTATTAATCCTTCAGCAGGAGATCGAGGACCTAAAAGAGCAAAATACTATATTTAAGCGTAAATTGAGGAACAAGCCTACATCATCAACAACTCCTACTTCACCACCTCCGAGGAAATAATCTCATGGGTATGGGCACTTCCCTTGGCAACTGCCAAGCTTGGGGGAGGTGCCCTGGTATCGTATCACCATCACACTCATATCTTTACCATTTTATTTAGTTCGATCCTTTTAATAGTATCTTCATTTAGTAGATTTTAGTTTTGATATCAAGTAGTTTGAGCTTTGCCTTGTGATCTCTTTATGTATTCGAGTCCGTGAGCTATTTATAATAAAGATTAGTGTTGAGTCAAGGGCTTTGCTATCTTGCTATGATCTTGAGAAAGTAAAAAGAATAAAAGAGTTCATATTGATCTTATGGTTAGTAATGACTTCACACATAGAAAGTATGAGGCATAAAAGTTGTTGAGAGTTGATAAATGTAGTTTTGGTCATCGTTGCAATTAATAGGAAGTGATAAGGAAAGCGAGGTTCACATATAAATATATTATCTTGAACATCTTTTATGATTGGGAGCACTCATTAAGTATGACATGCCAAAAGAGTTGATGTTGGACAAGGAAGACAACGTAATGATTTATGTTTTCTCACACCTCAGTTAAAGTATATTGTCATTGACCTTCCAAACATGCTGAGCTTGCCTTTCCCCCTCATGCTAGCCAAACTCCTTGCACCAAGTAGAGATAGTACTTGTGCTTCCAAATAACCTTAAACCCAGTTTTGCCATGAGAGTCCACTATACCTACCTATGGATTGAGTAAGATCCCTCAAGTAAGTTGTCATGTTGCAGGCAATAAAAATTGCTATCTAAATATGTATGACTTATTAGTGCAGAGAAAATAAGCTTTGTACGATCTTGTTGTGGAAGCAATAAAAGCGACGGACTGCATAATAAAGGTCCACATACAATGGGCAATATAAAGTGACGTTCTTTTGCATTAAGATTTTGTGCATCCAACCTTAAACGCACATGACAACCTCTGCTTCGCTCTGCGAAGGGCCTATATTTTACTTTATGTTTTTACTTTATGCTTGAGTCAAGGTGATCTTCACCTTTCCCTTTTCATTTTATCCTTTGGCAAGCTCCTCGTGTTTGAAAGATCATGATATATATAGATCCAATTAGATGTAAGTTAGCATGGGCTATTATTGTTGACATCACCTAAACGTGAATACGTTGGGAGCCAACACAATAAGCCCCTATCTTTCTCAGTGTTCGGCTGAAACTCCATAACCACAAGTATTGCGTGAGTGTTAGTAATTGTAGAAGACTACAAGATAGTTGAGTATGTGGATTTGCTGAAAGGCTCTATTGTTGACTCTTTCTGATGTTATGATAAATTGCAATTGCTTCAATGACTGAGATTATAGTTTGTTAGTTCTCAATGAACTTTTTGAACCATACTTGACATTGTGAATTGATTGTTACTTCAGTATAAGAAATCATATGATAAAATCTATATATGTTGCTTCTACAAGAATGATCATGATGCCCCCATGTCCGTATTTTATTTTTATCGACACCTCTCTCTAAACATGTGGACATATTTTTCTATATCGGCTTCCGCTTGAGGACAAACGAGGTCTAAGCTTGGGGGAGTTGATACGTCCATTTTGCATCATGCTTTTATATCAATATTTATTGCATTATGGGCTGTTATTACACATTATATCTCAATACTTATGGCTATTCTCTCTTATTTTACAAGGTTTACCATGAAGAGGGGGAATGTCGGCAGCTGGAATTCTGGCTGGAAAAGGAGCAAACATTGGAAACCTATTCTGCACTGCTCAAAAATTCCTGAAACTCCACGAAACCTATTTTTGGAATTAATAAGAATTATTGAGCAGAAGAAATACACCAGGGGGGACCACATCCTGTCCAGGAGGGTGGGGGGCGCTCCCCCCCTACTGAGCGCGCCCCCTATCTCCTTGGCCCCCTAGTGGCCCCCAGTGTCCATCTAATGCTATATGAGGGATTTTACCCTGGAAAAAATTGTGGGCAAGCTTACGGGACGAAACTACGCCGCCACGAGGCGGAACCTTGGCGGAACCAACCTAGGGCTCCGGCGGAGTTGTTCTGCCGGGGACACTTCTCTTCGGGAGGGGGAAATCATCACCAACGTCATCACCAACGATCCTCTCATTGGGAGGGGGTCAATCTCCATCAACATCTTCACCAGCACCATCTCCTCTCAAAACCCTAGTTCATCTCTTGTATCCAATCTTGTACCCAAACCACAAATTGGTACCTATGGGTTGCTAGTAGTGTTGATTACTCCTTATAGTTGATGCTAATTGGTTTACTTGGTGGAAGATCATATGTTCAGATCCTTTATCCATCTTATAACTCCTCTGATTGTGAACATGAATATGCTTTGTGAGTAGTTACGTTTGTTCCTGAGGACATGGGAAAAGTCTTGCTATTGGTAGTCATGTGAATTTGGTATTCGTTCGATATTTTGATGAGATGTACGTTGTCTTTTCCTCTAGTGGTGTTATGTGAACGTCAACTACATGACACTTCTGCATTATTTGGGCCTAGAGGAAGGAATTGGGAAGTAATAAGTAGATGATGGGTTGCTAGAGTCACAGAAGCTTAAGCCCTAGTTTATGCGTTGCTTCGTTAGGGGCTGATTTGGATCCATATGTTTAATGTTGTGGTTAGGTTTACCTTAATACTTCTTTTGTAGTTGCGGACGCTTGCAATAGGGGTTAATCATAAGTGGGATGCTTGTCCAAGTAAGGGAATTACCCAAGCACCGGTCCACCCACATATCAAATTATCAAAGTACTGAAGCGAATCATATGAACGTGATGAAAACTAGCTTGACGATAATTCCCATGTGTCCTCGGGAGCTCCTTTCTCATTATAAGAAATTGTCCAGGCTTATCCTTTGCTACATAAAGGATTGGGCCACCTTGCTGCACTTTATTTACTTTCATTGCTTGTTACTTGTTACGATTTATCTTATCACAAAACTATCTATTATCTACAATTTCAGTGCTTGCAGAGAAAACCTTACTGAAAACCGCTTATCATTTCCTTCTGCTCCTCGTTGGGTTCCACACTCCTACTTATCGAAAGGACTACGATAGATCCCCTACACTTGTGGGTCATCAGCGCCCCCTTTCCTTCTCCCTCTCCCTCTCCTTCCTTCCCCCTCTCTCCCTTTTTTGGAAACCTACTGGGATTTGGAGTTCTAGTAGGATTCCCCACTTGGGGGTGCGCCAAGGAGGGTCCGTCAGCCTCCCCCCTACTACCTCTTGAGCATGCGTTGGTTTTCCACTACTAGGGAAAACCCTATACACAGAATCTTAGTAGCAGCGCGGCTCAAAAAGGAGCGTTGCTGCTAATTAGCAGTAGCGCGGGTGTGGAAAACCCACTACTGACAAGTGTTTAGCAGTAGCGCACTCGGTGTAACCCGCGCTGCTACAAATATCGACCGACAGTGCCTCCCAACTCCATTTAGCAGCAGCGCGGTGCTGCGATCTGCGCTACTGCTAAAACTGTAGTAGTAGCGCGGTTTTTCTGAGGTCGCTACTGCTAATTTTCAAATTGGGCACAGTTTTTGTCCCGGTTAGCAGTAGCGCTTCTGCCGAAAGCGCGCTGCTGCTACTTTCTTATCAGCAGTGTGTTTTACGTCCCGCGCTACTGCTAATCCGCAGCAACCCAGCACCTTTTCCCCACCCGCCCCCTCACCCTCCTCTCTTCCCTTTCCCTACCTCCCACATCCTCCCACTCTTACTCTTCTTCTTCCTCAACACTTCTCCCCCATTACTCTCCCTCTTCTACCTACCTTTCTCTCTCTTCATTACTCCTACCTAACTACACCACCTCCATTAATGCATCTCCTTTTTTCTTTTTCCTTCCCCCTCCACTAGATTAAGTTGTCTCCTCCCAAATTAGGTAGCTAGGTAGATGTAGCATTTAGTTAAGTGACCCATTTGCCCCCTAACTAGATCTATCTTTGTCAAGAAGACCTTTGTGCACTTTTGATCTCCCTACATCATCATCTCCACCGTGTGCTCGATCTCGAGATAGAGGTGATTAAAATTTCATGCTTTTGCAAAATGGAAATATGTTTATGTGTGTGTGATATGTTTATGGAAATTGTGTGTGTGGCATGAGTTAACGCCAAATTGTGCTTTTGAGTTGCCTATGTTTTGCCGAAATGTCGATTTATTTCCGTTTCGACGAATTCCGGGCAAACTCTAGATCTATATATGTCCTATTTTTAAGGAAGGTCGTGCCAAATTTTTGTATGACTTTGATGCATGCACACATTTTTATAATCAATTTGTTTATTATTACCGTGCAGAGTTAATGATGGTTAGTGGAACGATGGTGGACAGGAGGTTGTGGTCGGCGGTGCAGGACATGAAAGAAAATAACCGGACAGAGGTTTTATGTCCGTGTCGAAAATGCAAAGGAATAGTTTGGCTCGACCCCCATGACGATGGTCGTGTCGAAACGCACCTGCTGATGACTGGTTTCATGGATGGCTATACTCGGTGGATAATTGAAGATGAGGATGACGATGTTGAGGATGCCGACGGGGCAGGCAATGATGACATGGGGCAAGACGAAGAGATGATCGATAATGGCCGCGAGGAAGAGGCCGGACATGGCGGCGGAGAAGGCGCTGGACATGACGGAGGAGAAGGGGCCGTACATGGTGGCAGACAGAACGACACGGACTCCACGCAGCAGAGTTCATCGGTACTAAGTTCAATCGTGCGGACCCTCATTTCAAGCATTGCTTCGCAAGGAGACGAGTACTGAGAGAGCTGCTTCTAGAGAGGAGGCTAAGCTGGAGCAACTGGTGGTAGACTCAAACACTCCATTGTATGATGGTTGCAATCCTGAGGTGACCCGCTTGACTTTCATGCTCCAACTCCTGAAGACGAAGGCTAAAAACAAATGGACCGACACTAGCCTCGATGAGCATCTCAAGTACCCAAAGGATATTCTTCCCGCGGGTAATCTATGTCCTAGTAGTGTTGATGAGGACAAGAAGATTGTGTGCCCTCTTGATCTTCCACAGTTTAGATACCATGCATGCATCAATGATTGCATAATTTATCGGAAGGAGCACACGGAAAAAACAAGTTGTCCGGTGTGCAATGATTCTCGATACAAGAAGGCCAGGAAGAAATGTCCCCAGAGAGTTGTATGGTACTTACCGATCACTCCCCATCTATAGAGGTATTTTGTAGATCCCAAGGAAGCAAAGCTAATGCGCTGGCACGCGGAGAGGAAGAAGCCCGACGATGGAGATGATCCGAAGCTGAGACACGTCAAGGATGGATGCCAGTGGAGAGCGTTGAACAACTTCTATCAGTATTTTGAATGTGATGCAAGGAACATCGTGCTCGGCGCGTGTACCGATGGCATGAATCCGTTTGGCAACTAGAACACCAACCATAGCACATGGCCCGTGTTTGTATGGACGTACAACCTCCTCCCTGGTTGTGCATGAAATCGAAGTACATTCACATGAGCATGCTTATTCAAGGGTCGAAACAACCAGAAAATAATATTAATTTGTATCTGGGGCTACTTCAAGAGGAGTTAGACACGTTATGGAAAACACCGGCCAAGACATGGGACGCCAGCAAAGGCGAGTATTTCAACATGAGAGTCGCGCTGATCACGACAGTGCAGGATTATCTCGGTTACGGATATGTGGCAGGCCAGGTGTGCCATGGATATTGCGGATGCACGTGGTGCATGGATGATACGACGTCTCAGCAGCTAACGTCAAGGAAAGATGGTGGGTCTGGGAAAATCGTGTACATGGGGCATCGAAGATGGCTCGAACAGGACGACCTGTGGAGAAATCATGGAGATCTATTCAATGGTCACGCTGAGCATCGAGGACCTCCACGTAAGCGGAGCGGTGCCGAAATCGATGAGCTGTTGAAAAACTGGAAGGAGTGCCCTGTGCCGGGAAAGACGACGAGAAAGGCGCCGGAGCTGCTGCTGAAGGTATGGAAGACGAGGTCTGTGTTCTGGGACTTGGAGTACTGGCACAAAATCGATACACCTCATTGCCTTGATCAAATGCATATCTGTAAGAATGTCCTGGAGAGCTTTCTCGCAACACTGATGAACATGCTGGATAAGACCAAGAATGGGCCGAAGGCAAGAAAAGACTTGCAAGATTTGAAAATCAGGAAAGATCTGCACATGTCGCCCCGTATAATGTCAGACGAGACAGAGACGGAGACAGAGGCACGGGAGAAGAAGGGCAAGAAAATAAAGAAAGAGGATTATTGCCCCCCTTCTTGCTTCACCTTAAGTCAGGCTGAGATCGATCAATTCTTTAAGTGCCTTACCGGAGTCAAAGTTAGTTCCGGTTACTGTGGCAAGATAAGCAAATATCTAGACACGGACAAGAAAAGGTTCAGCGGGATGAAGTCCCATGACTGTCATGTGATGATGACGCAGATACTACCTGTTGCCCTTAGAGGGATAATGGACAAGCACGTCCGTGACACGCTTATTGGCTCTGCAACTTTTTCGATGTCATCTCTCGAAAGTCGATCAGTGTGAAGCAACTCCGAAGGCTACAAGAAGAGATCGTTGTCATACTGAATGAGATTGAGATGTACTTCCCGCCCGCGTTCTTTGACGTGATGGTACATCTGTGTGTCCATATTGTTGATGACATAATAGACCTGGGGTCGTCATTCCTGCACAACATGATGCCGTTTGAGAGGATGAATGGGATCATCAAACGATTCGTTCGTAACATGTCCCGTCCGGATGGAAGCATCGTCCAGGGCTATGTGACACAAGAGTGCATCTCTTTCTGTGAGAATTTTCTATATGGCGCAGACCAACCGCCTGGTGTTAGTGTTGGTTTGCCCATTAACAAGCACGATGGGAGGCTCGAAGGAGAAGGTCACTGCAATGGTCGCAGGGAACTGCACATGGCATACTCAGATCGACGCAACGACTTTGACAGAGCAAACTTGGTAGTGCTACAACACATAGACGAGGTAGATCCTTTTGTGGCACTGCACAAAGAAATTATCGCAAAGAAGTACCGTGACTGGGGGTATGCAAGACGGACGCCGAAGTCACTAAAGAGCACAACTCCACTTTCCTGCATTGGTTCAAAGAGCATATCATTGCTAATCCCCTGGAGGAGGGCTCTAAGGACGGATTGCTCATATACGGCTTAGCACATGGCCCCTCGCCCAACCTCGTAACCTATTAGGCATATGATATCAAGGGATACACGTTCTACACGGAGGCCAAAGATATGGACAGTGATGATCAGAACTCAGGGGTGACGATGGAATGCATGACCGGCAGCGACAACGGCGCAACTGAACGATTTTATGCAAGGGTCGAGGAGATCTGGGAGCTTAACTACTCTGCACTACTAGGAAAATGCTTATACATAGAAGTTTACCAGTAGCATTTATTTGTGTCCCCACGCTACTGGTAATTACCACTAGCACAGTGTACAAAGCACGCTACTAGTATCGTTTAGCAGCAGCATTGGTTTTTTTAGGCACGCTACTGGTAAATAATTCTCGACACAAACCATAACAATAGTGTGGGTCGTAAACCTACGCTACTGCTAATTGGATAACCGTACCACCAGTGAGACACCTTGCTCTACCGCTAGCACAGTTTGTCATCCATTACCCACCACACCAACCGTCCCATGACCAGTGCACCCCCACACCGCACCCATGCCCGATCCAGATTCCCTCCACCTCCTCTCCTCTCCTCTGCCACCGGGATCCCTGTCAGGACTGAACCGGTGTCGACGAGCTTCAGTTAGGTGTAGCATTTCAGGTGATAACGTTTCGGGCGAAATGGACGGCTGAGATGGCTCCTCACAGTTACTGTTCGTCGCTAGCCGTAGATCAAGTCTTACCGTTATTCTTTACTGTTCCGTTTCACCCTATTGCCGGGAGCTACCGCCTATATAACAACCGGGTTGTGGCTGGCAAACGCATCGTGAATTCTGTGATTTGCCTAGATGGCTAAATAAACCAAATACAAATAGAAATATCTGGATCTGGGTGACGTTCTTCCCCAATTCTCCTTCTCAAATCCCTAGATCGATCCCTAGATATAGGCTGGGTCTTGACAAATTGGTATTCAGAGGCACCTTTCCTTGGCGGTGATGAAGTTTTGAGGGCAGAAATTCTTCTTCCGAGCTATTCCCTCCCTATTTCCCACCCTTTCCTTCTGATCGGCGGCGGAGACTGGTGAAGTGGCGTCAGGGTTGAAGGACGGGAGGCGGTGTAGGAGGCACGGGCGGCGGTGATCGTTCGGGTACAGATCAGCCGAGCCGGAGTGGTTGGTCGAGCACCTTGCTTGATCGGTAAAATCCCACGTCTGAGCACTGATCCGTGTACCTTGGCGGCGTGGATCGCGGCGGCGGCAGGATCTGAAGGTGAGTAAGGGTTGCTGGGCCATCCAGTGGTCAAATTCCTAAACTCTAATTCAGATCGAGGAGATGGGACGCGCAAAGGCTCTTGATGAGGCTGATCTGCAAGAGGTACTGTCTATGCGTGATGATCTGGGTGTTCTTCAGAAGGATCAAGACCAGATGCAAGCGGATATGGCCAAACTGCATGATGATGTTCATTCAGTCAGTTCCAAGCAAGGGGAAATATCATTACAAGTGAGAAGTGTAGAACAAGTGGTTTTGGATCTGGGAAAGCAATTATCCACCATAAATGTCATACTACAGACCTTGGTTAAGGCTCCTTTACAGAGAGAGACCTCAGATCCATCTTCGAGTTCACAGCAAATACCCAAGTCCCCAACAATATCTCAAGAGCAATTGCAAAACCAAGCACTCAGGGCTGAGCAACTCAAGAAACAACTTGAAACAGAAAAAGAAAGGACCAGACAGTTGGAAGAGTTACAAATGCAGAACTTACCTCCCATCAAAACAAATAGGCCTGCAGCTCCACCAGGATTCAATCAACAGAACAGAATAGAGCATGTTAGTCCCCTGGGATCCCCACTGACTGCCAGGCACAATGCTTACACTCCTGCATTTCAACAGCACTACCAACAAAACAGAGACAAACAGTTGTGGCAGGGCTATGCGAAAACGTATGAACAAGACATGCAATGTTAGTTCATGAAATCCTTGACAAAAGGGCCTAAAATGGATTTTCCTAGATTTGAAGGTGAAGACCCAGTGGGGTGGATAAGGCAATGCAACAAGTACTTCCAAATGTATGGAGCACCTGAAGAGTATAAGGTTTCATTAGCACAAGTTTATATCATGGGAGAAGCAGATGTGTGGTTAAGGAGGTCTGGATTACTGAAGAAAAAAGTGTTATGGAAGGAATTCTGTACAGAAATCACTAAAAGATTCTCTGCTCAAGGCTCTTATGATCTAACTGAAAAATTTAACTCTGTTAAACAATCCAACAGTTCAGTGTCTGAATACACAAAAGTGTTTGAAGATTTAATGGCAGATGTGCAAGAAGAAAACCCAGAATTGGGAGAATCCTTGTTTGTAAGATGCTATGTCAATGGATTGAGAGAAGGCATAAAGTATCAGATCAGACCATTAAGGCCTCAAACCCTCACTGATGCTTATTGGTTAGCAAAGGATGTAGAGCCTTGCCATCCCCTAGTGCCAACAGTTCCAAAAAGAACTAATGTTCCATATAACAATTATTATCAGAAATCTTCAGGGAGTTTTCCTCCTAAGCAGAGCACATCACCTTTTAACCAGCAGCAAATTCCAATCAGACAGGCTGAAGTTACTGCTAACAACACCCAGAAGATAAGGAAAGTAGGAGAATGTTGGAGATGTGGAGATAAATGGGTGCATGGCCATAAGTGTAAACTAGTACCAACTATACATGCCATGCAACAGGAAATAGAGGAGCAAACTAGCTTTGATGTGGAAGAACAGCAAAGTGAAGAACAAGTAGAACCAGTTTCAGAAGGAGATCAGGCCATGTTCATATCTGCTTTTGCAATGGGACAACAGCTAGCAGTTCCCACCCCAACAGTAATAATATACATCAATGGAAAAAGGGCAGTGGCCTTACTGGATTCTGGCAGTACTACTTCGTTCATTAACCAGGATTTTGCAGTAAAAGCTAATTGCAACATGCTCCCTGTAAAACCAAGAAGTATATTTGTGGCGGTAGGAGGAGTACTAATATCTGCTGTAGTGATTCCCAAGTGTGAATTTCAAATTGCAAAACTGACTCTATCCCACAACTTCAGAGTACTTGCTCTACCAAGTCATGATGTGATCTTAGGATATGACTGGTTTTCTGCTGTTAGTCCTGTATCATTTGATATACCAGCACAACAATTTGGGTTTACTCATGAAGGAAAGCAGACTGTATCCATAGCCATGTTCTCAACTGCTGCTAGCTTGAAAGAAGTACCTCCAAAGAGAGTTGACAAACTTATGGAAAAAGGACCAGAAGTGTTCCTCTGTCAGGTCAACAACATTCTCACGGATGCTCCTGAGGATTTTAAAACCCCTCCACAAATACAGAAATTACTGTTGGAATATGCAGATCTTTTTGAAGAACCCAAGACCCTACCTCCTCAGAGAGCTCTAGACCACAAAATCCCTTTGGTAGAAGGAGCCACACCACCTCAAATCATACCTTAAAGAGTTCCTCAGCACCAAAAGAAAGAAATGGAAGAGCAAATAAAGAAACTATTGGCTGCACACTTGATAAAGCACAGCCAAAGTCCTTTTGCTGCACCAGTTTTATTGGTCAAGAAAAAAGATGGATCCATGAGGTTATGTACTGACTACAGAAAATTGAATGCCCTCACAATTAAGAATAAATTTCCTATACCATTTATAGAAGATTTATTGGATGAGCTCCATGGTGCTAAATATTTCACCAAATTGGATTTGAGATCTGGATACCATCAAATCAGAATATGCCCTAACAATATACCAAAGACTGCATTCAGAACATTCTTAGGAAATTTTGAATATTTAGTAATGCCATTTGGCCTCTCCAATGCCCCTGGCACATTCCAAGAGTTAATGAACACAGTCTTTGCTCCTTACCTAAGGAAGTTTGTATTGGTATTTTTTGATGATATACTAATATTCAGCAAAAGTCTCAAGGAGCACTTGGAACATATCAAGTTGGTAATGGAGTTATTAAGAGAACATCAGCTCTATGCAAAAATGTCCAAATGTGTCTTTGCAGTGCAGAAAGTAGAATATTTGGGTCATGTCATTTCTGAAAAAGGTGTTGCAACAGATCCACAAAAAATTGCAGCTATTGCAGAGTGGCCAATTCCTGAAAATATTACTAAACTCAGAAGTTTTCTGGGATTTGCTGGGTATTACAGAAGGTTTATTAAGGGCTATGGAGTAATATGCAGGCCTCTGCATGACTTACTAAAAAGGGAAATTTCAAGTGGCAACCTGAACACAATTCAGCATTCCAACACTTAAAACAAGCACTGACATCAGCTCCTGTGTTGGCGTTGCCAGATTTCACACAACCTTTTGTATTAGAAACAGATGCTTGTGGCAAAGGTATTGGGGCAGTTCTCATGCAGCAGGGGAGGACAATATCTTACTACAGTTCTTCTCTCTGCCCTAAGAATGCTGCTCTGTCTACATATGAAAAAGAAGCTTTAGCTATACTGGAAGCCCTTAAAAGATGGAGGCACTATCTACTGGGCAAGGAAGTGATTATTAGGACTGATCAACAATCACTGAAGTTTATCACTGACTAGAAAATTACTGAAGGAGTTCAACATAAACTCATGATGAAGTTGCTGAAGTTTAACTTCACAACACAGTATAAGAAGGGAATTCAGAACAGAGTAGCAGATGCCTTATCCAGGTTACTTCCTTAGTGCATGGCCATATCTTCTGTTACTCCTGTTTGGGCAGAAGACCTGATCGACAGTTACAAAAAGGACCCTGTCAGTATGCAATTGCTAGAGAAGTTACTCCTCCAGAAAAACAATACAGTGTCAGACTACTCTTTAACAGCTGGCATCATCAGGCACAAAGGGAAGATCCTAGTGGGCAAAAACCCTGACTTAAGGATCAAGCTAATCACAGCTTTGCATAGCTCACTAGTAGGGGGCCACTCTGGCCAAAGAGCAACTTACCAGAGAATAAAGAGTATATTCTACTGGCCTAGGTTGAAAGCTTCAGTGGAGAATTTCATTGCTGCATGCCCCATATGTCAAAGAGCAAAGCATGAATCATGTTTGCAACCTGGCCTCCTGGAACCTTTACCAGTAGTTGACATGGCCTGGCAGCACATTTCCATGGACTTTATTGAGGGGCTACCTAACTCTCAGGGCAAGGATGTCATTATGGTCATTGTGGACAGATTCACCAAGTATGCACATTTTATTCCCTTATCCCATCCCTATTCTGTGCTCAGTGTAGCTCAAGCATTTGTGGATAACATTATCAAGTTGCATGGCCCTCCCAAGTTGATCATTTCTGACAGAGATAGGATATTCACCAGTAAACTGTGGAAAGACATTTTCTCTGCATTAAAGGTGGAACTAAGGTACAGCACAGCCTACCACCCACAAACAGATGGTCAGACTGAAAGAGTTAATCAATGCCTGGAAACTTACCTCGGATGCATGACTACCTCTGCACCTAAGAAATGGCTGTCCTGGTTATCTCTAGCTGAATATTGGTACAATTCAACCTACCACACAGCAATAAAAATGTCCCCATTTCAAGCCCTGTATGGTTTCCCTCCTCCACTGATATCAGGACTGGCCATTCCTGGCCCTGAGGATTCTGAGGCCCAAGATTTTCTATCAGCAAAACAGCAAATGTTGCAACAGTTGAAGGCAAACTTGGTACTAGCTCAAAACAGAATGAAGAAATATGCAGACACAAAGAGGGTGGAAAGAACTTTCCAAGTGGGAGAACCAGTCTATCTCAAAATGGCCCCTTATAGATTGGCAGCATTTGGATTCAGAGGAGCACTGAAATTGCAAAACAAGTTTTATGGCCCATTCCTGGTGATTCAAAAGGTGGGAAAATGTGCCTACAAACTGCAACTGCCAAGTTCAGTGCAAATACATCCAGTTTCTCATGTCAGCCAGTTAAAAAAGCATGTGGGGGACAAATCAATACCAGGACCTCATCTACCATTGGTGAATGCGGACGGGACAGTTAAAACAGGGCCAGCTAAAGTACTGCAGGTACGCCAAATTCCCCGCAATAATGCACCAGTTGTCCAGTGGCTTATCAAGTGGATCAACCTGCCTACTGAAGATGCAACGTGGGAAGATGCTGATTTCATTAAGTATACGTTCCCGGACTTCTTCAGCACCACCACACGTGCGTGGCGAAGCAAACAAGCAGCGCCGTGAGGACACGTCGGCTCTCAAGGGAGGAGTAATGTCAGGACTGAACCGGTGTCGATGAGCTTCAGTTAGGTGTAGCATTTCAGGTGATAACGTTTCGGGCGAAATGGACGGCTGAGATGGCTCCTCACAGTTACTGTTCGTCGCTAGCGTAGATCAAGTCTTACCGTTATTCTTTACTGTTCTGTTTCACCCTGTTGCCGGGAGCTATCGCCTATATAACAGTCGGGCTGTGGCTGGCAAACGCATCATGAATTCTGTGATTTGCCTAGATGGCTAAATAAACCAAATACAAATAGAAATATCTGGATCTGGGCGACGTTCTTCCCCAGTTCTCCTTCTCAAATCCCTAGATCGACCCCTAGATACAGGCTGGGTCTTGACAATCCCCTCCCGGTTCTTCTCTGATTTATCGTCCCCGTCTCTCCCTCTCCCCGATCCATGGTGGGATCCTCCGTCGTGTACACGTCCTGCAGGCCTTCGTCGTGTACACGTCCTGCATCCTTCCTCCACCACCCAGCCGACCAGGCCCATCTCGGTGACCAGCCCGGGCTGCTCCCCGACGGCAGTGGTGACGGCAACTCCTCTCATCTGAAAGGATGCGGGGAGAGGTGTGTGGGCGCCGAGATGTTTGCGACGGTTGCGCGGTGGGCGGAGAAGAAAGGGAAGCCCAAGATGGCGCCGATCGAGCTCACGACAACGGCGGAGCAGGCGCAGTCCATCACCCGCACCATCTTCGATGTCGTCAAGGAGCACGGGCCCCTCACCATCTCCGACGTTTGGGAGCACGTCACGGTACTACTGCTGCTGCTGAACTTGTGCGAGATTCATCTCCGCATGCTACCTGTTCGACGGAATGTCTTTCTGGCAACTTGGCTGGACGGACAGTATCTTCTCTGTTCTTGCAACGTCATTTTAAATTCCTTGTCATTTAGAGCGTGCCTTGTGTGTTCATTTTCTTCAGGATGTAGGCCTGAGGGGTTTGACAAGCAAGAGGCAGATGAAGATCATGCTGCGGTGGATGAGGGAGAAGCAGAAGCTCAGGCTCATTTCTGACCATGATGGGCCTCACAAGCAATTCCTCTACACGACATGGTTCACCAACCCCAAGAATGCGCCACAGAGGCCCAAGAGGGAGCTCAACAGGGAGAGCCTAGTGGCGGCGTGGACGAGACGGAGGAAGCGGTGTATGAGGTGGTGCTGCGGCAGGCCGCGAATGGTGGAGCACGTGTAGGGGCGGAGAGCAAGGCGTGGCACACGGCGCCGGTGTTGATGCAGGTAGTGGACATCGTGAGGATCCCGCCGCTGGCGGTCCGCCACGGCATGCCAGGCGGCAGGGTCGAGCGGTACTCCCTGGTGCTGTCCGACGGCCTGCACACAATGGAGATCAAGCTCATCACGCCCCTAAGGCATCTCGTCAGGGACGGCTGTGTCCGCCAGGCCTCCGTCGTGCGCCTCCTCTGGTACTGCATCATCTTTGGGTAAGACTATGAGATCCATTAGACCATTATAATATCCCTCACTTTGCTCGCATATATACAAGTCAATTAGTGGTACGTTCATGGCTAATCAGGCATATAAATATATATTCCTTCTCGTCTTCAGCAGAAAATTGGGTACTTAATTGCATGTATTTGAAATTATAAATGTGCCACTTTAGTGTTAGTAGATATGTCCAACTAAGTTGCACACAATTATTTTTGTGTTCTTATTATTGTTGTAAATTATCAAGCTTCAAACTTTATTGAATGTCGACTGGAATTAATTTTCCATTAGTTGTTCAATGATTCTGCTTGTGTACTGTGTTCTATGTGACAACCTTTACAATTGGAGGAGCACATTTAGTCCTTGTTCCTATCTCCAATGGTGTTGTAGCCGATCATCATGGCGAACCCTTAGTAGAGTTATTATGCCAAATTAATTATTTTTCCTTTGCAGTGCTCTATGTATCTCTTGTCTGTTGTATGTTGGATCTGTAATTTTCTGAATCCAGTACTCTATTATCTTCTAGAACCTCTCCTAGGCCCTTAATTTTCAAGCTGGAAGTTCTAGTTATTGATATTTCACTCCGCAATCTCCCTGTCACTTTGCTGCACACTTACAAATTCTTGATTACTGTTTGGAATTCACTTGTCACCTGTAAATTGTCAAGAAGATTTATGTCTGTTACTAGAGCTATAAACCTGGTTACCTCATAGAACATGCCAAAAGTCAAAGTTATAGATTGCAGAAAAAAGTTTTATGTGCACCTGCTGCTGCTATTTTATTTCTCTTGTTCTTGTGTGTGACAAGATCACTCTAGTAAGTATGATTTCCTGCACATTTTGATTGTTCATCCTTCTCATGTAGGAGTAATAGGTTAACGAAACACACGGCTGCAGGGCACCATGCTATAAGTCGTTCCATCTACTGGACTCCAAGTGATGGCTCTCCATTCAGATGTATTCAGTGGTTTGGCTATTGTGGTCCCATACCTGAATCGTGCGTCCTGTCTACCTGCCTTGTTGTCATCAACATAGTTGGGTTCAAGATTTCACAGACCTGAATTGTCACCAAAAAGCACCTGTCAATTACATGTAGTATCTTAGAAAAATCTTCTTGAAAATTGTTGAGGTTAAGCGTTAGTCTGATGGCGCTGGTTTACCATGTGACTGCAGTTACTGTACACATTTTAATTATTTTGCTAGCCTTTTTCAAAATATTTCTCAAAGTAACTTGATGCAACCTGACCTTCATCATTGCAGGGACCACTGTTATTATTAGTGGACTTGGTGTCGGCATCCTAGTACAGTTTGACAAGGTCCACCTTCCCTTCCACTACCACATGCATACCTCTATGAGCAGAACTCGTCAATCGAATTGATGTTCTGCAACTGCAATCAATCACCAGTAAGCATCATCTAGGTGTTTTGATCCTGTGTGCATGGTCATGTTATTGTTTCAGTTAGTGTGCCACGCGTTGGATAAGCATGTCAAGAGCAGGGTGTACTTCAAGGTATGTGCCAACACTCTTCTACCTGGCACGGCATAGCTTTTTTTGAAGACCTTGGTTGTCTATTTCCCTATCCATGCAATAATATATGTTGAACAGAATGTTAACTGTCAAATATTGCAAACATATATAGCTCAAATACACAAGTGTAAATTTCTTGTATGCACCAAAACGACAAGATAGCATGAACACGTATAGCTAGGGTATGCATTTAGTAGGTGTCTTTCCAATTTGAAGATTCATAATAGACTAAAAGAGATTGATAAATGAAGAAAATACCCTATTAGATCTGCACAAGAATGCGAACTAACATGTTTTCACTTTCTTGGCGTGGTCGCAGAGGTGATCAACGCAGACTACCACGACCCGGTGGGCGTCGTGCTCTTCAACAACTCGGAGGCGGACTTTGACATGAAGCCCGGTGACCGCGTCACACAGATGATTGTCTAGGTGATTGCAATACTGGAGGTCGTCAAGGTGGAGGACCTTGACGTCACCGTCCGAAGGTCGTCGAGACGAAGGACCTCAACGCCACCATCTCGAGGTTGCCGAGGTGGAGGACCTCGACACCACCGTCTCGAGGTTGCCGAGGTGAAGGACCTCGATGGCTTGATAGATACATTTAGAGAAGTAGTCATGTTAGGTTGGTGGTGGAATGCCAGGGAAGGTACCCACCTTTCGGTGACTGTTGTGTGCATCTGATGTATAAATGATATCTCGTGATCTTTTTGAGTTGAGATGTTCAATGTTGTATCCATGAATGCTGCAAGTGCTAAGATGGTTATGTGACCTTCTTTTATTTTGCCTTGGATGTGTCTTGTATTCCATCCATGAATATAGCATGTAAGTTTAAAAAAAATCCAATTACTTAGCAGTAGCATGGGGGAAGAATGGCATGCTACTACTACTTAAAATAGTAGTAGCGTTGGGGAAGAATGGCACGCTGCTAGTACTTAGAATAGTAGTAGCGTGGGGGAAGAGTGGCACGCTACTAGTAGTTAGGAGTAGCTGTAGCGCGGGGCAAAAATCACGCTACTGCTAAAATTTAGCTGTAGCGTCTTAGTAGTAGCACGGTTTCCCGCGCTACTGCTATGAAAAAACCAACGCTACTGGTAGTGTTTTTCCTAGTAGTGTTGGACTGCACAACACGACGATGTTCCGTGTCAAATGGGCTAAGAATGTCGAAAGAGAAAACCGGATTTTCACTACCATGACTATACCCGACGCCAAGAGCGCTACCATGAACGCTATCGCAAAAAACGAGCCATGGATACACGCTAAGCACGTGACACAATGCTTCTTCATAACCGATCCACGCAATCCCAGCCGTGTTGTCGTGAGTAGAGGCAAAAGGAACATCATTGGAATGGATGGAGTCGCCAACAAGGAAGAATATGATCAGTACGACAACCCAATGAGGGAAGATGACGATGATGATGAAGTATACGTCAAAATAAGAATCAATACTACATTACCTTAGAAAAATCATACTCCATGGAAAAGGCAAAGTCACAATGAGGGGCTCAATTATTTTTCGACGAATAAGAAGGAAAACAAGCTGACTCAAAAACGAAAACGCCAACGCTGAGGAAGCGTATGTTATCGGTCAAATGATGTAAATATATATATATATATATATATATATATATATATATATATATATATATATATGTGTTCCTATTTTGTATACACACTTAGCCATTATTATGCATGGGTCCAATGATGTAATATATATGTTCCTATTTTGTATACATATTTAACCGTCAAATGATGCAATATATATCGCCTTCCCTTCGTTCACTGCTCTCGGGAAATAAAAGTGGGAGAAAATAAGTGGGAGAAAATAAAGGAAAAGAAAAAGAAAAACTGGTTATAGTAGTAGCAGTTTACTGAAAAAGAGCTACAGTCAAGCTAGCAGTAGTGATTTCCTTATAAAACTGCTACAGCTAGTTAAGGTAGTAGCAGCGCGTTTGGTCTAAACCGCTACAGCTAGTGAATGTAGTAGCAGCGTGTTTTGTCTAAACGCGCTACTGCTACGTCCACTTAACCCAAAAGTCTCACTCTCCCTGCTTCATCCTGCCTCTTTTCCCCCAAATCCCCACTATCTCTTCCCCGGTCGCACCGCTGCGCCCTGGCGCTCGCCCCCGACCCGGCCCCGGCGCTCGCCCCCAACCCCGGCGCTTGCCCCCGACCCCGGCGCTCGCCCCCGACCTGGCCCTTGCCCCCGACCTGGCCCTCGCCGCCGACCCCAGCGCTCGCCCCCGACCCCGGTGCTCGTCCCCGACC
>NC_041391.1:88260823-88313943 GCF_002162155.2 Triticum dicoccoides | reverse complement strand
GCCCCCGACCCGTCGGCCCTCGCCTCCCTCCTCTGCTTCCTCCCCTCCTCGCCCCTGCACCCTCTGTAACCCCACCCCCTCTCTGCTAGCTAGGGTTCTTCGATTAATTTACTTAGGTTTTTGTTAGGGCAGTAGGTTAATTAGGTTATCTATTTAGTTATGAATTTAGCTAGGTTTTAAAATAGGACAGAAATTTAGGATAAAGCAATTGTAGTTAAAACAAAAGGTAGCATTTAAGCAATTGTCCAAATCAACATCCCTTGTTAAAGCAAATTTAGGTAGGCTGAATTTATATGCAAATTTGAACATGTCATTTGGACATGTGATGTTTTAGTTCAATTTTGGTAAATGATCCGAGTGGCCTATGTTACGCCGGAATGTTGATTCATTTCTATTCCGGTGAATTTCAGGCGCTCGATATGTCCATGTTTTAGCAAAGGTCATGCCGAAATTTGCCGTGAATTTTGGCATGATTTGTGCTAGATAGTTGGCATATCGAGTGTTGGCACTTAGACTTCTTTTTTATGTCATTTCTCATTTTTTCATACTTTTAGAAATAAACGAGGACACTTAATCATAGGAAACATGTGGAACAACGAAGAAACTGGGCCTTCTGACTAAGATGCAGACAAGATGAATTATGAGGGTGAACAAGAGTACCTCGACTATTTGACTGCTAAGCAAGGATTGCAGGTCGGCCTCGATGATGGTACTGACGCCGACATCGACACCGACGGTGCCGGCGCCGATGGCGGCACCGAGACCGGCGGGGAAGGTACCGGCGGGGAAGATACCGGCGGGGAAGGTACCGGCGCCGATGCCGCTACCGAAAAGAGGAAGCATAAGAAGCAGAGGATACGAAAACCTAAAAAACTAGGGATTGGACGACTTGTGATCACAAAGATGGCCCCTGGCAAGTTTGAGCCATTAGAGCCAGAAGAACCTCGCAAGTGCTATGGGAACCAAGTAGGATGCATCCTACGGGAATGCGTGAGCATCAACGACGATGACTTAAGGAGTAAAGAACATTTGACACAGTTGCTCCTATCAAAGTTGCACAAGAGATTCAAGTTCCCCGACCGGGATGATAACATAGAACAACCGTGGGATGATCCAAAGATGAAAAAGATTAACAATCACACCATGGGCATGTTCAACAATGATTTGGCCTCCTGGAAAGGGAGGGTGAAACAAGCTATTGAGGCTGAGGAACCCCCGTCCAAGATTCTGGAGGAAAATCTGACACTTACGGAAGAGGAGTTCAAAAAGTTCAAGGAAACTTGCGCTACCGAGGCAGCCAAAGCTAACGCTGCGAAATTCAAGAGCCTTCAGCAAAGGAACACGAGGAAGCATCGCCTAGGAAGCCATGGCTACCTCGGTAAAAGGCCCATATGGGATAAGGAGGACGTGGAACGTGAAGCCGCGGGTCTCCTAGACCCCTTCATGAAGTTCACCAACCCCTTGGAGCGTGACTTCATCAGGGCCCGCTACAAGTGGGACACGGAGAAAAAGGTTTTTTACACGGACCAGATCATGAGGAAATTGATTAGACTACTGGAGAAGCATCACCAGCTTGCAACCGAAAACCCTACTTCTTCGATGAGGCCCAAATGGGACACCCCTCTCGACCGGTCCTTCAACGAACTTAAGGGACTCCCTTTGGGCCAGCGGCCGCAATATGGTCGTGTGCACGGCGCTGGAGACGGCGCCACGTGTTTTACAACGAGGGCCCGGAGTCCAAGAAGCAAAAAAAGAAGTTTTGTTAGGCGGACATCAACGTGAAGGTGAAGCTTGCGGTCGAGAAAAAAGCAGGTGAGGACGCGGAAAAAACAGCCAAGGAGAAAAATGAGTTGCTACAGCAGCAAGTGAATGCAGCTGTAACTTCCTGCAAAAATGATTTCGCTACTATCTTGGTTCCAGCTATCATCAATTGGACGAAGGAAAATCCAGACAAGACGGTACATGATTTCCCGATGCCCAGTTTCGTCGGGAGCAAGTCCATGAAAAACAACAACACCGCACCATCACTTGCTCATGCAACCGGGCCTCCTCTCGCGGTTGCTCCCGCTCATAGCAGCCCGTCCTCAGTCGCTGGCGCGCTAGGTGGGCCTTCGTCTTTGGCTGAGCTCGACGCCGTCACGGTAATTACATGTCGCACCAACATATCTATATAGAATATTCCATTTTCGTTGCCTTTCGGATGTTTTACGCCACATCCGTATGTGTTTGCAGGGCGAAGAAACCCCGTGCACCATACTCTACTTGATAAAAGGCCAGAAGGTCGACGTGGGAAAGGGGATGATATTGAACACCTTGAAACCCACGTTCCACAACCAGCCGATCCCTGCTGGGCAATTCAGGGTTAGCTTGTCCAGTGTGAAATCGGGGCACGAGGCATTTCCTCCTCCAGTACAGCATGTGGGAGAGGGCGACGAGACCCCGCCGCAGATTGGAAGCTGCAAGGGTTGGGTGCTGCTATGGCTGAAGAATCTTATTCGTCTGGAGCCGGCCGAGAGGACACCAATAACCACACATCAACAAGCATGTGCGGAGACCACCGCCCCGCCTATGCAATTACCAGCTCCTGTAGTGCCGAGTGAGAGCGGCGGACGAAGTGATGAAGGGGGTGCAATAGTACTGGCTGATGTAATTGGTCAAGTAGAACAGAGAATGGATGATGAGACGGAGGTCGACCCTATGGGTTTCCTCAATACAAACGCGTATGACTGTGACATAGATATGATCAGTCAACCATATGACGAATTGGGCTATCAGCATGCTAATGAGGATATGGATGATATGCCCGGGCAGGAAGGTCATTGGAAGGATTGCAAAAAGTCTCTCTTCATGAATTCCTCACAGGACACGCCTGAAGATGTCGCCTCAACACAGGCTCAACTAGCTGGGGGTCGTACAGTGCTTAGCCCGGGAACCCTGGGGCAGGGGTTAAGGAAGGGTCTGGAAGGTGTGCGCAAGAAAAAGGAGAGGAAGAGATCGGGGAAGATAACTGCCTCCAAACAAGCCAGAGCACAAAGCAGCCAGACGATGCATTCTGAAGAGCGTGTACCCGTGAAAGGTGCGGCCATGTTCCATCTCATGGGCGAGCCGATGCTACCGCCGAAACCGCTGGAGGCACTATCAGGGGATCTCAGGAGACTGCATGACCATGTGCTGTCGACTGAGAAAAGCCTACTAGCCTTAAAGGATCCAGGATATCCGACAATTGGAGAGTGAAGAAGTCTCCTAGCCTTCATGGGCGAGCCGATTCTTCCTACGGTTTGACCATATCTTTGAGATGTTTTTGACAAGGTGGCTCGATTTTACAATCGTCTGCCTTTTTGTTCTACATATGAGCTCCGTCATGAAGAGTGAAGAAGTCTCGCAAATCTGTGTGGCGGATCCGTACTACTTACACGAGTCTTTCTTGACTCTCGGCGACTTTGAGCGTGAAACTGCTAGGGAGTACCTTCAAAACTTCACGGTACAGAATAAGGACCGGGAAATTGTCCTCGTGCCTTATCATCCAAAGTAAGTCAGTTCCGGACAACCCTTTCGTACATTTCAATCATTCCTTTTCTCTCATATGGGGAATAATTTGAGGTGTCTTTTCCCTGCAGCAACGGACGCGCCGTCCTTATCGTTCTTTACCCGCAAGTCTCCCACGCCGTGTATTTTGACCCTTCCAGAGACTACGAGAAAAAGACTAAACCCACATAATGAATATTCTAGATGATGCTCTCCAAGGCTTCAGCATTAGAGGTGGCCACATGCAGATCAGGAAACAAAGGAACAATAAGATGGTTTTCGTGCATAAAACTAACTTCTCCTGCATCCATGTCCCAAAACAAAGCAAGAATGATGGATTCTACATCGTCCATCTCATGATTCAGTTCAACACGGAGCACCAAAAGCTTCGCATGAGAAGCAGAAATGATGATCATATCCACAAGTGGCTAGAATCTCATGGAGAAGCGGATTATAAACTTAGAGATGACTTCTTTCGCATCCAAAGGGACATTGCAACGATCATCATGAAATAAGTCGTCGATGAGAAGGGGATGTTCCACATGGCCCTATATCGCGAGCTGACGTCCGAACTCGCATAGGCATGCAACATCTAGACCTCACGCTGTTCAAGAAGCTAGGGTCCATCCTTGATGATATGGAAGGATGGAACTTCTAGTGATTTATGATGCCGATGATGATGATATGTGTCGGTTGAACTTGTATACTTTTTGTAGCAATGAAACTTTGTGATGTCCACGGTCCCTGCCGAACTTGTGTAACGCTACTTTGTTAGTTTGCGTACGATGACATGCGTACCTCTTGTTAATTAGTTTGCGTACTATATGTTGCATCTAGTTGCTCACCCTTTCTTTTTCGGTGTTGATCTAGTATATTTTGTTGCATATATATGATTGTACATCCTCTTCATGAACATGCATCTCTAACAGATACCTAGTTTCTTGATGGCGAGATGGAAGTGCTATGTCGTGTACAAAGGGAAGGTTCCGGGGGTGTACAACGAGTGGCCTGAGTGTCAGGCGCAAGTGAATGGGTTCACGGGCGCCAGCCATAAAGGCTTCAAAAGCAGACAAGAAGGAGAAGCTAGTTACTTGAGGTTCACGGTAGCGCGAGAGAGGACTTGTAACCGCCGCCTCATGTACTGCATAGTTCCGCTCTCACTCATAGTGATAGCTCTTCTCGCGTATACCTTTGTTTAGATGGATGACGTTGTAGTTGCAAGTATTCGAGACTTGCATGTATCGCTATTTCCGAGATGATGACAAGATACCACTTTGTGTTGGATGATGATTATGATGAGACTATTTGTATGTATATGCTATGATTACATTTGTGATCTCACAGGCATTTGTATGTGTATCATGAGGACATTTATATGTGTATCATGAGGACATTTATATGTGTATCATGATGACATTTGTATGTGCTAAAGATTCTTCTATAAAGCATGTTCAAATACAAAACAAATATGCAGAAAAATATATTAAAATTAGCAG
Organism: Triticum dicoccoides; assembly: GCF_002162155.2. Lineage (NCBI taxonomy): Eukaryota > Viridiplantae > Streptophyta > Magnoliopsida > Poales > Poaceae > Triticum > Triticum dicoccoides. The sequence goes on along the minus strand of NC_041391.1, from coordinate 88,308,922 downwards.
TAGCAAGTGGAGAAAAGTTAGCAGCAGCGTGGTAGTATCAGTAGCGCGCACAGGGGAAGCACGCTATAGCTATTAGCAGTAGTGAGCTCCACAGAAGGACGCTGCTGCTACATTTATATATCAGTAGCGCGGGTGCGCACGCGCTGCTGCTATGGTTTAGCTGTAGCTCCTTATTAGTAGCGCCGCCTCACGCGCTAATGATAACCCTAAAACCCGCGCTGCTGCTAGGCTTTTCCCTAGTAGTGTTCCCTCGAAGAGGAAAGGGTGATGCAGCAAAGTAGCGTAAGTATTTCCCTCAGTTTTTGAGAACCAAGGTACCAATCCAGTAGGAGGCTAAACGCCAATCCCTCGTACCTACACAAACAAATAAGAACCTTCCAACAACGTAATAAATGGGTTGTCAATCCCTTCATGACCACTTGCAAAAGTGAGATCTGATAGAGATAATAAATATTTTTGGTATTTTTATGATATAGATTGGAAAGTAAAGATTGCAAAATAAAATAGATCGGAAACCTATATGATGGAAAATAGACCCGGGGGCCATAGGTTTCACTAGTGGCTTCTCTCAAGATAGCATAAGTATTACGGTGGGTGAACAAATTACTATCGAGCAATTGATAGAGAAGTGCATAGTTATGAGAATATCTAGGCATGATCATATATATAAGCGTCATGTCTGCGACAAGTAGATCAAAACGATTCTGCATCTACTACTATTACTGCAAACATCAACCGCTATCCAGCATGCATCTAGAGTATTAAGTTCATAAGAACAGAGTAACGCATTAGGTAAGATGACATCATGTAGAGGGATAAACTCAAGCAAGATGATATAAACCCCATCTTTTTATCCTCGATGGCAACAATACAATACGTTCCTTGCTGCCCCTGCTGTCACTGGGAAAGGACACTGCAAGATTGAACCCAAAGCTAAGCACTTCTCCCATTGCAAGAAAGATCAATCTAGTAGGCCAAACCAAAGTGATAATTCGAAGAGACTTGCAAAGATAACCAATCATACATAAAAGAATTCAGAGGAGATTCAAATATTGTTCATAGATAATCTTGATCATAAACTCACAATTCATCGGATCTCGACAAACACACCACAAAAAGTATTACATCGAATAGATCTCCAAGAAGATCGAGGAGAACTTTGTATTGAGAATCAAAGAGAGAGAAGAAGCCTTCTAGCTAATAACTATGGACCCGAAGGTCTGTGATAAACTACTCACACTTCATCGAAGAGGCTATGGTGTTGATGTAGAGGCCATCCGTGATCGACTCCCCCTCTGGCGAAGTGCCGGAAAAGGCCCCAAGATGGGATCTCGCCGGTACAGAAGGTTGCGGCGGTGGAAATAGGGTTTCATGGTGCTCCTGGATGTTTTCAGGGTATATGGATATATATAGGCGAAGGAAGTCGGTCAGGGGATCCACGAGGGTGGGAGGTGCGCCTACCCCCCTGGGCGTGCCCCCTGCCTCGTGGCCACCTCATTTCTTTCTTGACGTCCAGTCCAAGTCTCCTGGATTGCATTTGTTCCAAAAATAACTCTCCCGAAGGTTTCATTCCATTTGGACTCCATTTGATATTCGTTTTCTGCGAAACACTGAAATAGGCAAAAAAACAATTTGGGTTGGGCCTCCGGTTAATAGGTTAGTCCCAAAAACAATATAAAAGTGTATATAAAGGCCATTAAACATCGAAAACAAATAATATAATAGCATGGAACAGTCAAAAATTATAGATACATTGGAGATGTATCACCCCATTGCTCATTTATATATGGGGGCATGGGGCACCCTAGAACACAGAAGTTGACAGTTGTCTTAGCTGTGTGCCGTGCCCCCCTCCACATATTTCCACCTCGGTCATATCGTTGTAGTGCTTAGGAGAAGCCCTGCGCCAGTAACTTCATCATCACCGTCATCACGCCATCGTGCTGACAAAACTCTCCTTCGACCTCACCTGGATCTAGAGTTCGTGGGACGTCACCGAGCTGAACATGTGCAGATCGCGGAGGTGCCGTACCTTCAGTGCTAGGATCGGTCGAATCGTGAAGACGTACGACTACATCAACCACGTTGTTATAACGCTTCTGCTTTTGGTCTATGAGGGTACGTAGACAACACTCTCCCCTCTTGTTGCTATGCATCACCTAGATAGATCTTGCATGATCATAGGATTTTTTTTGAAATTACTGCGTTCCCCAACAGTGGTATCAGAGCCAGGTCAATGCGTAGCTTCTATATGCACGAGTAGAACACAAAGAGTTGTGGGCAATAATAGTCATACTGCTTACCAGCATGTTATACTTTGATTCAGCGGTATTGTTGGATGAAGCGGCCTAGACCGACATTACACGTACGCTTATGCGAGACTGGTTCTACCTACGTGCTTCGCACATAGGTGGCTAGTGGGTGTCTGTTTCTCCAACTTTAGTTAAATTGAGTGTGGCTACGCCCGGTCCTTGTTGAAGGTTAAAACAACACACTTCATGAAAAATCGTTGTGGTTTTTGATGCGCAGGTAAGAATGGTTCTTGCTAAGCCCGTAGTAGCACGTAAAACTTGCAACAACAAAGTAGAGGGCGTCTAACTTGTTTTTGTAGGGCATGTTGTGATGTGATATGGTCAAGACATGATGCTATATTTTATTGTATGAGATGATCGTGTTTTGTAACAGATTTATTGGCAACTAGCGGGAGCCATATGGTTGTCACTTTATTGTATGCAATGCAATTGCCATGTAATTGTTTTTACTTTATCACTAAGTGGTAGCGATGGTCATAGAAGCAATAGTTTGCGAGACAACAACGATGCTACGATGGAGATCAAGGTGTCGCGCCGGTGACGATGGTTATCATGACGGTGCTTTGGATATGGACATCAAAGGCACAAGATGGTGATGGCCATATCATATCACTTATATTGATTGCATGTGATGTTTATCCTCTATGCATCTTATTTTGCTTAGTTTGGCGGTAGCATTATAAGATGATCTCTCACTAAATTTCAAGGTATAAGTGTTCTCCCTGAGTATGCACCGTTGCGATAGTTCGTCGTGCCGAGACACCACGTGATGATCGGGTGTGATAAGCTCTACGTTCACATAAAACAGGTGCAAGTCAGTTTTGCACACGCAGAATACTCGGGTTAAACTTGACGACCCTAGCATATGCAGATATGGCCTCGGAACACTGAGACCGAAAGGTCGAGCGTGAATCATATAGTAGATATGATCAACATAGTGATGTTCACCATTGAAAACTACTCCAACTCACGTGATGATCGGACATGGTTTAGTTGATTTGGATCGCGTGATCACTTAGATGATTAGAGGGATGTCTATCTAAGTGGGAGTTCTTAAGTAATATCATTAATTGAACTTTAATTTAACATGAACTTAGTTCATGATAGTATTTTGCATGTCTATGTTGTTGTAGATAAATGGCCCGTGCTACAGTTCTATTCAATTTTAATGCGTTCCTAGACAAAGCTAAGTTGAAAGATGATCGTAGCAACTACACGGACTGGGTCCATAACTTCAGGAGTATCCTCATTGCTGGAAGCATCACTGGGTGCCAGGCCTGCTGCAGATGCTACTGATGACGTTAAGAATGTCTAGCAGAGCAAAGCTGATGACTACTCGATAGTTCAGTGTGCCATGCTTTACGGCTTAGAACCTGGACTTCAATGACGTTTCGAACGTCATGGAGCATATGATATGTTCCAGGAGTTGAAGTTGATATTTCAAGCAAATGCCCGGATTGAGAGATATGAAGTCTCCAATAAGTTCTATAGCTGCAAGATGGAGGAGAATAGTTCTGTCAGTGAACATATACTTAGAATGTCTAGGTACCACAACCACTTGACTCAACTAGGAGTTAATCTTCTTGATGATAGTGTCATTGACAGAGTTCTTCAATCACTGCCACCAACCTACAAAAGCTTCGTGATGAACTATAATATGCAAGGGATGGATAAGACAATTCCCGAGCTCTTCGCGATGCAAAAAGCTACGGAGGTAGAAATAAAAAAGGAGCATCAAGTGTTGATGGTCAACAAGACCACCAGTTTCAAGAAGAAGGGCAAAAGGGAAGAAGGGGAACTTCAAGAAGAACGACAAGCAACTTGCTGCTCAAGTGAAGAAGCCCAAGTCCGGACCTAAGCCTAAGACTAAGTGCTCCTACTTCAAAGGGATTGGTCATTGGAAGCGGAACTGCCCCAAGTATTTGGCGGATAAGAAGGATGTCAAAGTGAAACGTATATTTGATATACTTGTTATTGATGTGTACTTGACTAATGCTCACAGTAGCGCCTGGGTATTTGATATTGGTTTTGTTGCTCATATCTGCAACTCGAAACAGGGGCAATGGATTAAGCGAAGATTGGCTAAGGACGAGGTAACGATGCACATGGGAAATGGTTCCAAGGTCGATGTGTTCGCGGTCGGCACGCTACCTCTACATCTACCTTCGGGATTAGTTTTAGACCTGAATAATTGTTATTCGGTGCCAGCGTTGAGCATGAACATTATATCGGGATCTTGTTTGATGTGAGATAGTTATTCATTTAAATTAGAGAATAATGGTTGTTCTATTTATATGAGTAAACTCTTTCATGGTCATCCACTCTTGATGAGTTGTCTATTTTTGTTGAATCTCGATAGAAGTGATACACATATTCATAGTATTGAAGCCAAAAGATATAAGTTCAATAATGATAGTGCAACTTATTTGTGGCACTGCCGTTTAGGTCATATTGGTGTAAAGTGCATGAAGAAACTCCATGCTAATGGGCTTTTGTAATCACTTGATTATGAATCACTTGATACTTTTGAACCATGCCTCATGGGCAAGATGACTAAGACTCCGTTCTCTGGAACTATGGGGCAAGCAACAGACTTGTTGGAAATAATACATACTGATGTATGTGATCACCCACAAGTGTAGGGGATCTATCGTAGTCCTTTCGATAAGTAAGAGTGTCGAACCCAATGAGGAGCGGAAGGAAATGATAAGCGGTTTTCAGTAAGGTTTTCTCTGCAAGCACTGAAATTGTAAGTGATAGATAGTTTTGTGATAAGATAAATTGTAACAAGTAACAAGCAATGAAAGTTAATAAAGTGCAACAAGGTGGCCCAATCCTTTATGTAGCAAAGGATAAGCCTGGACAATTTCTTATAATGAGAAAGGAGCTCCCGAGGACACATGGGAATTATCATCAAGCTAGTTTTCATCACGTTCATATGATTCACGTTCAGTACTTTGATAATTTGATATGTGGGTGGACCGGTGCTTGGGTACTACCCTTACTTGGACAAACATCCCACTTATGATTAACCCCTATTGCAAGCGTCCGCAACTACAAAATAAGTATTAAGGTAAACCTAACCACAACATTAAACATATGGATCCAAATCAGCCCCTAACGAAGCAATGCATAAACTAGGGTTTCAGCTTCTATCACTCTAGCAACGCATCATCTACTTATTACTTCCCAATGCCTTCCTCTAGGCCCAAATAATGGTGAAGTGTCATGTAGTCGATGTTCACATAACACCACTAGAGGAAAAGACAACATACATCTCATTAAAATATCGAACGAATACCAAATTCACATGACTACTAATAGCAAGACTTCACCCATGTCCTCAGGAACAAATGTAACTACTCACAAAGCATATTCATGTTCATAATCAGAGGAGTAATAATATGCATAAAGGATCTAAACATATGATCTTCCACCAAGTAAACCAATTAGCATCAACTACAAGGAGTAATCAACACTACTAGCAACCCACAGGTACCAATTTGTGGTTTGGATACAAGATTGGATACAAGAGATGAACTAGGGTTTTGAGAGGAGATGGTGCTGGTAAAGATGTTGATGGAGATTGACCCCCTCCCGATGAGAGGATCGTTGGTGATGAAGTTGGTGATGATTTCCCCCTCCCGAAGGCAAGTGTCCCCAGCAGAACAGCTCTCCCGGAGCCCTAGATTGGTTCCGCCAAGGTTCCGCCTCGTGGCGGCGGAGTTTCGTCCCGTAAGCTTGCCCATGATTTTTTCCAGGGTAAAAGCCCTCATATAGCAAAAGATGGACACTGGGGGGCCACCAGGGGGCCTAGGAGACAGGGGGGCGACTAGTAGGGGGGGCGCGCGCCCACCCTCCTGGACAGGATGTGGCCCCCCTGGTGTATTTCTTCCGCTCAATAATTCTTATTAATTCCAAAAATAGGTTTCGTGGAGTTTCAGGATTTTTGGAGCAGTGCAGAATAGGTTTCCAATGTTTGCTCCTTTTCCAGCCAGAATTCCAGCTGCCGGCATTCCCCCTCTTCATGGTAATCCTTGTAAAATAAGAGAGAATAGCCATAAGTATTGAGATATAATGTGTAATAACAGCCCATAATGCAATAAATATTGATATAAAAGCATGATGCGAAATGGACGTATCAACTCCCCCAAGCTTAGACCTCGCTTGTCCTCAAGCAGAAACCGATATAGAAAAATATGTCCACATGTTTAGAGATAGAGGTGTCAATAAAAATAAAATACAGACAAGGGGGCATCATGATCATTCTTGTAACAGCAACATCTCTAGATTTTATCATATGATTTCTTATACTCAAGTAACAATCAATTCACAATGTCAAGTATGGTTCAAAAACTTCATTGAGAACTAACAAACTATAATCTTAGTTATTGAAGCAATTGCAATTTATCATAACATCAGAAAGAGTCAACAATAGAGCCTTTCAGCAAATCCACATACTCAACTATCTTGTAGTCTTCTACAATTGCTAACACTCACGCAATACTTGTGGTTATGGAGTTTCAGCCGGACACTGGGAAAGATAGGGGCTTATTGTGTTGCCTCCCAACGTATTCACCTTTAGGTGATGTAAACAATAATAGCCCATGCTAACTTACATCCAATTGGATATATATATATCATGATCTTTCAAACACGAGGAGCTTGCCAAAGGATAAAATGAAAAGGGAAAGGTGAAGATCACCTTGACTCAAGCATAAAGTAAAAACATAAAGTAAAAGATAGGCCCTTCACAGAGGGAAGCAGAGGTTGTCATGTGCGTTTAAGGTTGGATGCACAAAATCTTAATGGAAAAGAACGTTACTTTACATTGCCCCTTGTATGTGGACCTTTATTATGCAGTCCGTCACTTTTATTGCTTCCACAACAAGATCGTACAAAGCTAATTTTCTCTGCACTAATAAGTCATACATATTTAGATAGCAATTTTTATTGCCTGCAACATGAAAACTTACTTGAGGGATCTTACTCAATCCATAGGTAGGTATAGTGGACTCTCATGGCAAAACTGGGTTTAAGGTTATTTGGAAGCACAAGTAGTATCTCTACTTGGTGCAAGGAGTTTGGCTAGCATGAGGGGGAAAGGCAAACTTAACATGTTTGGAAGGTCAATGACAATATACTTTAACTGAGATGTGAGAAAACATAAACCATTATGTTGTCTTCCTTGTCCAACGTCAGCTCTTTTAGCATGTCATACTTAATGAGTGCTCCCAATCATAAAAGATGTTCAAGATAATATATTTATATGTGAACCTCTCTATCCTTATCACTTCCTATTAATTGCAACGATGACCAAAACTACGTTTATCAACTCTCAACAACTTTTATGGCTCATACTTTCTATGTGTGAAATCATTAATAACCATAAGATCAATATGAACTCTTTTATTCTTTTTACTTTCTCAAGATCATAGCAAGATAGCAAAGCCCTTGAGTCAACACTAATCTTTATTATAAATAGCTCACGGACTCGAATACATAAAGAGATCACAAAGCAAAACTCAAACTACTTGATATCAAAACATAAATCTACTAAATCAAGATACTACTAAAAGGATCGAACTAAATAAAACGGTAAAGATAGGAGTGTGATGGTGATACGATACCGGGGCACCTCCCCTAAGCTTGGCAGTTGCCAAGGGGAGTGCCCATACCCATGTGATTATTTCCTCGGAGGTGATGGAGGTGGTGACGATGACGGTGGATAATCGCACATTGAGCGTAAAAGCTCCTCCAACTTGCGGATAATGCCCTTGAGTGCAGTGATATGATCCTTCAACAGAATGTTCTCCTGTGTGAGATACTTGTTCTGTATGCGAGCTAACTCAATCATCTTGAAGGCTTCAATCTCTGTTGGAGTAAAGAGGTTAGGTAAAGGTTGAGGGATGTATTCTTCTTTCACCGCCGGAGCTTGAACCTCCATGGCCTTCTTGATCCATTCATCCTTGTTGATCTCTTCCGGTTCTTATCTTTTCAGCTCTATCTTCAATAGCCAAGCATCCTTGTCTTCGTTGTTGGAGGAGGGCGACATCATGGTTCTCTTGATCTGCAACAAAAACAGCTTGAAACAAAAACAGAGGATATTTGCGTGATACGGTGCTCAAAACCTTCGGGAGTATATATAATGAATTTTTACCGACCAAAATACGTAACGTGCAAGAAAACAGAGTCTGGGAGGCACACGAGGTGTCCAGGAGACAAGGGGGCGCGCCCTCCACTCTCATGGGGGCCTCGTGTCCCTTTCGGACTACTTCTTTATTCCTAAAATTCTTTAATGTTCCAAAACTGATAAAAATTGCCATTGGAGTTGTTTTGGAGTCGGTTTATTTACCGTACCACATACCTATTCCTTTTCGGAGTCTGGGACGTTCTGGAAAGTGTCCCTTATGTATTCCTCCGGGGTTACGGTTTCAATAATATTAGTTTCAACATTGATAGGATTACCTGAGATATAATGTTTAACTCTTTGACCATTTACCAACCTCGGACTTGTGCCTTCGAAGTTGTTGATTTTTATGGCACTAGAACGATAGACCTCCTCGATAAAGTAGGGACCTTCCCATTTAGAGAGAAGTTTTCCTTCAAAAAAACTTAAAAGAGAGTTGAATAATAACACATATTCTCGTACGCTAAACTCGCACTTTTGTATCCTTTTATCATGCCAGCATTTGAATTTTTCATTGAATAGCTTGGCATTCTCATTTTCCTGGGTTCTCCATTCATCAAGTGAGCTAATATCAAACAGCCTCTTCTCACCGGCAAGTTTGAAGTCATAATTGAGCTCTTTAATAACCCAATATGCTTTATGTTCAAGTTCAAGAGGTAAATGACATGCTTTTCCATAAACCATCTTATATGGAGACATACCCATAGGATTTTTGTATGCAGTTCTATAGGCCCATAATGCATCATCAAGTGTTTTGGACAAATTCTTTCTAGATCTAGTGACAGTCTTTTGCAAAATTAATTTGATCTCTCTATTACTCAACTCTACTTGACCACTAGACTACGGATGATAAGGAGATGCGATTGTATGATTAACATCATACTTAGCAAGCATCTTACCAAAAGCACCATGAATAAAATGTGAACCACCATCAGTCATAAGATATCTAGGGACTCCAAACCTCGGAAAAATAACTTCTTTAAGCATTTTAATAGAAGTGTTATGATCAGCACTACTAGTTGGAATAGCTTCTACCCACTTAGTAACATAATCAACAGCAACTAAAATATGTGTGTAACCATTAGATGCAGGAAAAGGTCCCATATAATCAAAGCCCCAAACATTAAATGGTTCAATAACAAGAGAATAATTCATAGGCATTTCTTGAGTCTACTAATGTTACCTATTCTTTGACATTCATCACAAGATAAGACAAACTTACGAGCATCCTTGAAGAGAGTAGGCCAATAAAAACCAGATTGTAGTACCTTGTGTGCCGTTCTATCTCTAGCGTGATGTCCTCCATAGGATTCAGAGTGACACTTGCGTAGGATCTTTTCCTTTTCATGCTCAGGCACACAACGTCTAATAACACCATCTACTCCTTCTTTATAAAGGTGTGGGTCATCCCAGAAGTAATGTCTTAAATCATAAAAGAACTTTTTCTTTTGCTGGTATGTGAATCTAGGAGGTATAAATTTAGCAACAATGTAATTGGCATAATCAGCATACCAAGGAGCAGTATGAGAAGCATTAATGACCGCTAATTGTTCATCAGGAAAGCTATCATCAATAGGCAGTGGGTCATCAAGAACATTCTCTAACCTAGATAAATTGTCTGCAATGGGGTTATCAGCTCCCTTTCTATCAATGATATGCAAATCAAATTCTTGGAGCAGGAGAACCCATCTAATGAGTCTAGGCCTAGCGTCTTTCTTTTCCATGAGATATTTAATAGCAGCATGATCAGTGTGAATAGTAACTTTGGAATCAACAATATAAGGTCTAAACTTATCACATGCAAACACAACTGCTAAGAATTCTTTTTTAGTAGTAGCATAATTTCTTTGGGTAGTATCAAGAGTCTTACTAGCATACTGGATAACATTCAATTTCTTATCAACTCTTTGCCCTAGAACAGCACCTATAGCATAATCACTAGCATCACACAAAATTTCAAAAGGTAAATTCCAATCTGGTGGCTGAACAATAGGTGCAGTGATCAAAGCTTTCTTAAGTATTTCAAATGCTTATACGCAATCATCATCAAAGACAAAAGGAATATCTTTTTGCAATAAATTAGTCAGAGGCCTAGAGATCTTAGAAAAGTCCTTAATGAACCTCCTATAAAAACCAGCATGACCAAGGAAACTTCTTATACCTTTTATGTCCTTGGGACATGGCATCTTTTCAAAAGCATCAACTTTGGCTTTGTCAACTTTAATACCTCTCTCGGAAATCTTATGTCCCAAGACAATGCCTTCATTAACCATAAACTGACACTTTTCCCAATTCAGGACGAGACTAGTGTCTTCACATCTCTGCAAAACTCGATCAAGGTTGCTCAAACAATCATCAAAAGAGGATCCATAAACGGAGAAGTCATCCATGAATACCTCACAAATATTTTCACAAAAATCAGAGAATATTTCCATCATGCATCTTTGAAAGGTAGCAAGTGCTTTACATAAACCAAAAGGCATACGTCTATAAGCAAAAGTACCGAAAGGGCAAGTAAAAGTAGTTTTTGATTGATCCCCCGCTGACACATGTATTTGAGAGAAACCAGAATAACCATCTAGAAAGCAGAAATGTGTGTGTTTGGATAGTCTTTCTAGCATTTGATCAATAAAAGGTAAAGGGTAATGATCTTTCTTGGTAGCTTTATTTAATTTACAGAAATCAATTACCATCCTATAAACTGTAATAATTCTTTGCGGGATCAATTCATCTTTATCATTAGGGACAACAGTAATACCTCCCTTTTTAGGAACACAATGGACATGGCTTACCCAATCACTATCAGCAACGGGATAAATTATACCGGCCTCAAGGAGCTTTAGTATCTCCTTCCTTACCACTTCTTTCATCTTGGGATTTAGTCGTCCTTGAGGATCTCTAACTGGTTTGGCATCGTCCTCCAATTTAATTTTGTGTTGGCATAACGTGGGACTAACGCCATTAAGATCATCCAGAGTATATCCAATAGCAGCTCGGTGCTTCTTCAGAGTTTTCAATAATCTTTCTTCTTCTTGCTCTGAAAGGTTAGCACTAATAATAACAGGATATATTTTCTTTTCATCAAGATAAGCATACTTAAGATTATTAGGTAATGGTTTGAGTTCAAACACGGGATCACCCTTGGGTGGAGGGGGATCCCCAAGAATTTCAACGGGAAGATTATGTTTCAGCAAAGATTCCTATTTAAGGAACACTTCATCTATTTCCCTTATTTCCTTCATAAACATATCATTCTCATGGTCTAGAAAATATTGTTCTAACGGATCAGTAGGAGGAACAACAATGGAAGCAAGACCAATAATCTCATCCTTACTAGGTGGCTCCCTATCATGAGGTTGTCTATGAAACTTAGCAAAATTAAATTCATGAGACATACCATCTAAGCCAATGGTGACAGTATATTCTTCACAGTCAATCTTAGCACTAGCTGTATTGAAGAAGGGTCTACCAAAAATAATGGGACAAAAATCATCTTGTGGGGAACCAAGAACAAGAAAATCAGTAGGGTATTTAGCTTTCCCACACAAAACTTCAACAAATCTAACAATCCCAACTGGTTTAATCGTATCCCTATTAGCAAGCTTAATAGTAACATCAATGTCTTCTAATTCAACGGGTGCAATGTCGTGCATAATTTATTTATATAAATCATAAGGTATCTCACTAGCACTAGCACCCATATCACATAAACCATGATAACAATGATCTCATATTTTAATAGAAATAACAGGCATGCCTACGACAGGTCTATGTATCTGAGTATCTGGTCTAGCAATATTAGCAGTTTCATCACAGAAATAAATAACATGCCCATCTAAATCATCATCCAAGAGATCTTTAACCATAGCAATACTGGGTTCAACATTGATTTTCTCAGGAGGTGTATACGTCCTAGTATTACTCTTACGAACAACAGTCGAAGTTTTAGCATGATCCTTTATCCTAATAGGAAAAGGAGGTTTCTCAACATAAGTAGTAGGAACAATAGGATCACTATAGGTGATAGTCTTTTCTTCAACTGTAATAAGTGCAACTACTTTCACTTCAACAGGAGGATTATATTTAAACCACTTCTCTTTAGGGAGATCAATGTGAGTGGCAAAAGATTCATAGAAAGAAGCTACTATCTCACAGTCAAGTCCATACTTAGCGCTAAATCCATGAAAAGCTTCGGTATCCATAAAAGATTTAACACAATCGAATTTAGGTGTCATACCTGACTCCTTACCATCGTCGGAACCCCAATCTTCAGAGTTGCATTTAATTCTTTCAAATAAGCCCCATTTGAAATCAATAGTCTTCAGCATATAAGAACCAGCACAGGAAGTACTGAATAGGTTGCGATTATTAAGAGAAAGCCGAGCATAAATTTTTTGAATAATCATTTCCCGGGAGAGCTCATGATTGGGGCATGAATATAACATTGATTTAAGCCTCCCCCAAGCTTGAGCGATGCTTTCTCCTTCGCGAGGCTAGAAATTATATATGTAATTACGATCACGATGAACAAGATGCATAGGATAGAACTTCTGGTGAAATTCCAACTTCAATCGTTTATAATTCAAAGATCTCGTATCATCACATAGCCTATACCATGTCCATGCATCTCCCTTCAAAGATAAAGGGAAGACCTTCTTTTTGACAACATCATCGGGAATACCTGCAAGCTTAAATAATCCACAAACTTTATCCACAAAGATAAGGTGTAAATCGGGATGCAATGTTACATCTCCTGCAAATGGATTAGCTAGCAGTTTCTCTATCATACCCGAAGGAATCTCAAAGTAAATATTTTCATAAAGTTCAGTAGGTTGAGGAGCTACTCTTTATTCATCTGGTCGGGGTGAAGATACCCCGAACAAGCCCCTTAAAGGATTAGTTTCCATAGTGACAAGTAACAGAAAATTTCAGCACACTATATAAATGTTTCCTTACCAAGTTCCACTCACCAAAAGCGCTAAACTCCCCGGCAAAGGTGCCAGAAAAGAGTCTTGATGACCCACAAGTGTAGGGGATCTATCGTAGTCCTTTCGATAAGTAAAAGTGTCGAACCCAACGAGGAGTAGAAGGAAATGATAAGCGATTTTCAGTAAGGTTTTCTCTGCCAGCACTGAAATTGTAAGTAATAGATAGGTTTGTGATAAGATAAATTGTAACAAGTAACAAGCAATGAAAGTAAATAAAGTGCAGCAAGGTGGCCCAATCCTTTATGTAGCAAAGGATAAGCCTGGACAATTTCTTATAATGAGGAAGGAGCTCCCGAGGACACATGGAAATTATCGTCAAGCTAATTTTCATCACGTTCATATGATTCGCGTTCAGTACTTTGATAATTTGATATGTGGGTGGACCGGTGCTTGGGTACTGCCCTTACTTGGACAAGCATCCCGCTTATGATTAACCCCTATTGCAAGTGTCCGCAACTACAAAAGATGTATTAAGGTAAACCTAACCACAACATTAAACATGTGGATCCAAATCAGCCCCTAACGAAGCAACGCATAAACTAGGGTTTAATCTTCTGTCACCCTAGCAACCCATCATCTACTTATTACTTCCCAATGCCTTCCTCTAGGACCAAATAATGGTGAAGTGTCATGTAGTTGACGTTCACATAACACCACTAGAGGAAAAGACAACATAGATCTCATCAAAATATCGAACGAATACCAAATTCACATGACTACTAATAGCAAGACTTCACCCATGTCCTCAGGAACAAACGTAACTACTCACAAAGCATATTCATGTTCATAATCAGAGGAGTAATAATATGCATAAAGGATCTGAACATATGATCTTCCACCAAGTAAACCAATTAGCATCAACTACAAGGAGTAATCAACACTACTAGCAACCCACAGGTACCAATTTGTGGTTTGGATACAAGATTGGATACAAGAGATGAACTAGGGTTTTGAGAAGAGATGGTGTTGGTGAAGATGTTGATGGAGATTGACCCCCTCCCGATGAGAGGATCATTGGTGATGAAGTTGGTGACGATTTGCCCCTCCCAGAGGGAAGTGTCCCCAGCAGAACAGCTCCGCCGGAGCCCTAGATTGGTTCCGCCAAGGTTCCGCCTCGTGGTGGCGGAGTTTCGTCCCGTAATCTTGCCCACGATTTTTTACAGGATAAAAGCCCTCATATAGCAAAAGATGGACACTGGGGGGCCACCAGGGGGCCCAGGAGACAGGGGGCGCGCCGATTAGGGGGGCGCGCCCCCACTCTCCTGGACAGGGTGTGGGCCTCCTGGTGTATTTCTTCCGCTCAATAATTCTTATTAATTCCAAAATTAGGTTTCGTGGAGTTTCAGGATTTTTGGAGCAGTGCAGAATAGGCTTCCAATGTTTGCTCCTTTTCCAGCCAGAATTCCAGCTGCCGGCATTCCCCCTCTTCATGGTAAACCTTGTAAAATAATAGAGAATAGCCATAAGTATTGAGATATAATGTGTATTAACAGCCCATGATGCAATAAATATTGATATCAAAGCATGATGCAAAATGGACGTATTAGTATGCGGTCCGATGAGTGTTGACGCTCGCGGCGGGTATCATTATTTTCTGACCTTCACAGATGATTTGAGCAGATATGGGTGTATCTACTTGATGAAACATAAGTCCGAAACATTTGAAAAGGTCAAAGAATTTGAGAGTGAAGTGGAAAATCATCGTAACAAGAAAATAAAGTTTTTACGATCTGATCGTGGAGGAGAATATTTGAGATATGAGTTTGGTCTTCATTTGAAACAATGTGGAATAGTTTGACAACTCACACCACCCAGAACACCACAGCGTAATGGTGTGTTCGAACGTCGTAACCGTACTTTATTAGATATGGTGCAATCTATGATGTCTCTTACTGATTTACCGCTATCGTTTTGGGGTTATGCTTTAGAGACGGCTGCATTCACATTAAATGGGGCACCATCTAAATCCGTTAAGACGACACCTTATGAACTTTGGTTTGGCAAGAAACCCAAGTTGTCGTTTCTGAAAGTTTGGGGGTGCGATGCTTATGTGAAAAAACTTCAACATGATAAGCTCGAAGTCAAATCAGAGAAATGTGTCTTCATAGGATACCCAAAGGAGACTAGTGGGTACACCTTCTATCACAAATCCGAAGGCAAGCTATTCGTTGCTAAGAATGGATCCTTTCTAGAGAAGGAGTTTCTCTCGAAAGAAGTGAGTGTGAGGAAAGTAGAACTTGATGAGGTAATTGTACCTTCTCCCAAATTGGAAAGTAGTTCATCACAGAAATCAGTTCCAGTGATTCCTACACCAATTATTCAGGAAGCTAATGATAGTGATCATGAAATTTCATATCAAGTTACTACAGAACCTCGTAGGTCAACCAGGGTAAGATCCGCACCAGAGTGGTACGGTAATCCTGTTCTGGACGTCATGTTACTAGACCATAACGAACCTACGAACTATGAGGAAGCGATGATGAGCCCAGATTCCGCGAAATGGCTTGAGACCATGAAATCTGAGACGGGATCCATGTAGGAGAACAAAGTGTGGACTTTGCTTGACTTTCCCGTGCAGGAGATATGCCCTAGAGGCAATAATAAATGCTATTACTTATATCCATGTTCATAATTATGTTTATGTTCCATGCTATAACTGCTATGGTTCTCGAGTCTGCAATAACACGAGGCTTGGAGGAAGACTCATATGCATGTGTTGAATAAAAAAGGTAAGAAGTATTCCTAGTCTGGCCTCTAAGACCAGCTCAAGTGTTGCATGATGATTCTATTTTCCTGGTCATGGGCGTGTCTATGACAGCAACTTTGTGGGCACAATGTTAAGAGAACATTTGTGTTGAGTCGACCAGGATTGATGTTATGCTATGAGATTCATTCGTCATAAGTTTATGGTTGATAACACAGAGATGGTTAATGTTTGCATAATTCCTTAGACCATGAGAGTATCGAGTTTCTTCGTACTTGCTTCATGAACTTTCGGGTTTGTTAAACGTCATCTGTACATGGGTGGCTATTACGGCGGCTTACGGGTTTGTTCAAAGAGTTTCGTAGAGCCGTAAGGCTGTCAAGGTTCCGGCAGGAACTAGTTCTGGACGGCAAAGCCCCGCCGGATAGATGATACCGTATGTGTGCAACTCTGTAGAGAGATCGTAGTTTCGGTCTTAGTTCGTGAGCGCCTCCCGAAGGGCTGTCCGTGTGACCGTCCGAGTTTCGAAGCTCCTCCCGAAAGGCTGTCCGAGTGACCGTTCGAGTTTCGAAGGTCCTCCCTAATGGCTGTCCACGACACCATCCGGGGGGCTGTTCGACCGCCTCCCGAGGGCTGTCTGAGGAGCAGATGAGGGTATACATCCTCACGGTTGGGAGGTTGTAAATCCTAGCTGCAGGGATCTGCACCGCCGATCGTCATTGACTCTACGTCCCGCTGTGCTACGAGTCAGTAATGAAAAAGATCAAAACCATGTATGCAGTCTCCATAGTGGTCCAGGGCTGGTGCATAGTGTCGGTGTCAAAACCGGTGGATATCGGGTAGGGGGTCCCGATCTGTGCGTCTAAGGCTAATGGTAACAGGAGGTAAGGGACACAATGTTTACCCAGGTTCGGGCCCTCTCGATGGAGGTAAAACCCTACTTCCTGCTTGACTGATATTGATTATATGAGTGTTACAAGAGTTGATCTACCACGAGATCGTAGAGGCTAAACCCTAGAAGCTAGCCTATGATGATTATGAATATTGTGATCGTCCCTATACGGAATAAACTCTCCGGTTTATATAGACATCGGAGAGGGCTAGGGTTTACATGGAATCGGTTACAAAGAAGGAAACATAATATCCGAATCGCCAAGCTTGTCTTCCACGCAAAGGAGAGTCCCATCCGGACACGGGATGAAGTCTTGTGTCTTGTATCTTCATAGTCCAACAGTCCGGCGAAAGCATATAGTCCGGCTGTCCGGATACCGCCTAATCCAGGACTCCCTCAGTAGCCCCTGAACCAGGCTTCAATGACGATGAGTCCGGCGCGCAGTTTGTCTTCGGCATTGCAAGGCAGGTTCCATCTCCGAATACTCCAAAGTACTTATTGTAATGAGCGTTGTCCGGCTGCCCATCAATGTTGTACTCCTCGGCTTCTGTGCTTCAATAATGACCATCTCCACGTGTAGAGAAAATACGAGGAGCCGGGGCATTTTTGCATTTGCCTCCCCGGTCCTGCAAGCAAAAACCGTCTATTTGAAGGGGCGGGGATTCTCAGATCCAAACTCCATCTTCTTCCCTTGAGCGAGCACCCAACAGAGCGCGCCCAGAAAGAATCATTCCAGCATGGCCGGTCATCGGAGCTCCTCCTCTCGTTCCTATAGCTCTAGGCCAGGTGACTGGGAAGAATGCTCTGTCCCTCAAAACCGCTTAATAGAGCTGCAGACCCAGGGGTTTCTTCCACCAGCGTTCATGGTCCCCGTCTGAGCCAGACTAGCCACCTATAATGGCGGGGAGCAAGCGGAGAGATCTCCTAATCCATCCCCGGGGGAGCGAATATGCCTCATCCCGCATCTGCTAAGAGGCGTCGGGTTTCCAATCCACCCATTCCTTCACGGGCTCCTGGAGTTCTACGGCCTCCAGTTGCACAACTTCACCCTTGCCTTTGTGCTGCACATAGCAGGATACGTCGCACTTTGCAAACTATTTCTGGGCTGCGAGGTGATATGTCTCCATCGTATCTACTTTTCCAAACACTTTTGCCCTTGTTTTGGACTCTAACTTGTATGATTTGAATGGAACTAACCCGGACTGACGCTGTTTTCAGCAGAATTGCCATGGTGTTGTTTTATGTGCAGAAAATAAAAGTTCTCGGAGCGACCTAAAACTCCACGGAATATCTTAGGATAATTAATAAAAAATCCTCGCCAAAGATGAAGACCAGGGGGCCCACACCCTGTCCAAGAGGGTGGGGGGCGCCCCCCCCCTGGGCGCGCCCCCCTACCTCGTGACCCCCTGGTGGCCCTCCGACACCAACTCCAACTCCATATATTGGCTTTCGGGGAGAAAAAAATCAGAGAGAAGAAATCATCACGTTTTACGATATGGAGCCGCCGCCAAGCCCTAATCTCTCTCGGGAGGGCTGATCTGGAGTCCGTTCGGGGCTCCGGCGAGGGGGATTCGTCGCCGTCGTCATCCTCAACCATCCTCCATCACCAATTTCATGATGCTCACCGCCGTGCGTGAGTAATTCCATCGTAGGCTTGCTGGACGGTGATGGGTTGGATGATATTTATCATGTAATCGAGTTACTTTTGTTAGGGTTTGATCCCTAGTATCCACTATGTTCTGAGATTGATGTTGCTATGACTTTGCTATGCTTAATGCTTGTCACTAGGGCCCGAGTGACATGATTTCAGATCTGAACCTATTATGTTTTCATGAATATATGTGAGTTCTTGATCCTATCTTGCAAGTCTATAGTCACCTACTATGTGTTATGATCCGGCAACCCCGAAGTGACAATAATCGGAACCACTCCCGGTGATGACCTTAGTTTGAGGAGTTCATGTATTCACTATGTGCTAATGCTTTGTTCCGGTTCTCTATTAAAAGGAGGCCTTAATATCCCTTAGTTTCAAATAGGACCCCGCTGCCACGGGAGGGTAGGACAAAAGATGCCATGCAAGTTCTTTTCCATAAGCACGTATGACTATATTCGGAATACATGCCTACATTACATTGATGAACTGGAGCTAGTTCTGTGTCACCCTATGTTATGACTGTTACATGATGAACCACATCCGGCATAATTATCCATCATTGATCCGGTGCCTATGAGTTTTCCATATACTGGTTCTCGCTTCTTTACTTTTCCGTTGTTACTGTTACAATCACTACAAAAATACCAAAAACATTACTTTTGTTGTCTTTACTTTTGTTACCGTTACCAACACTATCATATTACTTTGCTACTAAACACTTTGCTGCAGATACTAAGTTTCTAGGTGTGGTTGAATTGACAACTCAGCTGCTAATACTTGAGAATATTCTTTGGCTCCCATTGTGTCGAATCAATAAATTTGGGTTGAATACTCTACCCTCGAAAACTGTTGCGATCCCCTATACTTGTGGGTTATCAAGACCTTTTTCTGGCGCCGTTGCCGGGGAGCATAGCTCTATTCTTTGAGTCACTTGGGATTTATATCTGCTGGACACTATGAAGAACTTGAAAGACGCTAAGACCAAGATTTTGCCCTCAACTACGAGGGGAGGTAAGGAACTGCCATCTAGCCTTGTACTAGATTATCCTTCTGTTATAAGTTAGCTTGTGACACCTAAACCTGCTATTGCTATGAATTCTGATATGTCGCATGTTATTGATGATGCCACTTCTGCTATGCATGATACTTATGATGAAACCACTTCTATGCTTGATACTACTGTGCCCCTTGGTGAATTTCTTGATGAGCAAATTCCTAGGTCTAGAGAAAGAGAAATTATTAGACCTGAATACAATGATGAGAGTGATGATGAAAATATGCCTCCTATTCCTGAAGGTTACCTTTTTAATGCAGAATCTTCTGTCGCTATTTTTGCTTGCCAGGATAGATATGAACTTAAGAGGTTGCTAGTTAAATGGAGTAAAGAATCTTTTAGAGATAGAATGAGACCCAACCCTGCTTTTTCTACTTCACCTATTTGTGTTCCCGATAAGGATTATTATGATTTTTCTGTTGATCCAGATATAATTACCTTGGTTGAATCTGATCCTTTCTATGGCTATGAATCTGAAACTGTGGTGGCCCATCTTACTAAGTTGAATGATATAGCTACCCTGTTTACTAATAATGAGAGATCGCGCTACCTTTATTTACTCAAAATATTTCCGTTCTCATTAAAGGGTGATGCTAAGATATGGTTTAATTCTCTTGATCCTGGTTGTGTGCGAAGTCCCCAGGATATGATTTATTACTTCTCTGCTAAATATTTCCCTGCTCATAAGAAACAAGTAGCCTTGAGGGAAATATATAACTTTGTGCAAATTGAAGAAGAGAGTCTCCCACAAGCTTGGGGGAGGCTTCTCAAGTTACTTAATGCTTTGCCTGATCACCCTCTTAAGAAACCTGAAATACTTGATATCTTTTATAATGGACTAACTGATGCTTCCAGAGATTACCTGGATAGTTGTGTTGGTTCTCTCTTCAGGGAAAGAACACCGGATGAAGCGGAAATTCTATTGAACAATATGTTGACAAATGAAAATAATTGGGCACCTCCCGAGCCAGCTCCTGAGCCAATTTCTGAGCCAATTATTGAGCCTATTCCTAAACCAACTCCGAAGAAGAGAGGTGTTCTATTTCTCAGTCCCGAAGATATGCAAGAGGCAAAGAAATCTATGAAATAAAAAGGTATTAAAGCTGAAGATGTTAAGAATTTACCCCCTATTGAAGAAATACATGGTCTTAATTTACCGCCTACTGAAGAAGTATATGATCTCAATTATTTATTTAATGAAGAACCTCCCGATATCCCGACACAGGTAGTAAAGGTAAATTCTCTCTATAGATATGATAAAGCTGAAGTCCCTCCTACTAAAATTGCTAGTCAGTGCTTGGATGAGTTTGATAACTTTATGTTTAAGCAAGATGACTTTAATGCTTATTTTGGTAGACAATTAAAACAAGATGCTTATATGATTAAACGCTTGGGTGATTATATGGCTGATATTAGAGGTGAACTTAAACTTGTTAGCAAACATGCTTCTATGGTTACGACTCAAGTAGAACAAGTACTTAAAGCTCAAAAAGAAGCGTTTGATGAAATGAATAGTAAGAAAAATGATTATGCTGTTAGAGTGGCTACTAGAACCGGTAGAATGACGCAGGAACCTTTGTATCCTGAAGTCCACCCCAAGAGAATCGAGCAAGATTCTCAGAGAAATGATATTGATGTACCTAGTTCTTCTAAAAGGAAGAAAAAGAAAAATGATAGGACTTTGCAAACTTCTAGTGAACCTATTGCTGAGCCACCTGAGAATCCAAATGATATTTCTATTTCTGATGCTGAAAGACAATCAGGTGATCAACATGAACCTATTGATAATGTTAATGATACTGTTCATGTTAATGCTCAACCTAGTAATGATAATGATGTAGAAACTGAACCTGCTGTTGATCTTGATAACCCGCAATCAAGGAATCAACGCTATGATCAAAGAGACTTCGTTGCTAGGAAACATGGTAAAGAAAGGGAACCATGGGTTCAGAAACCCATGCCTTTTCCTCCGAAACCATCCAAGAAAAAGGATTATGAAGATTTTGAGCGCTTTGCTGAAATGATTAGACCTATCTTTTTGCGTATGCGATTAACTGATGTGCTCAAACAAATCCTTATTCTAAGCATATGAAGGATATTATTACTAATAAAAGAAAGATTCCTGAAGTTGGAATTTCCACCATGCTTGCTAATTATACTTTTAAAGGTGGAATACCAAATAAACTAGGAGATCTCGGAGTACCTACTATACCATGCTCCATTAAGAGAAAATATGTTAAAACTGCTTTATGTGATCTTGGAGCCGGTGTTAGTGTTATGCCTCTCTCTTTATATCGTAGACTTGACTTGAATAAGTTGACACCTACTGAAATATCTTTGCAAATGGTTGATAAATCAACTGCTATACCTGTCTTTATTTGTGAGGACGTGTCTGTTGTGGTTGCAAACGTTACTATTTTAACGGACTTTGTTATTCTTGATACTTCTGAGGATGATAGTATGTCTATTATTCTTGGAAGAGCTTTCCTCAATACTGCAGGGGCTGTTATTGATTGCAACAAAGGCAATGTCACTTTTCATGTTAATGGCAATGAGCACACGGTACACTTTCCGAGGAAACAACCTCAGGTTCATAGTATCAACTCTATTGGAAAAATTCCATCGGTTATATTCGGAGGTTTTGAATTTCCTCCCCGTACTGTCTAGAAAAAGTATGATATTCTTATTGTTGGGGATTTTCATATCCCCATTGAGGTAACTTAGTGCTATTAGAAATTTCTCCGGTTCCGTGTTAATCGGAATGAGCTCGTTAACAAGACTTGATCAACCTTGTTAGTGGATTCTTTTTGATGAACATGAGATGGATGAAACTAGAAGCACAACCTTCTGTACCCTCTTTATATTTTCTGTTATTTAGTAAGAAATAAAGTAAAATAGTATTTTTCTGTCCGTTTCCTGACTTATCCGTGCAATATAAAAATATTCCTGAAAATAAAAGTCCTCAGAATGCCATGCCAACTTAATATGATTTTTTCGGGAATATTTAAGAAATTACTGTGCAAAAATCACCGCGGGGGAGCTGCCACCTGGTCACGAGGGTGGAGGGCGCACCCTACCCCTCTGGGCGCGCCCCCTGCCTCGTGGGCCCATGGTGGCCCTCCTCCACTTATCCCTGCACCCATCTTCTTCCTCTGTCTCACACAAACACGAAAAACCAACTCAAGCATGAGTTCCAGCCCCCGTTGCTGTGATTTTCGATCTCCTTGCTCAAAGCACCTCTCGCAAAACTGCGTGGGGAGATTGTTCCTTGGTATGTGACTCCTCCATTGGTCCAAATAGTTTTTGTTTTAGTGCTTTATTCATTGCAAATTTGTGCTACAGAGGTGACCATGTTCTTGAGCTTGCATGTCAAATTTATATGGTTCCAAGTAGTTCCAATGCTTTATATAGGCTCTAGGCACTTGTAGGAGTTGTTGCTATCAATTTTATTGAAGTTGGTTCACTTTTATTTGAAGTTACTAAAATTTTCAGAAATTTCTCAGAGGAGGAAATATGTTTAGGAGGATGTTCCAAGGTGGCCCTTCAAGGAAACAAGGTCCCAGGCTTGCAATACGCGATGCTGACGAGGAACCACCAAGAGATGCTCCTGTGAGGCCTGGTGAATGGCCTTCAGAAAATTTTATGAATCAAGTGGGAATCAAAGAAGAATTTAGCGCATATTTGCGCAACGCCGGTCTTGAGGACTTTGAAGCTGACAAATGCCCCAGTATCACGATCTCACAAGTTCATTTGTGAGGAGGTTTGAGTTTTCATCTTTGCGTAATTCTCCTTCAGTCATGTTTGACCTTTATGACAAATCCTATACCATGGACTTAGAGGATTTCACTTCTGCTTGCAAACTTCCTTCATGGGGTAGTGTCAGGGATCCCCCTAAATCTCAATATAGAGACTTTCTTGCTAGAATAACTGTGGGGGAATCTAGAGATATAACACAAGCCACTTTAGGGAGCATTCATTTCCCTGCTATACACTATTTTGCTCTCTTTATAGGTAGATGCATTAATGCTAAGAACGAAGTATGTCACTTGTGTGCCCCTGATCTCAGCATTCTCAGAAGTGCTATGTTAGGAGACCAATCTTATCATATGGGAGCCATCGTAGCTCGTAGGTTGCATCAGAATAGACATAACGGAGATTTCTTTGGAGGAATCTATGCAACCCGCTTAGCTAATTTTCTTGAGATAGATATTCGTGAGGGCGATATGGAGTTACCCCCTTCTTATTTAGATTTTGATTCTATGGTTTCCCACCAGTTTGTTGAGAGGACAGAACCACCTCTCCAGTATCGACTAATCTTTAACAAACGTCATGTAGTCCATATTGCTCTTCCTGCTCCTGCCTTCTTTGATTTTCAGACAAAAGGAAGATATATTATTACCAGAGAGGAGGCAGATGAATACGAGAGGAGAGCGGAGGCAGCTAGACGCTACGCTGCAGCTCAGGAGGAGATAGCCGCTGCATCACAGTATGACCCCAGCTTCACCTACGGGTATCCACCAGGCCATCCCTGGCAATAGACCAACTTAGGCCAAAAGCCTAAGCTTGGGGGAGTACGTATTTCCCACCGACGTTACATTTATGTTCACACACACTCATTGCTAGATGTCGGTGTTCGTACTCTTTCACTGTAATATCCATGCTAGATTATTTTCTTTTTCCTGCTTTCTTCTTGTGTGTTTGATGAACCTTAAGAAAACCAAAAAAAAATAGTAGTAGTTTATTTCTTTGCTGTAGTAATTAAAAAGGAAACCCCAAAAATATTTCCCGTTCTTCTTTTGCTTGTTGGGAGCTTTCCCGTGTAAATAGTTTTTCTTTTCCTTTCTTTGGGGGTCGAGAAGACCATATTGAAAATGCTTAGTGGCTCTTATATGCATGATTGTTTATTTAACTTAGAGCCCATATTACTTGTCTTCTCTCTTGAGTTGAATGCTTGCAGATTCTAGCTTAGTCCAACGCATGTGCACTCTTATTATTATACACTTCGTTCGGTCGTGCAAGTGAAAGGCAATAATGATGATATATGATGGACTTATTGGGATGAGAAAAGCTGGTATGAATTCGACCTCTCTTGTTTTTGTAAATATGATGATTCATCGTTCCTGAGTTAGCTATTATGAAGTAAGCATATTTGCAATGACATTTAGAGATTATAGTTGCTTGTGCCATGCTTGATTAGCTATGAGTTATAATGGTTTACCTTGCGTGCCAACATGCTATTAGAATGATCATGATGTGGTATGATGGGATGGTATCCTCCTTTAAATGAATTGAGTGACTAGACTTGGCACATGTTCACGCATGTAGTTGAATAAAATCAACATAGCCTTCATGATATTTATGTTCATGGTAGATTATATCCTACTCATGCTTGTATTCGGTGTAAATTAATTTTAATGCATGTTTACGACTGTTGTCGCTCTCCCAGTTGGTCGCTTCCCAGTCTTTTGCTAGCCTTCACCTGTACTAAGCGGGAATACTGCTTGTGCATCCAAACTCCTTTAAACCCCAAAGTTGTTCCATATGAGTCCACTATATCTTCCTATATGCGGTATTTACCTACCGTTCCAAGTAAATTTGTATGTGCCAAACTCCAAACATTCAAATGAAATTCTGTTTTGTATACTCGAGCAGCTCATGTTCCAACTAGGGCTGTCCTTATCCTCCATGTTAGGTGGTTATTCTCAAGAGGAGTGGACTCCGCTCCTCATTCACGAGAAAATGGCTGGTCACCAGGATGCCCAGTCCCATGCTTTATGCAAACTAAATCAAAATAACTGCAAACAAAACTCCCCCTGGGACCCGTTGAATGTTGGAGGCACTCGTTGTTTCGAGAAAGCCATGGATTGATGCTTGTGGAGGAGGGGGAGCAAGGTTGTCAGAATCGTGATCTTGAATCGGATCGGAGCTCCGATGGTAGAATCGCAAATCATAGAATCTTCACTATCAGGATCGTAGAAACGTAGATTCTATGAACCAAAATCGTAGAATCAAAGGGGTTAATTTGGATCGTAAAGTCGTAGAATCGTACAACAGAATCGCAATTCTGACAACCTTGAGGGGGAGTATAAACTTTACCATTCTGTTTGGGAATCGCCTATAATTTGTTTAGCATGGAAGATATCGTCATCTCATAGTTGTTGCGTTGACAGCAAAAGTATGCCGCTCAAAATGTTATTCAATCTCTATTTTAAAACTGAGCTCTGGCACATCTGCAAATCCCTGCTTCCCTCTGCGAAGGGCCTATCTATTTACTTTTATGTTGAGTCATCACCCTTCTTATTAAAAAGCACCCGCTAGAGAGCACACTGTCGTTTGCATTCATTGTTATTGGTTTATAATGGGTATGACTTGATTGGATCTCTTTTACCATGACTTACAATGTTTAGTCAGTCCTTGATCTTTGAAGGTGCTCTGCATTTATGTTTTGCGGTCTCAGAAAGGGCTAGCGAGATACCATTTCGTTATATCACGTTATGATTATTTTGAGAAAGTGTTGTCATCCGAGTTTTGTTATTATAGCTCGCTAGATGATTATGCTATTGATATGAGTAATTGTGAGACCTTTGTGTTATTGTGAGTATGGTTAGTTCATAATATTTGCTGAAACTTGAATGCTAGCTTTTCATGTTTACAACAACAAGAGCAAACAGAGTTTGTAAAAGTTTTTCTTTTTCTCTTTCAGTTTGTCAACTGAATTGCTTGAGGACAAGCAAGGTTTAAGCTTGGGGGAGTTGATACGTCTCCGTCGTATCTACTTTTCCAAACACTTTTGCCCTTGTTTTGGACTCTAACTTGTATGATTTGAATGGAACTAACCCGGACTGACTCTGTTTTCAGCAGAATTGCCATGGTGTTGTTTTATGTGCAGAAAATAAAAGTTCTAGGAACGACCTGAAACTCCACGGAATATCTTAGGATAATTAATAAAAAATCCTCGCCAAAGATGAAGACCAGGGGGCCCACACCCTGTCCATGAGGGTGGGGGGCGCCCCCTACCTCGTGGGCCCCCTGGTGGCCCTCCGACGCCAACTCCAACTCCATATATTGCCTTTCGGGGAGAAAAAAATCAGAGAGAAGAAATCATCGCGTTTTACGATACGGAGCCGCCGCCAAGCCCTAATCTCCCTCGGGAGGGCTGATCTGGAGTCCGTTCGGGGCTGCGGAGCGGGGATTCGTCGCCGTCCACATCATCAACCATCCTCCATCACCAATTTCATGATGCTCACGTCCGTGCGTGAGTAATTCCATCGTAGGCTTGCTGGACGGTGATGGGTTGGATGAGATTTATCATGTAATCGAGTTAGTTTTGTTAGGGTTTGATCCCTAGTATCCACTATGTTCTGAGATTGATGTTGCTATGACTTTGCTATGCTCAATGCTTGTCACTAGGGCCCGAGTGCCATGATTTCAGATCTGAACCTATTATGTTTTCATGAATATATGTGAGTTCTTGATCCTATCTTGCAAGTCTATAGTCACCTACTATGTGTTATGATCCGGCAACCCCGAAGTGACAATAATCGGAACCACTCCCGGTGTTGACCTTAGTTTGAGGAGTTCATGTATTCACTATGTGTTAATGCTTTGTTCCGGTTCTCTATTAAAAGGAGGCCTTAGTATCCCTTAGTTTCCAATAGGACCCCGCTACCACGGGAGGGTAGGACAAAAGATGTCATGAAAGTTCTTTTCCATAAGAACGTATGACTATATTCGGAATACATACCTACATTACATTGATGAACTGGAGCTAGTTCTGTGTCACCCTATGTTATGACTGTTACATGATGAACCACATCCGGCATAATTATCCATCATTGATCCGGTGCCTACGAGTTTTCCATATACTGGTTCTCGCTTATTTACTTTTCCGTTGTTACTGTTACAATCACTACAAAAATACCAAAAACATTACTTTTGCTGTCTTTACTTTTGTTACCGTTACCACCACTATCATATTACTTTGCTACTAAACACTTTGCTGCAGGTACTAAGTTTCCAGGTGTGGTTGAATTGACAACTCAGCTGCTAATACTTGAGAATATTCTTTGGCTCCCCTTGTGTCGAATCAATAAATTTGGGTTGAATACTCTACCCTCGAAAACTGTTGCGATCCCCTATACTTCTGGGTCGTCACGAGGCTCATTTCAGGTTATGGAAGAAGTTGTTCTGCCTCGTCCCTCGCAACCAGGGGGAATCCATATATCAAGTGGGCGGAGCCGAAGTATGGCGTGTCGCCGAGACCGGATACCTATCCGATACTCCCACGAAGGCACCGGAGAACTGGCCCTCGAAGTGGTTTTATGTCGATGACGTTCCCCTTCCGGATCCAGTCAGCATACGTCTCCCTGAGTTCAATAATGCCACGCCGAAGGCACGCCGAAGTTGGCGCCCCCGGGGCCCCCAGGAGGAGGATATCATAGAAGTATACTTCCTGATGAACAGGATAAAGTTACTGGCCAAATCAGGGCTGACAATAGTTGAGGCTATGGCAATATGCATAATGCGAGGAGTGCAACCGCTTCAGTATCGGGGGAAGCCCATGTGGCACTACAACGGGGAAGATGATGCCACCCGCTGTGGTCGTAAGGGTCCGGACTCCGCCACTGCTCTGACGAGAATATTGTCTGATTTGTATAAAGGAGAAGAAGAAGAATTCCTTCATATTAAACCACGGGATGGATTTTCTATGTACAACCCCCCAAGTTGGGTAAGCCGTCACTCTTCCCCCCGCTTCATCCGTTCTAGCGTCCTTCGTCAAGATTATTTACCTCGATATTTCCGAGCTGGAACTGAGGAGGGTCGTAGAAGGATTCTCCAGCCCCTCCCCGCAGCAAGAGGACCCCGGAAGGGCCTGCGATCCTGGACTCGAAGAAGAGCCGGATGTTACTATGGAGCTCGTCAACGGGACATTTTATCAGGCGAGCTGTGATGGTGCCTCAATGGCTATTATTGCCGACTATCTCAGACTGCTACCTGCATCACATGTAAGCAAAGCTAAAAAACCCTATCCTCCGAAGAGGAATCCTTTGTGATGGCATGCCTTATGCCTGGAATATTGTATATTTGTAGAGACGACAGTCCGAACGCAGCGTCGAGCCCCTAGGGGCTCGTCGGCAAAGGGCGTCCGAATCAGGCAGGTTTAAGAGGAAATCGGTTAGGGCCGAAATGCCACTACAAAGGTATGATAAAAACCTGCTCTGTGATTATTGTGTTTGAAATGTGACATCGTCCTTTGTGTCCCGGCAGAAAGAGGAGTAGCCGAACTATATCCGGGGATCCTGCCAATCACGCCTCCACTAGCCGGATTCCAGGACCGGCTTCGTGGGAGGAAGCGGACACGGGGCCGATGCCGAATTGTCCTCCGACAGAGGATGCAGATATGCTCTCCGCCACGAATTCTGAAGTAGAGAGTGCTATGAATCACCGGCGTTGATGGGTCGTACTTCACAACAACATCTTTCCCGAAGAGGCATTTAATGCCTTCAATTCGGGAGATGCATATATCGAGCTGCTTAGGGCGGGCTTGCCTCTGCGACGGATCAGTATGCCAAAGACATACGGGTAAGAAAATTTGATAGGCATGTATAGCAGTAGCCCCCGAGACTTGAAACGGTTGGAACAATTGTTTTAAGGATCAATTTATGCACAGGTCCTTGTAGATAAGAATGAACAATTGTCTCGAGAGCTGGAGGAGTGCAAGACCCAGCTGAGGGCCACGGTTGCCAAGCTAGAGGAATCCCAGAAGGCCTCATTTGGTAACATTTGTCTCAATTATTTGGAAGTGTACCAGTTAGTACGTGGCTTGTATGATAAGTCTAACAGAAAATTCTGCAGACAATCCCTGGGTGAATCCGGAAGTCGTAGGAGGTGACGAGTCACATCTCCAACGGCAGCTAAAAGCTGGCGAGCGTATTCTTACGCAGGTTAGGCAGGAGAAGAACAATCTTCAAGATGCCAATGTTCGGCTGGGCGTCGAATTAGGAGATGTTCGCGCTCAGCTGGCGGACTTCGTGAAGGAGAATAGAAGGCTTCGTCGCGGCATTTATGGTAAGTGCCTAGATGAACTATAGTACAGCTCGGCGAGGAAGCATATTGAAAGAGTTTATATCTGTAGGTATGCTGATGGGCTGTCCTGAAGAGGAGATGCCCGCATCCGCAGGTGATCTACTGCAAGACCTCTCACAACTGCATGAGCGAGCTCGGCATGTGATGCAAGGTATTGTCCAGGCCTTGTGGCCATCCATTTCCCTGCCAAAAGGCATGGGGGAGCTCGTGGATGTGCTCCAAGGAGCATGGCGGCGCTTCCGATTGTGGAAGATGTCAGCCTGCCGGCAAGGTGCAAGAGAAGCCTGGGCTATGGTGAAGATGTGCTACACCAAGGTGGACCCGAACCATATGGCCGAAGTCGGACCGGCGGGGGCAGATGGGCAAGAAATTCCCGTAAGTCTGGTGTATGATCAGGTAGCATTAGCCGCAAAGTATTCCCAACAGGATTGTAAGCTAGATAGCATGTTGGATGGTATAGAGGAAGGATATAGTCAGTCCAAGTTACTATGTAATTCAATGGACATATGTAGTCCCTAGCCGGATTAAAATCATTTGTCATGGCGGACCTTTTCGCTTCAGCCCCCGGATTCGATAGTCCGGGGTGTATCCGAATACCCGCTCGGTTATGCAGAACCGGGGTATGCGTGGAAACCAGGCATAGGGGTCATAGGTGCTTGAACAGACAAGTACCCAACTAGTTATGTTATATTACATGGATAGTAAGAAACATCTTCCAGGGAGAATAGTTCCGTTAGGGGTTCCTTTCCCTGGGTGCGCATGCATCAATGTACATGTCCGGACTGCAAACAGAGACGCGGTATAAAAAACTTCTGGGGGTTCACGTTGTGATAAATGAAAAATAACATCTTTTGTCCACCGACCGAATATTCCCTTAAGAATGCTAGCTTTCAGCTTCACCCAGTCTGAGGTACACATCCAGCTCAACCGGCAGTAACAATCGCGGAGGTGCTCCCGTTATGCCCTAGCCGAATTAACGGGAACGTAGGGCATAAATACAAGAGCCAGGAAACCCAGCATGGCCACATCTTAAGTCATATCGATGCATATAATGGTGAAGAAAAGGCACATATGGAAAAAGAACGCATATGTGATAGGCAAGAAGCCATGAAAGCAATTATATTTAGCTTTCGTATAGGAAGCCCCCAGGTATAACTTACACACATAGTGCGGTCGGAGTGATCCGAGCATCCACGCTGTATTGAGTAATTTGTGTGAAGAATGGAAAAGAACGAAAAAGGAAAAAGGGGAGGAACATAATGGAAAAGCAGTGGTAAGGAGACGAACACTGAGTTCGGCGTTTACACGTAGAACCTCCGGAGCCTGGCCGCGTTCCATGGGTTCGGCTCGAGTGTGTTATCGGATGCATTACGTAGGCGGTACGCTCCTCTGGTGAGAACCTTGTCAATAACAAAGGGACCCTCCCACTTAGGTTTGAGATTTTCCTTCTTCTTCTCCGGTAGGCGTAGAATGAGTTCGCCAATATTATATGTTTTGGCCCGCACTTCTCTGCTATGGTACCGTCGAGCCTGCTGCTGATAGAATGCGCAACGGGCCTTTGCGACGTCGCGCTCCTCCTCCAAGGCATCTAAGTTATCCTGCCGGTCTAGCTCGGCTTCCTTCTCTTCGTACATGCGTACGCGAGGTGAATCATGTATTATATCGCAGGGTAATACTGCTTCTGCACCGTATACCATGAAAAATGGTGTGTATCCGATGGTGCGGTTCGGCGTGGTCCGCAGCCCCCAGAGTACGGAGTCGAGCTCCTCAACCCAGTGTGTGTCTGATTCTGTCAAGGAACGCACTCTGGGTTTGATGCCACTCATGATGAGACCGTTTGCACGTTCGACCTGGCCGTTTGTTTGGGGATGCTAGACGGAGGCGTAATCAAGCTTAATACCCATGTTGCCGCACCAGGTTTTCACTTCATCAGCTATGAAGTTTGAGCCATTGTCATTGATGATGTTATGGGGGACGTCGTATCGGTGTACGACCCCGGATATGAAGTCTATCACTGGTCCGGATTTAGCCGTTTTGACTGGTTTGGCTTCTATCCATTTGGTGAACTTGTCCACCATGACCAACAAGTATTTTTTCTTATGGCTTCCCCCTTTAAGGGGTCCGACCATATCCAGCCCCCAGACCACGAAGGGCAAAGTGATGGGGATTGTTTTGAGAGCGTTAGGGGGCATGTGGCTCTGATTGGCAAAGAGCTTGCAACCGACGCAGTGTTGAGCAAGGTCTTGTGCGTCTGTTCGGGCTGTAGGCCAATAAAAGCCTGTGTGGAATGCCTTGCTGACAAGTGCCCGAGCCGCAGCGTGGTGTCCGCCGAGTCCGGCATGGATTTCAGCCAAGAGTTGCCGCCCTTCCTCTTCGGAGATGCATCGTTGGAACACTCTGGTCACACTTTTCTTATAGAGTTCCCCCTCATGGACCTTGTAGGCTTTAGAACGACGCACGATGCAACGTGCTTCATTTTGGTCCTCGAGGAGCTCCTGCCTATTTAGGTAGGCCAAGAAAGGCTTGGTCCATGGGGCAATTATAGCGATGATTTCGTGGGCCGAAGGCGTTATTTCAGTGGTTGAGCCTCTGATTACGTCTGATGGTTCGGAGTCTGGGGGTGTATTCGGGTCCGTGCTAGTGTTGCCGGACTCCCCTTCCCATACCACGGATGGCTTGAATAGCCTTTCCAGGAATATCTTAGGTGGGACAGGGTCGCGTTTAGCGCCGATGCGGGCGAGGATATCCACCGCTTGGTTGTTTTCTCGAGCCACATGGTGGAATTCGAGCCTCTCGAACCGAGCTGACATTTTGAGGACTGCATTATGATAGGCCGCCATTTTCGGATCCTTGGCATCGAAGTCTCCGTTTATTTGTGATATTGCTAGGTTTGAATCCCCGTGCACCTCTAGGCATTGAATGCCCATAGAGACTGCCATCCAAAGACCATGCAACAGATCCTCATATTCGGTTGCGTTGTTGGAGTCTGTATATAATATTTGGAGTATGTATTGGACCATGTCTCCGGTGGGAGAAGTCAGGACTACACCTGCTCCCAATCCGGCCAGCATTTTAGAGCCATCGAAGTGCATGATCCAGTTTGAGTACGCGCCGTACTCTTTAGGGAGTTCAGCTTCTGTCCATTCGGCGACAAAGTCAGCCAGTACTTGCGACTTAATGGCCCGCCATGGTTTGTATGTTATGTCGAACGGAAGGAGCTTGGTGGCCCATTTAGCAATCCGGCCTGTAGCGTCGTGGTTATTTATTATGTCACTGAGTGGTACTTCGGAGGCCACCGTGATCGAACACTCTTGAAAGTAGTGTCGTAGCTTCCGGGATGCCATGAATACCGCGTATGCTATCTTTTGATAGTGTGGTTATGGGGATTTGCATGGGGTGAGGACCATGGATACATAATACACCGGCTTTTGGAGTGGGAATTTGTATCTGTCAGCCTCCCGTTCGACGACGAGCACTGCGCTCACAACCTGATGTGTTCCAGCTATGTACAATAGCATAGGTTCGCCAATATTTGGCGCTGTTAGGACTGGATTACTGGCCAATAAGGTCTTTATTTCATCCAGTCCGGCCTTGGCTGCATCCGTCCAAACGAAGTGTTAGGTGCACCGAAGAAGGCGATACAGAGGTAATGCCTTTTCTCCTAATCGCGAGATAAAGCGGCTTAGGGCAGCCATGCACCCAGCTAGTTTTTGGATATGCTTGAGGTCTATTGGGATAGCCAACTGCGATAGAGCTCAGATTTTTGTAGGATTCGCTTCAATTCCTCTATTGGAAACAATGAAGCCGAGCAACTTTTCGGAGGGTACGCCGAAAACACATTTTTATGGGTTTAGCTTGATGTCGTATGTCCGGAGGTTATCGAATGTAAGCCTCAAGTCATCTATTAGGGTTTCGAAGTGTCTTGTTTTTATGACCACGTCATCCACGTATGCCTCCACTGTTTTGCTAATTTGCTTCTCCAGGCATGTTTGAATCATGCGTTGATAGGTTGCGCCGGCATTTTTAAGCCCGAAAGGCATAGTGTTAAAGCAGAAAGGACCATACGGCGTTATGAAGGCCGTTGCAGCTTGGTCGGACTGTGCCATTTTTATTTGATGGTATCCAGAGTATGCGTCGAGGAAACACAGTGAATCGTGTCCTGCGGTGGCGTCGATGATTTGGTCGATGCGAGGGAGGGGGAAGGGATCCTTGGGGCAAGCCTTGTTGAGGTATTTGAAGTCGACGCATAGGCGCCAGGATTTGTCCTTCTTCGTTACCATTACTAGGTTTGCTAGCCAATCCGGATGCTTGATATCTCTGATCAATCCGGCCTCAGGTAGCTTGGCTAGTTCTTCTCCCATGGCTTGTCATTTAGGCTCTAAGAAGCGCCTAAGAGTCTCTTTGACTGGCTTGTGTCCTTTCAGTATGTGGAGGTTGTGTTCGGCCAGCTCGCGTGGGATGCCCGGCATGTCAGAAGGATGCCAGGCAAAAATGTCCCAATTCTTGCATAGGAATTCGCGTAGTGCGGCGTCCATTATGGGACTCAACTGTGTCCCGATGGAAGCTGTCTTCATGGGGTCCGTTGGATGGACCTGGAATTTGACTATCTCGTCTGCGGGTTTAAATGATGTGGACTTGGGTCGTTTGTCGAGTATCACGTCATCCCTGTCCACTGTGGTGCGCAACGTTGTTAGTTCTTCGCCCGCTAGGGCTTCAGATAGTGCCTCGAGGGCAAGTGCTGCAGTTTTATTTTTGGCACGGAGTGCAACGTCCGGGTCACTAGCTAGAGTGATGATTCCATTGGGTCCGGGCATTTTAAGCTTCATGTAGCCATAATGGGGTATAGCTTGAAAGCTTGTGAATGCGTCCCGCTCTAAAAGGGTGTGGTATCCGCTGCTGAAAGGAGCCACTTGGAATGTGATTTCTTTAGACCTGTAATTCTCCGGGGTGCCGAATACTACATCGAGTGTGATTTTTCCCGAACACCATGCCTCCCGACTAGGGATGATTCCCCTGAAGGTGGTGCCGCTCAGCTCAATGCGACTTTTGTCCATTTCCATCTTGCGGAGTGTTTCTTCATAGATCCAGTTTAGTCCACTTCCGCCGTCCATGAGTACTTTAGTGAGCCAAAAGCCATCCACGATTGGGCTAAGGACCAATGCGCAGGTGCCCGGACTGTCTGGAATTGGGGTTCGTCACTGGCACTGAAAGTTATAGTAGTGTCGTTCCACGGGTTTATTCTTGCCACGTGGTAAATTTCAGCAAGATTTCGCTGGGCTCGTTTGCGCCTATTATTTGAGGCGAAAGTCTCGAAGATTGTCAGTAACGTATTGTTTTTGTTGGCGGGATGTTGTTCTGCTTTATGGCTTACAAGAAGATCCTCGCCACTTTTTGCTACCTGCCGGAGTATCCAACATGCTCTAAGGCTATGTGTTGGTGTAGTGTCCGGCGAGCTGTGGAGTTTGCATGGCCCATTGAGCCATTCTTCCAATACGGTTCCGCGCCCTGGGGTGGGCTTTGGTTTCTTGGTGATTGGATCGGCTGACTTACGAGAGTTCGCCTGTTTAGCTTGGAAAAAGGTTTTGGTGAGAGCCAGACTATCCCAAAATTCTGTTTGGGATTTCCAGGTACTTTCCATCGCACAATACTTCTGTACTATGGCTGCTAAGTCAGCAAAGTGTACTATGTCACGGCGACTTATAGCATTAAGGATCCCTTTGTTCGTGCAATTTTTGCAAAAAATTAAAATTGCTTCTTCCTCGTGACAGTCCTTGACCTTGTTTATCACAAGGAGGAATCTGGCCCAATAGCGATGTACTGTCTATTGTGGCTCTTGTCTGATATGGGATAGACGATTTAAGTCCGGGTGGGTGGGTGTAGCTGAATCTGGATTCTGATCCGATCTAACGCCCTGGGGCAGGGGAGCTCCCGGGCTCGATGGCTCAGGTACCAGGATGTTACCCGATTTCTCCGACCCGTTGCCCGATTCTAAGCTCGGGATCTGGGTTGTTTCCTCCCCTGATACAAGATAGTTTCCATATAAGTGATTCAAGATTAAAACCTTGATACACCTTTCGGAAGACTTAGAGTCTAACAAATATTTATGGAACTTCAAACTGATACGGATAAAAATGTTTTATCCATAAAGCTCGACTTGTTGAAATAACTGAAGGAAATATGCCCTAGAGGAAATAATAAAGTTATTATTTATTTCCTCATATCATGATAAATGTTTATTATTCATGCTAGAATTGTATTAACCAGGAAACATGATACATGTGTGAATACATAGACAAACATATAGTCACTAGTATGCCTCTACTTGACTAGCTCATTAATCAAAGATGGTTATGTTTCCTAACCATTGACATGTGTTGTCATTTGATTAATGGGATCACATCATTAGGAGAATGAGGTGATTGACATGACCCATCCCATTAGCTTAGCACTTGATCGTTTAGTATTCTGCTATTGCTTCCTTCATGACTTATACATGTTCCTGTAACAATGACAATTGTGTAACTCCCGTTTACCGGAGGAACACTTTGGGTACTACCAAACGTCACAACGTAACTGGGTGATTATAAAGGAGTACTACAGGTGTCTCCGAAGGTACATGTTGAGTTAGCATAATTCGAGATTAGGTTTTGTCACTCCGATTGTCGGAGAGGTATCTCTGGGCCCTCTCGGCAATGCTCATCACCTAAGCCTTGCAAGCATGTAACTAATGAGTTAGTTATAAGATGAAGTATTACAGAACGAGTAAAGAGACTTGTCGATAACGAGATTGAACTAGGTATTGGATACCGACGATCGAATCTCGGACAAGTAACATACCGATGACAAAGGGAACAACATATGTTGTTATGCGGTTTGACCGATAAAGTTCTTCGTAGAATATGTAGGAACCAATATGGGCATCCAGGTCCCGCTATTGGTTATTGACCAGAGATGTGTCTCAGTCATGTCTACATCGTTCTCGAACCGTAGGGTCCGCACGCTTAAGGTTTCGATGACAGTTATATTATGAGTTTATGTATTTTGATGTACCGAAGGTTGTTCGGAGTCCCGGATATGATTACGGACATGACGAGGAGTCTCGAAATGGTCGAGACATAAAGATTGATATATTGGACGGATATATTTGGACACCGGAAAGGTTCCGGAGAAGTTTGGAGCCACGGGAGGTTACCGGAACCCCCCAGGAGGTATATGGGCCTTATTGGGCCCATGTAGGAGGAAGAGAGAAGGAGCAAGGGAAGGGGGCGCGCCCCCCAAGCCCAATCCGAATTGGGGAGGGGGGCCGGCCCCCCCTTTCCTTTCTCCTTCCCCCTCTTCCTATTACTACTACTAGTACTACTTCCTAATACTAGTACTCTTTCCTTCCCCCTCCAAATAAGATAAGGAAAAGAGAGGGAAACCTACTTGGAGTAGGTTTCCCCCTCCTCATGGCGCGCCCCCCCTAGGGCCGGCCACCTCCTCCCTCCCTCCTTTATATACGGGGGTAGGGGGGCACCCTAGGAGACACAAGTTGATCATTGATCGTTCCTTAGCCGTGTGCGGTGCCCCCCTCCATGATATTACACCTCGGTCATATTGTAGCGGTGCTTAGGCGAAGCCCTGCAATAGGAGAACATCAAGATCGTCACCACGCCGTCATGCTGACGAACTCCCCCTCGGCGCCTCTGCTGGATCGGAGATCGAGGGTGCGTCATCGAGCTGTACGCGTGTCAAGAACTCGGAGGTGCCGGAGTAACGGTACTTGGATCGGTTGAACCGGAGGACGTACGACTACTTCCTCTACGTTGCGTCAACGCTTCCGCTTCGGTCTACGAGGGTACGTAGACAACACTCTCCCCTCGTTGCTATATCATCACCATGATCTTGCGTGTGCGTAGGATTTTTTTTTGAAATTACTACGTTCCCCAACAGTGGCATCCGAGCCTAGATTTTATGCGTTGATGTTATATGCACGAGTAGAACACAAGTGAGTTGTGGACGATATAAGTCATACTGCCTACCAGCATGTCATACTTTGGTTCAGCGGTATTGTGAGATGAAGCGGCCCGGACCGACATTACGCGTACGCTTACGCGAGACTGGTTTCACCGTTACGAGCACTCGTGCTTAAAGGTGGCTGGCGGGTGTCTGTCTCTCTCACTTTAGTTGAACCGAGTGTGGCTACGCCCGGTCCTTGTGAAGGTTAAAACGGAGTCTATTTGACAAACTATCGTTGTGGTTTTGATGCGTAGGTGAGATTGGTTCTTGCTTAAGCCCGTAGCAGCCACGTAAAATTTGCAACAACAAAGAGGACGTCTAACTTGTTTTTGCAGGACATGTTGTGATGTGATATGGCCAAGACATGATGCTATATTTTATTGTATGAGATGATCATGTTTTGTAACCGAAGTTATCGGCAACTGGCAGGAGCCATATGGTTGTCGCTTTATTGTATGAAATGCAAATGCCCTGTAATTGCTTTACTTTATCACTAAGCGGTAGCGATAGTCGTAGAAGCAATAGATGGCGTAACGACAACGACGCTACGATGGAGATCAAGGTGTCGCGCCGGTGACGATGGTGATCACGACGGTGCTTCGAAGATGGAGATCACAAGCACAAGATGATGATGGCCATATCATATCACTTATATTGATTGCATGTGATGTTTATCCTTTATGCATCTTATCTTGCTTTGATTGACGGTAGCATTTTAAGATGATCTCTCACTAATTATCAAGAAGTGTTCTCCCTGAGTATGCACCGTTGCGAAAGTTCTTCATGCTGAGACACCACGTGATGATCGGGTGTGATAGGCTCTACGTTCAAATACAACAGGTGCAAAACAGTTGCACACGCGGAATACTCAGGTTATACTTGACGAGCCTAGCATCTACAGATATGGCCTCGGAACACGGGGACTGAAAGGTCGAGCGTGAATCATATAGTAGATATGATCAGCATAGAGATGTTCACCATTGAAACTACTCCATCTCACGTGATGATCGGACATGGTTTAGTTGATTTGGATCACGTAATCACTTAGATGACTAGAGAGATGTCTGTCTAAGTGGGAGTTCTTTAGTAATATGATTAATTGAACTTAAATTTATCATGAACTTAGTACCTGATAGTATTTTGCTTGTCTATGTTTGGTTGTAGATAGATGTCTCGTGCTGTTGTTCCGTTGAATTTTAATGCGTTCCTTGAGAAAGCAAAGTTGAAAGATGATGGTAGCAATTACACGGACTGGGTCCGTAACCTGAGGATTGTCCTCATTGCTGCACAGAAGAGTTACGTCCTGGAAGCACCGCTGGGTGCCAGGCCTGCTGCTGATGCAACTGACGACGTTAAGAACGTCTAGCAGAGCAAAGCTGATGACTACTCTATAGTTCAGTGTGCCATGCTTTACGGCTTAGAACCGGGTCTTCAACGACGTTTTGAAACGTCATGGGGCATATGAGATGTTCCAGGAGTTGAAGTTAATATTTCAAGCAAATGCCCGGATTGAGAGATATGAAGTCTCCAATAAGTTCTACAGCTGCAAGATGGAGGAGAACAGTTCTGTCAGTGAGCATATACTCAAAATGTCTGGGTATAATAATCACTTGATTCAACTGGGAGTTAATCTTCCGGATGATAGCATCATTGACAGAATTCTCCAATCACTGCCACCAAGCTACAAGAGCTTTGTGATGAACTATAATATGCAAGGGATGAACAAGACTATTCCCGAGCTCTTCGCGATGCTGAAAGCCGCGGAGGTAGAAATCAAAAAGGAGCATCAAGTGTTGATGGTCAACAAGACCACTGGTTTCAAGAAAAGGGGCAAAGGGAAGAAGAAGGGGAACTTCAAAAGG
The DNA here is from genome assembly GCF_002162155.2 of Triticum dicoccoides. Classification (NCBI taxonomy): domain Eukaryota; kingdom Viridiplantae; phylum Streptophyta; class Magnoliopsida; order Poales; family Poaceae; genus Triticum; species Triticum dicoccoides. The sequence goes on along the minus strand of NC_041391.1, from coordinate 88,269,182 downwards.
AACGGCAAACAAGTTGCTGCTCAAGTGAAGAAACCCAAGTCTGGACCTAAGCCTGAAACTGAGTGCTTCTACTGCAAGCAGACTGGACACTGGAAGCAGAACTGCCCAAGTATTTGGCGGATAAGAAGGATGGCAAAGTGAACAAAGGTATATGTCACTACTAGAAATACCACTACTAATGGCGCACCTAATATGGCCATTAATGGCGCATCACTGGTGCGCCATTGATAGCACGCCGTTAGTAATTTTTACTAATGGCGCACCAGCTGGTGCGCCATTAGTATCTGGTATACTAATGGCGCACCACCTGGTGCGCCATTAGTATATGCGAGGGTGCGCCATTAGTATGCCTCCCAGTTGGCATGTATACCCAGGTGCTTTGGCATACTAATGGCGCACCACCTCTGGATGCGCCATTAGTAACCGCAGCATACTAATGGCGCACTACCCGGTGATGCGCCATTAGTATGCACTGTCATACTAATGGCGCACTGTCGTGTGATGCGCCATTAGTATGAATATTAGTTTTTTTTTTATTTTTTTATTTTCTGTTTTTTGCACAGGTTACAAAATGTATAATTTGACAAAATATAGACAGCACACATCAACAATAGATTCATCAAATACAATAGAAGATTAGTCTTTGAATACAATTCATCATATTAGTCTCCGAATACAATTCATCATATTAGTCTCCGAATTAAAAAGACCGAACAAAGATAGAACATTATATTACAAGTCTCGAGACCGCGAGTAGCGAGTTTGTCTTCGCATTACAAGTCGATATCGATCATCTAAACTACCATCACATAGAAGAGAGCTGCGGTCATCACGATGAGCATCATCACGATGAAACTCGTCTTCATCCGGTTCCTCCAACGCTCCCTCCCCTCTCCCACTAGATAGCGGGCGTATCTAGATTCGGCCTCGGCCCTAGTGGTGTACCCTTTGTAACTGTTACCGCTGAATCGGTGAACCTGTCTCCGACACTCCTCCCAGTCATCGTAGACTCCGGGAACCTTACCCTTGTACACGACATACGTCGGCATCACTATGCACTAGCCAAACGAAACGTTAGTACCAATTCACAGACAATACATAAGCAATATATAATTATGCAACAGAACGATCGGAAGAGAAAAGCAAGACATTAATAGCATCGATTACATCTAAGTTGAACGACTCTCAAAACCAAAGAGACATACTACAAGTTCATTAAAGTTTAATTACAACATGAGCCAATCGATGTTTCAGAACTAGACAACTCGACTCAAGGGACCGGAGCGTGGATGAAGCCGCCGTCTATCGTGGGAGTCATGAAAGAACGGGCGTTGTCATCCTGCATTTGTAGCATTGTGTCGATGTCACTGTTGGACGGTTGATTTCTGAGGTAGAACTGCCCCGAGGTACGAAGGACATCTTGATGGATGATTTCCGCAAACTCCGACTGGATGCGAAAGAATTCTTGTCGGAGGTCCGCGTCCTGGATTGCTGACACGCTCGCGGCCCAATCTTGGAGTTTACTCGGTAGCAGAAGTTGATGATGGTCCCGTACGATCGCCCGCATGTGATGGATGGCGTAGTAGGCACCCTTCTGACCGCCAGGCGGCTGCTTGACGCAGCAGAACGTCGTATTGTGGGAGAACACATGCTTGCCGTACTTACGAATAGGCCTGGTGAAGGTGCCTCCAGATTGGGCGTAGCCGGGGAGAACATCATCAAGAACCTTCTTGACATTTGTGTAGTCTACGTTCGACTGACGGTCCGGGTCGAAATACGTGGCCATGGAATATTTGGGGCTTAGGAGGATGAGCGTGCAACGTGTGTCACTGCAGAAAACACGGAATGTTAAAAGAAAAACAATCAAAAAGTAAGAATTCATATGTTACGGGCCGGTTGAGGGGAGGACTTACTCGGGAAAGTAAGGCACGAGGAAGTTATCCTTATCTTGGTTTGCCAGAATGACGCCTTCGAGGTAAGAACTCGCGACTTGCCGGTCCCCAGCGCTACCCAAGATCTTGGCACGCATGTAGAATGGGTCGACTATCACGATGTCCGGGGTCTTGTCGCGAATGATCCACATCTCCATACTCAGCGAAAATAGCCGAACGAAGGTGTAGTGCAGCGGATGAAGGTTAAACATAGCAAAGATGTCATCAAACCGCAGGACGATCGTACCCCCGATGTCGCCATCCACAAAGCCCTTGCCCTCTGGCACCTTGGCCACGAAAACCGGGTATGCCACATCCTTCTCTCTGAGACGCCGCTTCTCCAAAGAAAGAACACTGTCGTGCAGACTCCGCATAGCACCGGTTGCAGCATTGAGCATATTTGGTGGTAGCATCGCCCTACCCGCCACATGAACCCTCCTCGAGATATCCTGCGGTGAAGGTGGCCCGTCCTGAGCACGGATCGTACTCGGTGCCGGCTGGCTCGCACCCTTCTTAGTCTTTCTTTTGCGTGCCTTCTTCTTCTCCTGTAATGGGACCGAGTTCTGCTCACAGACCGCCTTCTTGAGTGTGTTGGGGCTGATAATATTTCGCACCTCGCCTATCTGAGGCTCGGTGAAGTCGGCAGCTGGAGGCGTCTCCTGAGAGCTGAACGCCGGACGGCGCCTGTTGCAACTTGGCTTCTCCGCGGTACGAGCTAGATCGCACACGTCTTTTGTTGGGTTTGGTTCTTGAGAAGGAGGCCCCATGAAGTCGCCATCGTACCCATGCTCGGCAAAGTACTGATCGACGTTGCCAAATGTATCATCATCGTCGTCGTCGTCGTTCTGATCCTGTGCCATATGCATGTTTGGATCCAGTGGCATAGGGATGTCCGGCACCGTTACGGCGGTCTTGCCATGGGGCCGACTTGGCGCCGGCACGACTGGTGGTGTTGTCTTTGGGGTGGTGTCCCCCGCCCCCAAACGAATCTGGCTCTTCGGCCAAAGCAGGGGCCAGCTCAGGCAGGCGCCGAGGGTCATCACGTCATCATCGTCGGCCCCGACGGGTCGAATCGGAGGTAACAAGTCGTCGCAGCCTGGCAGCACCCGAACCAGTTGAACCCTAAACAAGTTGGGTGGCACCTGGGTACCGTGGAACAAGGGGTTGCCCGGTTGAACGATTTTGCCCTTGGCGACATCGACCAACTCGTTGTTCACGAAGTGGAGGAGAGTGCACGGAACGTCGGCGGCGCCCTGCGAAAACATGTAGGGCGTCAGGGATGCCCAGTCAAAGGCAAGGAGATGAAGTCCTCGGCCGAGAGAGGCTTAATTAGTTACCGTGATGATGGCGTCGAGCTCGGCTAATGTCGAGGCACCGCCAACGGCGGGCGTGCAGTTGACGGAGCGGCCGCTTGCTGAAGAGGTGCCGGCCGGCGTACACCCGGGTGCATTAAGCTCCCGTGCCGGCGTCGGAGACACCAATGCCGCCTCCGCCGGAGGCACCAATGGCCCCGCCATCGCATTATGCGAGTTGCTGGCCGTGAAGCTAGGAATCCGAGTCGTTGTTCCACTTGCTCTTGGAAAATCTCCGGAATCCGCGCCACCTGTGCCTTGAGTTCTTGAACCTCTCGCGCTTGGCTTTCCGAGCTGGTCTTTTTCTCCTTCCGCACACCAGCGGTATAGTATGACCCCCATTTTGTTGACAAGCCTTTGCCGGCCACACGACCAGCTGACGTCGGCTTACTGAGCTTATCCTTGTTCTTCATTATATTCAACCCCCTATTTAGAGTGGTGTCCCAAGGGTTGCTCTGAGTCGACCCCGCGCTACTGCTTTCAGTCGCCTGCGAAAGGAATGTGAACCATTTAGAAATTCGGCTTCATTAATTAGAATGCAACCATATGGAGCTAATTACGCGGGGGTGTATTCCTTACCAGAACAAGCTCAAGCTGCCTGGTCTTCGGATCCGTGGTAAGCTCCTTTGTTTTCGGGTCCTTCTTGTACCGGGCCCTGACAAAGTTCCTGGTCTTCTTGTCACCGTATTTATCGAAGAGGGGCGGTAGGCCTTGCTCGGCACGGTCCGCCTCCTCCTTGTCCCATATAGGCTCCGCCACTTTGTAACCGCCGGGACCGAGTGTGTGTTCCCCTATGTTCAGCTCCCACATTTGTTTCCCCCACTCACTTGATTGGGAGCTTGCGGTGCTCGAGCAATTGATCTTGAAGTCGTTGTAGTCATCTTCGGTGATCGAAGGATTTTTCTCCTTGATCTTCTCATAACTCTCACCTTTCTCGATCATTCTCTTCACATTGCTTTTCCAAGTAGACAGGGCCTTGCTCATCTTCGTGAGGGCAGCATTGTTCACTTTATTCCCTTTGAGGCTTGTGTTTTCGAATTCAGCGGGGAACTTGTATCGTTCGTGCAGCTTCGTGAAGAGGAGGTGGCGCAAATTCCCCCGGTCAGGATGCCTCAGGTTCTCGGTGTTGATCGAGACGGTGCTCTGGACAATGCACCCGAGCTGAAGCGAGTACCCCTTGACTATTCGTTTGGGCGCCGTTGGATTCCCGTTGGAGTCCACTTCAGTAACTTCCTCCTTGAGGGTGCGGAGCACGATCGGGCGCCGGTCCTTCCGTTGCCTCTTCGGCTGGCTGCTATCTGTGCGTGCGCCGCCATCATCAGTGGTGGCATCATCGGCGGCACCATCAGTGGTGGCATCAGTGTGGTCATCCTCGGCGGCACCATCCGTGGTCTCAGGATCGGTGGGGAAGGCGGCGGCCTCATACAAGTGAGGTTGTTCCTCCATCTCCTGGGACAGCTCCCAGAATGCCTTGCCGCCCGAACCCCCGGCCTCATCGTTGTGGGCCATGTTTCTCTCTAAATAGAAACAAAGTTTGGTCAAAAAGTTGGTTATTGTCAAGGAACAAGATCATGGTCTCATCATTTAGGGTTTGTCGACACCGAGGCATCCTAAAATCTAAGCTTTTATCATTGAGGGTTTTTCGACGCCAAGGCACCCTAAAAGCCTAACTTTTCATCATTTCGGTTTTTATCGACACCGAGGCACCCTAAAAGCCATGCATTAGTCACAAGTACGCCGGGGCACTTGATCCTACTTAATTAACTACTAAGATACCCCGGCCCATGCATTAGTCACAAGTACCCCATATGTCCTATTTTTAGCAAATTCATGCTAAAATTCACGGAAAATTTCAGCATGACCTTTGCTGAAAATAGGACATATGGAGTACCCGAATTTGCCGGAACGGAAGTTAATCGACATTCCGGCAAACTCAAGGGCCTCTCGGGGTACCTGCAAAATCATCACGACACGATGGTCGGAGACAAAACCCAGCAAACTAGCAAAATCATCACAAATTGTTTTCTGTTAAAGATGATCATCATCTTTACAAGTCTTTCTCAATGTGATCACAAGTAATTCAGAGGCATCACAAGTAATTCAGAGCATCACAAGGCATTAGTAGTTCAGTACATGAACAAGTTTTACAAACCCAGATAAGAACAAGTGAATTCTAGTCCCATTGACACTCCTGGTTTTCTACAAACACCAAGTACTAGGGCACACAAAAGTTCTGAAATTTGTGTGCCTAACTGAATTAACTGAATTTTCAGTAACCGAATGAACTGAATTTTCAAAACTGCAAGAATACAATCGAGAAAAATCCAACAGCACTAGAACTGAGCTGATTGACAGTAGTTTTGTTCACTATTATGTTGGCCTAACTGGATGTTGGCTATCTTTTATAGTGTCTCTGTTACATGCCAGTTTGGTCATTGCTAACTTTTGATATGTTGTGTTTCTGACATATCAGAATCGGATATCCAAAAGAAGAAACAATATAATTTCTAACAAATCATTAGCCTGTTTGCTTCAAAAATAACAGTTCCTGTTCAGATTCCTGGGATCCAATCCCAACCAGTCCATTTGATTAAAATGACTGGATTACTGGAATGAGAATACCAAAAGAACAAGATATAGTCTACAAAAAAAAGAAAGAATACAGCCAATCCCCATCACTGTTTTCCCCTCTGGTTCAACAACCCTCTCACCATTTAAAGCAAAAATCTATATGGACCATCCATTCCTAGTTTGCATAAGTATCTAGTTTTAATTTACCTTCACAAGAGCACCAATAACACCAAAGCTGGTAAGCCTCAAGTACTGAAAAGGTCTTGTCTTGCTGGTAGTATTCAGGAACGGGTACAGGTACAGTGGGATGTGAGCTGCAAAGGAAAAAGAAGAAGACTTAATTATTGACCACTGCTAGTTAAGATTTACTTATTCTGTAAAGTCACCAAAATGAGGAAAGCTTTTTAACAATAAACAATGGAAATATTTAAGACTTGGCATAGAAACAGCAGCGCTCAGTACCATGGACAACCACCCTTACTTAAATAACAAGAACTGCACAAGTACATATGTACTCTTGCCATTGCGACTGAATTTAGAACAGTGCAATAACTGTAACCTACCTGGAGCAGTGCAGCAACAGTGCCAAAGGAGTGCCACAGCAGTGGAGCAAGGTCTTGAAAAATCTCTCGTTTCTGAAAGAGGAAACTGAGAAACAGATTAGACAATGAATTTTCACCTCCTGCATCCCAGATTTGCAGCCACACTTTAAATGTTAAAGTAAAATAGCTCTATGTATCAACTGTCCAGTTTGGAATATTGTCTTTGGAAAGTTGATGTTTCACTAAGAAAAGAAGGGTCTGTCTAGGACACATTTATGTCACGTCTAACCTTGTGTCCACTATGTTTGTGGTGTATTTTTTTTTGCCCCAGCTTTTTTTTTGTTCCTTGTTGCTGCGTTATTTGTGGGAGCTTAGATGTGACATCCTTAGAAAACATTTAGATGTGAATTAGACAAACTCAGAAAAGAATGACGATGCTTGCATTAGTGGCTCATACCATGGGTTCACACTTTCGGTAGATAAAGAAGTGACAGAAAAAAAATACTATACTAAGTAAACTTCATCACTTATCTAGATAATCTGCAGAAGTAGAATAGATTGTTTCTAACCTATAAATGTCTTCCTATATAGTTTAAACTGTTTAGATTTCCTAACACCACCTCCTGATAAGTTTGCAAAGTCATCAATAGGACAGGATTTCACAAAGTTCACACCCCCGCCCCCCTGTCCTTGAACAGGGTATCTCTACCTGTAAAGAGGCTGTCCGGCATACATATCAAAGCAAAGGAAAGTAGATCCCTTCAACACTTGGATCAACAACAACTTATAATCCTTTCATGGAATCTCTCTAAAATTTATTCTTGTTCATAGCCAGAATAGTTGGATCTTCAAGTCAGAAGCTTTGCATTTTAGTCCCCCTTTAACACAATTTACATAAATACATCACAAGGGACCTTTAATCTCCTAATGTTAGCAAAAACTGAAGTTTTATAGACCTTTTCCTTTTCCAACCTTGTAACTGTTTGTACATAATTGAAAAAAATACCATAGAACGGTTGTTCTACGGTCAGGGCCTCAAGAAAAAAAATTACACAATAAAGCAAAAAAAAATCACATGAAGAGGTGCTTCCCACACCCTGCACTGGCTTCTCTCCCTCTCCCCACAGAAATAAAATACTCCAGTGTAAACCCAATTATCGGGAATTAAAATGCCGCTGAGTTATATAACCAAACCTCTTAAGAATAAACGAAACAGTAGGTGATAACATCAATGGTTGTTCTCTAGCGGTGGGCATCTTGCAATAAGAAATTCTAATTATTTGAAAACTAGCAGATAACATCGACGCTACTAATTGTGAGTTTCCATGGTGTGGGGTTCTTTTAGGTGCTTCTGAATGTTTGAATGGAGTTGAAACCTACTCCAGAAACTAAACTGCACATAACATTTTGTGCAGCTGTAGGTATATCTTGATGCAAGGTAGTCGACTTAGTCACTTGCAAATATCATTCTCAAGATGACTGATGAGACATAACAAATGTGAAAAGCCCCCGCAAAAAGGAAAAAAGGTATGTGACAATTGATTACTGCAAAATCTCATGATAAACCAAAATATTACACATGGTGCATTGTGAAACTAATATAAAGTTATCAAGCAGCAGACCGGTTTCTTCCATGACATGAAACAAGCGAACAATTCGATGGTGTAACAAAAAAACAATTCGGATACAGGTAAAACTTGCCCTGCACTCCATTAAACTCCAGAATGATGCCTGCAGTCTGCAGATCACAACAACTAAATTACCAAACACCACAAGCAAGTCATAGAATCGCCCTAAGGAGATCGGAGAGCAACATTTCCATACCAAGCACGGATCAAAGGATCTATACCCTATAACCTTAGATCACCACGTGCGATGGTGGGGTTAGGGTTACCTCCTCGTAGAGAGGCAGGGGTCGAGGCGGCGTCGGGGCGGCGGGGCAGCGTCCGGGCGGCGGGGTCGG